>NW_006159543.1:72305-74305 GCF_000334495.1 Tupaia belangeri chinensis
TTAGAAAACATGGAGTTGTTCCTTTGGCGACATATATGCGAATCTACAAGAAAGGTGATATTGTAGACATTAAGGGAATGGGTACTGTTCAAAAAGGAATGCCCCACAAATGTTACCATGGCAAAACTGGAAGAGTCTACAATGTTACCCAGCATGCTGTTGGCATTGTTGTGAACAAACAAGTTAAGGGCAAGAGTCTTGCCAAGAGAATTAATGTGTGTATTGAGCATATTAAGCATTCTAAGAGCAGAGATAGCTTCCTAAAATGTGTGAAGAAAAATGACTAGAAAAAGAAAGAAGCCAAAAAGAAAGGTACCTGGGTTCAACTAAGCACCAGCCTGCTCCACCCAGAGAAGCACATTATGTGAGAACAAGTGGAAAGGAGCCTGAGCTACTGGAACCTATTCCCTATGAATTCATGGCATGATGGGTGTTAAAAATAAACTAATCTGTGGTCTATAAAACAAACAGACAAACAAAAAACATGAGTGTGTCAGTATATGGAATGATGTGACAGGGAGACAGACTCCTCCTATTCTCTCCATACTAGTCTTCCAGACACGGCACACACAAAAAAGCTAAGAATTAAAGGCACTTGGGACCATAGGGGCCAATTGGTGAGTGACAACTAACTATAATGTATGCATGAGGCAGGCATATACCAAGGTCCTCTGGCCACTAATATCTCTCCTCTGGACCAGTGGTTGATCCAGTCTAATTACTACTGCCTTCCTGAACTGTTTGGATGTCCATTTTTTTTTCTTTTGGAGAGGTTTTTACCATAGGGAGCGTGTGCTCACCAGACAGACAGAAAGAGACAGAGAGACAGAAAACGAGAACCCCCCCCAAGGGGGGATGGCCATGCCGCAATCCCTTCTCCATTCTCCACTCGGGATCTTGGGCACACATGCACATGCGCCTGGCGTGAGTTTTAAGCCACCGAGTCCTGGACGCGAACCACGATTGACTACATGGAAGTCCAGCGACATAGCCATTACACTAACTGCTGGTCCCTGGATGTCCAATTTATCCACCATTACAGTCGCTCATTCAGGTTTAGATATTTAAAGATTCATTTGAAAATGCAATTGAGTTATCTGAAAGAAGAGAGACATCAAATAAAATACTAGTCCTATAAACTGCTCTACCAAAAAAAAAAAAGAAAATAAAATACAAAATATCTTATAGCCAAATAAGTTTGGGTTCTTAGAGCTTCCCAATGTATATTAGAATATTAAAGGTTCTAAGAAGTCCCTAGAGAAACCTACTGACTATCCCTAAAGCTTCCAATATGTATTTGATCACAGATCCCCACCCCCCTCTTTTCCTCCTTAAGTATGCCCTATTAACATCCTCACAACAGTTTTAGAGAATGCAACTTTCAGCCATGACCCACCACTTCCCATCTGGTTCCATAAATGAATCAATGCACCCAAGGTTCTACAGAAATGGAGCTGGCCAATGCATTTTGTTGTGGGGAGGCCACATATAACTCTTGGAACAGGGATAAAACACTGGGAGTCTAGGAGTAGAACCTCAAAATGGAGATGTGAACAAGATGGGATGCCAAGATTAGCTCCCTCTACCTCATAGTTTCGTTACTGGCCAGTACTAGTAGATGCTGCACTCTCGGCTCTGAGCCAATGGTGACAGCAGGGCAGCTTTGGCTGGGCCAGGACCCTGCAGGGCCATTTGTGGTCATTGGCCTCTCAGCTGGGGCCTTTTCACTTTCATTCCCTGCCCCACTGCTCTCCATTTCCCTCCCCGGGCCTCTGGCGCATTTTCAATTTCTCAGTCTACTAGTTGATCCATTGCATTTGGGTCTTGTTCTTTTCTTTTCCCTTCAGTGATACTGAGGAAGCCTTTAAGTTTGCTGGTGCCAAAGAGAAGAAAGAAAGAATAGATTGGGGGGAAAAGGAGAGGAAAAGCACCTCGCCTCTTCAGCAGGGCAGCAGGCAAGACCATATTTTCCCTGGACACTCAGCAGGCATGAGCTCTTC
>NW_006159543.1:74318-75560 GCF_000334495.1 Tupaia belangeri chinensis
GGCCTGTAGATAGCTCTGAAGGTAGAGAAAACTCACATCTTTTTCCAGGAAAATCTAGGAGGGGTTGACAGTCAGAAAGGCCAGGAAAGTCTCTCTGGCAACCAAGGGAATGTGAGGCCAAAGGAGTTCACCTGATATCTGTTGAAATTAACTCAGATTGGAGACGTGTGTGGTATGAGTGTGTGTGTGTGTGTGTGTGTGTGTGTGTGTGTGTGTTGTCAGGGAGAGAAAGCATACGGAGGTATATATCTGAACATGCCTGCAATGTGTGAAGGTAAATCTACAAGGTTGAATTATTTTTGGTTGGGGACCCCTAGGGGACACTAGGATCTTTGCAGCGGTACATCAGGATCTCAGAAGTGACTTCTCAGTGGGAAGAAGGCATACAGTCTCTATAGTGCTACAGACTTTTTATCATCAATGAAATAAATGAGCTGCAGGAAAATAGAACAGGGTTATTTCTTTCTATTTAGGGTGCAAGAGTGTGAGTATGTACGTGTAAGTGCATGAGGACACATGTACAGTGGCCTCTGGGGACTGCACTGCCACTTCCACCGACTGCCCGCAGGCTAGAAGGGTTTGCTAGTACCGATAACACCCCTAGGATCTGATCGTGCCTAATTTCAATGCCTCTAATGCCAGTGACTCAACACTCTCACTAGGCAGTTTATTCTGCCACCTAACTGCATTAAAGTTAGGAAATGTTTTTTTCTTTTCTCTTTCTCACTAGATTCTATTTTTAGATGAGAAGGGCTGAGCTCTTCTCTCTCTCTTTCATTCTTTCTCCCCCATCTCCCCTTTCCTTCCCTCCTTTTACTCTCCCATGCCAAGGCCACTGAGGCCTTCAGGAGTACCTTATGTTCCTATATAGACACCCAGAGTTTGCTTTCCAGCTTCAGAACGTCCTGATAAACCTTGCAGTTTAGATACAGAATACCCCTACCTATTCCAGGACTAAGATTTCATTTTCTCTGACACGTATGGCTAAGCTTCAGTTTTTGTTTGTCAGAATAGGCTTTTCTGGGACCAGCAGTTAGCATAATGGCTGTGTTGCTGGACTCCTATGTAGTTGACCATGGTTCGAGTCCCGGACCCAGTGGCTTAAACTCATGCCGGGCGCGTGTGCATGTGTGCCCAAGATCCTGAGAGGAGAATGGAAGAGAAGGGATTATGGTGTGGCCATCCTCCCCTGGGGGGTGATTTCTCACTCTCTGTCTCTCTGTCTCTCTCTGTCTGTCTGGC
>NW_006159543.1:75591-87782 GCF_000334495.1 Tupaia belangeri chinensis
ACGCCACCTAAGCCAAAACCCCCCCCCCCCCAAAAAAAAAAAAAAGAAAAAAAAAAAAAAGAATAGGCCTTTCTATCTTTCCTTTTGGCTTCTCTGTGCCATCTCCCTTGAAAGACTCTCCACTACTCAGAAACTGAAAAAACAAACAAACAAACAAAAAACCCTCCCAAACTCCCCTCTCCTACCTCAGGCTTCCCAGATCACTGCTTTGGAAAGTTGAGTACTAGAACTTTTTGCATTAAAAAAAAACCACTACTACTACCACTACTCTACTTCTCCTATCCCAGCCAGCCTAGGAAGGCAAAACAGTGTGGTTCAATGGATGAAAAATCTCAGTTCACTGGTGGCACGGTTGGTAACAACCTGAAGGTGGAAGCCACATGACTGACCTCGGGTTTGGGTGCCTGGATCAGCCTGAAAACATGCCAGTGATTGTGTGTGCACGTGCCCAAGATCCCGATGAACTGAAGGGCTGGGGAGAGGGAATTGTGTTGTGATGAGTCACAGTGAAATGTACTTTTCTCTCTTACCCTCGTGTGTACACATATGCTCTGTATCATGAATAAAATAAATACATTTTTTAAAAAAGGTTAAAATGGATGAAAGAAATGAGATATGGGGCCAGTCTCATAGTGCAGCAGTTAAGCTCTATGCATTGGGAGGGAGTTGGCTCCCATGTGGTTGATAAGAGTTCCAATCACAACCCTGATAACTTGGGGGGAAAAAATGCTCGATATGTGTGCATGCATGCCCAAAATTCTGATGGGATGGAGAAATAGAGGAAAATGTATTGTGGCATAACCAGGCCATGAGGGGGAGGGGGGGAGTTGCTTTCCCTCTCTGTGTTATTCTCTCTCTCTCTCTGGCAAGTACATGTATCCTCTGGCAATAAACAAACAAGCAAACAAACAAACCAAAAAGAAAGACTGCAATATTGACAAACCATCCCAATAATTCTGCTGAGGATTTATTAAATGCCATAGAAGACTGAAGAATATGATGTGGTTCTTACCCTTAGGAAATTTGTCCTCTAGCTAGACAAGAACATGGAAGTAAACTTTCAGGTGATTTTTTTTTTCATTCAACCAACAAACATTCATTTAATACATCCTAAGTACCAGGCCATATTCTAGGTGCCAAGGATTCGATGGT
Source organism: Tupaia belangeri chinensis (assembly GCF_000334495.1). Taxonomy (NCBI): domain Eukaryota; kingdom Metazoa; phylum Chordata; class Mammalia; order Scandentia; family Tupaiidae; genus Tupaia; species Tupaia belangeri. The sequence continues at coordinate 76,744 of NW_006159543.1, forward strand.
GAATAGGACAGACAAAATTCTTGCCCTGTCAATGGGGACATTTATCTAAAAGTAAATAAGTAGTCACTACTTGTATTGATAAATGCTAGGAAGGAAACAAGGGGCTGTGATGGAGAGTAACAGGGAGCTAGTTCAGTTAGAGCAATCAGGAAAGGTTTCTCTGAGGAGGTGACATTAGAGCTTAGAAATGAATGGCCTGAGAACAGTCCACTGTTTGTCTCAGGCTATGAGTGCCATCAAATTTCAAAGATAAGAAAAATCACATGGACAAAAGGAACTGGGGAAGACTTTCAGAAGGAGATGGATTTGGCTGAGTACAGTGCATGGGACAAAGCTTTGGATACTACCTCTGTATCATTGCCCTGACTTGGGCAGAACAGAGAGATACAGTTCCATGAGGGAAGAGGATTTGTGTCTTCTCGTAGAAATATGTGATGACCACTACAAGAATAAGGGACTTCAGGATTTATCCAGATGGTCTGAGTAAGACGCTTAAAAAATTATTTGGGGATGGGGCATCAGAAGGGATAGCAGTTATGTGGCTGACCCACATGTCTGACAGCAGTTCAAGTCCTGGACCCAGTGGCTTAAAATTCACAGCAGGCACATGTGTATGCAAGCCCAAGATCCTGGGAGGAGAATGGAGGAAAAGGGACTGCAGTGTGGCCATTGCCCTTGGGGGTTGATTTCTCACTTTCTCTCTCACTGTCTCTGTCTCTCTAGCGAGCACACGTGCCCTAAGACAAAAACCTCTAACAACAAAATTTTTTTAAAATTTACATTTAATCACTGTACATCTTTACATTGTACAATATGGTTTTTTCCATCATGAATACAGCACATATTAGGCAAGTCAAAGATATTACCATTTATATTAATAGTTAACTTTTAATTTTTATATCTATTAAATGTATAAGACCCGTTTATATGTCACACCTAGTAACTTTCAAGAAATATTTGAGTCATTTCAGGTGGGACAAAATCAGGAAGATGGGTATGAGTGGAGGAATCAGGGGACTATTGTAGCTACAAGTAGTTTTTTGGTAGAGAGTAGAAAAAGATCTTGCAGGGAGCTGGATTATGGTGAGGTTTATGAAAATGACATTGAGCTTGATTCAGCAGGCATTGAGAAATTGCTGTAGGTTTTTGAGCAAGGAAATGTTAGGAAGAAAAGGAAAGAAAGTAAAGGTCTCTATTCTAGTCTATTCTCTTTCTAATAACAGAAATGCCTGACTCAGTAATTTATAAAAATAGAGGTTATTCAGCTCATAGTTTGGAAGGCCAAGGCCAAGTGGCCACTGGTAAGGGTCTTCTCACTGTCACAACATGGAGGAGGGCAGGAGCATATACAGAGCAGAACATGTTTCTGTCTCATTCCTTCTCTTCATAAACCCACGAGGCCTCAGTCACAGGGGGCCCCACTATGATGCTTAATCAGTTTCCAAAGACCTCACTTTTGGACACTACAGTTAGATTAAGTCGCTTCTTTTTTAAGAATGTATTCATTTTTTTTCCTTCTTGGGTGAGAGAGACAGAGAAAGTGAGACCCCCATCAAGATCTTTATACCATCATCCATCCTAGCCTCAGCCAGCCCCAGATCATGGGAATGCAGATGTCCAGCATACTCAAGGAGGTCTCTGGATGTGAACCTAGAACTTTCCTATGTGGGTCAGCCTCACAGAGTGGTTGTGTTTTACTGCTGCACCATCATCTGGCCCGTTAAGTCTCCTCTTGAGACCTTTACAATGCAACAAAACTCTCAACACATGAATTTGAGGGAGACACATTCAAATCATAGCATTACTGATACTTCTTGATAACCAGAATCCTGTCTGCAAAATATATGTGGACTTCCTAAAGTAACATGGCTATGACCATGAGTCCAAATCCCAGCTCTGCCATTTACTGACTCTAAACTTGAACAAGTGCTTAATTTTCTTCCTTTGTAGAATAGGGTTATTGTGAGGATCAAATAAATTAATAATTGTGATGTGTTTAAAACAATGCCAAATATTTAATTAGTACTCAATAAACTTCAGCTATCATTACCCAAGGAGGAAACTGGTATGATAGGGTGGGGTACCGTCTGGAAACTGCCATGAACTTGGATTATTTTGATCAAAATGTGCTCTGCTGATGATTCTAAGAAGTTTTGAGCATGCCTGGATTCAGGATTCAGTGTCTACCCTGTATAAAGTAAGTGTGGACTCTCTGCCCCGATTATCTTTTCCATTGGTCTTCCACCAGCATATAAAATCCCCACTATTCTTTAATGGGAATCTAGAGTCTCCATCATTTTTGACTGAGTTAAGGTGCCCTCTTATATGGTAATTAAAAACAAATGTGGGAACCAGCAGTTAGCATAATGGCTATGTCACTGGACTCCCACGTAGTCAACCGCAGTTTGCGTCCCGGACCCGGTGGCTTAAAACTCACGCCGGGCACATGTGCGTGTGTGCCCAAGATCTCGAGAGGAGAATGGAGGAGAAGGGATTGCGGCATGGCCATCCCCCCTGGGGGGTGATTTCTCACTTTCTGTCTCTTTGTCTCTCTCTGTCTGTCTGGCGAGCACACGCGCCCTATAGCAAAAACCTCTCAAAAAAAAAAAGTTAGACCATTGGCCATTGTCACAGGATAAAACAGAACTTTAAGAGAATAGACACAGGATGGCATATTAGTTATCTATTTCTGTGGGTCAGCCTAGTTGGGTAGTTCTGGATCAAGGTCACTCATAAGAGGTTGCATTCAAGCTGTGGGTCAGTTCTGTGGTAGTTGAAGACTCATCTGGAGCTGATGGATCTGCCTCTAAACTCATTCATATGGTTGTTGGCTTTGGTTCCTCACAGGCTGTTGATCTGAAGGTTCCTCAGTTCCTTGCCATGTTGTATGAGCCTCCCTATTAGGCTACTCACAACATAGCAGCTTGCTTCCTCCAGCATGATGAATGAGAGACAAAGAACAAGAATGTGAATATGAACAATCCCAGGCCAGTCCAAGGCCAATGCTTCAGTCTTTTTATAACCTTATATCAGAGCTTATATCCCATCACCTCTGCCTATTTTATTCATTAGAAGTGAGTCATTAGGTCCATCTCATGCTCAGGAGGAATGGATATACAAGGGTGTGACTATCACAAAGTGGGATTTATTTGGGGCCATACTACAGGTGGATAAGTATTGGTGGTAGGCCTTAGTGATGTGAAAAATTGGAATCCCCTGTAGTCTAGTATAAATAGTTACTAGACTTAATGGTAGCCAAAGATGTTGTGTACCAAGAACCAAAAGATGGGGAAGATGGTACCTGGAAGGTTTTTGATCCTTGAGGTTGCCAAAGGTCCTGGGACATTCCTTAGAACTAAACCCAAATTTGTTGTGCAGAAGTATTATCTGCTCTTCCCCACAAGATCCAGCTCTATGGATGTTACCAGGAAAAGGCGGAGCTGGGGGCCCAGGAAACCCAGTGGCATGGAAGCAGGAGGGGGTAATGCAGGCTTAGCAAATGCATTTGTTTGCAATTGAGAAAGTTGTTAATTTTAGCTTCGCACAAGGGGCTGAAGCAGGAGGGTTTGTCATTTCTGCTGAGCTAGCCCTTGGCTGCCTCCCACAGGCCACTGCCGCCTTGTCAGCTCCAAGCCGCTGTTTGCAAGGTGGTGAGATCGGCTAACAGTAATGAAAGGTTGCATGGGCTCTGTTTGGTCTTATGGGTCTGAGGCCTTGGGCAGAGGGGCCCACCCAGCCTTGAAAAAACAGTACAGTAGGCCAGCAACTGCCTGCTGCCCCCTTCCTTTTCCCTTTTTATCACTCCTATGCTCCCATCCTGGCTCTGGCTCTGCCACTTGCTGATTTTGTGACCTAGGGCAAGTCATTTTGTTTCTCAGCTTCTCTGTTTCCCCCTCTGCAAAAATGGAGATATTCAATAAATAGTCCCTAGCTTACAGGGTTGTTATGAGAAATCAGTGAGGTAAATCACCAATAAATGGTAGCTACTCTTACATACTCAGCTCTTTCCCCAAAGAGGTTGGTCTCTCCTGGCACAAGACCCCTTCCCAAACCAATCGGAAATTCTCTCTGAGCCTAAGCATCTTCTTTTGCTGAAGACTTTATACAAGTTAGGCACTCTAATAATCTCCAGTTTTTGTAATAGGAACCCAAGGCTCAGAGAGGTAAAGTGACTTGCCCAGGGCCACACAGCTAGCAATAAGTGACAAAGTTGGGACCATAATTCAGATCTGTAATAGTTCCACATCTGGCCTTCCCCTGCCCTACTCTCCAGTTGGTTTGCCCTGAATGTCACTTCAGGATGTGACCTGGGGGTAGATAGCAGTATCAGAGGTTAGCTACAAAGGTAGAAGATTTGAGGTTCAGACCATCTAACCTTTTGGAGCCCCATCAACTTGACCTTGCAGTGAAGTTTCTATTCCACTTGCACATGGAAGGGCTGAGTAGAGGCTTTAATTTGTGTATTGGCACTCTCCCATCCTCAACCCCAATATATACACACTTTTGTACCAAATGGCTGGTTACCTTTCAGATATATTTCTGAGCCCAATAAACAGAGAAGCAGGTGTGGTGTGAGTATTTGAGGGCCTGTTTAAAATTCTAAGCTCCATGAGCACATTGGGCTCATCCATCTGGGCTGGCCACAGCTTGCTCTGGCCTTGAAGCTTAGGGAAGCCTCTTCTTTATCTACAATATCTACAGAGAAGGAATAACTTAAAACATGTAGATCTTGAGGCAAGGAATTAGAAATTGAGAAGATTCCAGAATTGAGGCTTGGTCTAGGGACAAGGAGGCTAGGTAAAGAATAAGCAGGTCTGAGAGGTAAGGTGGAAAGAGGATAAAGAAGAAAAAGCACAAAAATTGAGAGAATGAATAAAGTAAAGGGAAGAGGAAATCAAGAAAGAGAGGAGTTTGAGACAGGAGGGAATGGAGGAAAGGTAAGGAGGGTAAACTATAGGGAAATACTAAAACAGTGGCCTCCAGAATTTTCATATAGAAGAAACTTGGGACAGCTGTCTTATTAGTAGGTGGTTTAGGAGACTTGTCTGAAACCACCCTTGCACATGACTTAGGTTGCATATTTATTAGGAGTAGCTTATAGAGGAGACAATTGATGCTAAGGGTTAATAGGGGAAGGCTGACTCCTCCCCAAGGCCCCCTTTGGCACCACCACCACTAATGAACATTTACAAAGAGTTTATTCTATGCCAAGGAAGATGAGATTGAAGACGTCAACCAGAAGAAAGTAAAGGAAACAAAAAGCGAAAGGGTCAAAGGCTACAATGGTTTAAACTGCCCTGGCAGGGTGGTGATGGAGGTGTTGTCCTTTGCAGTCCAATGACAAATTGACTAAATGAAGGCCTGGTATGAGAAACTCCAAGAAGAGACTGAATGTGTATTCCAGAATATTCTTTTAGAAAACTATCAAGCCCATCTCTGTTAGCAGGACCAGCTCTGAATGTAATGGATAGCAGATGTGTGAATACACACACACACACACACACACGTGTATACACACACACACACACACACACAAAGATACTTTTAAAAGTTTGCAGAAAAATTGAATTAAACTACAGGTTTATTTTGCTACAAAAAAAGTGAAATCCATGTGTATTTTTTTCATACTATACATTTACATGAACCTTTTGAAGATTGTCCCCACCCACCCACACACACGTACTCATATGTGTGTACATTCACAGAGAGGAACATTTAATTTCCTAGTACACAGATGCATTACATATCCACAGATAATATATCTGGGCTTATGTGAGAGAGAGATTATGTTGTCTCTGGTGTCTAGGTGTCAGTGGGTCTTCACTTGGCCTGTGAAAGCTACCTTAATCTCAGCTCGCTCCCCTTCCTAAGCTACATTTTTATTTTATGCAATTCATTTTTCCTCTGCTCCAACCTTAGCTTGAGCTGCAATTTTCTCAACAACATCCAAAGGAGGAAGCAATCATTGGTTTGAGAAGAATCTTTAAGCCAATGAAATGCCAGCTCAGCTATTGTTTCCAGGTGCCTAAAGAAGCTATAGATGGAGCAAAACCTCTGTTGACCAGAGTATTTGAGAATGGGCAGATAATAAATAACACAGTTTTCTGGTGAATTGAGAGTTTTTATTTTGGTTCATTGTTGAAATTCTCTCTAAAGTCTGAAACTTCCTTAAATAGATTCTGTGTTTCATGGATTTAACTTTCTAAACATCAGCTCTATTTAGTCTTACAGAAAGGTAGTATGGGGAGCCAGCAGGTGGCGTAATGGTTATGGTGCTGGACTCCCATATGGTCAACCATGGTTCAAATCCTGGACCCAGTGGCTTGAAAAATCATGCTGGGAATGTGTGTGCATGCCCAGAATCTCAGGATGAGAAGGTAGGAGAAGGGATTGTGGTGTGGGGGAGATTTCTCACTTTCCCTCTCACTGTCTCTCTCTGGTGAACTCACATGCCCTATGGCAAAAAGAAAAAAAAATTTTAAAAATAGGCGCTGGACTCCCACGTAGTCAATGATGGTTAGAGTCCCAAACCCAGTGGTTTAAAACTTAGGCCTGGTGAGTGTGCATGCATGTGTGTCTAAAATCTTGAGAGGAGAATGGAGGAGAAGCAATTGCAGTGTGGCCATCATGCATGGGGAGTGATTTTTTGCTTTCTGTCTCTCTGTCTCTCTGGCAAGCACATGTACCCTATAGCAAAAATCTCTCTTAAAAAAAAAAAAAAGAAGAAGAAGAAAGAAAGATAGTATGGAATAGCAGTTAGAATAGTAACATCTAGGAGTCAAAGAATACAAGTTCCATTTCCAGCATAGTCATATACTAGCAGATGACTTTGGGCAATGGCTTATCCTTTCTGGATCTCAATGTCTTCATTTATAAGAAGTAGTTGTGTTATTTTTATAACATGGGGAAAGTATAGATGAAAATATATATGGAAACCAACCTTTGTGGTATAGTTGGTAGTGTGAAAAATTGCTTCAGTGCTGGAAGCCACATAGCCAGCTGTGGTTCAGATCTCTAGCTAGTTGACCTGAAACAATCCTGGTAAACACACACATGGCCAGCATCCTGACAAGAATAGAGGAAGGGGATTGCAGCATAATCAGACCCTATTGAGGGACATTTCTTTCTCTTTCCTTCTCCCTCTCATGTGCATGCATGTGCACGTGCGTACTCTCTATTACAAAATATATGTGCCAGGGCCAGCAGGTGGCATGGTAGTTGTGGCACTGGATTCCCACATGGCCAACTATGGTTCAAGTCCTGGATCTGGCAACTTGCATTCTCTCTCTCTCTCTCTCTCACGAGTGCACATATCCTATAACAAATTTAAAGAAAAATACACAAGAGGGGAACCAGCAGTTAGCGTAATGGCTATGTCACTGGACTCCCACGTAGTCGACCGCGGTTCGTGTCCCGGACCCGGTGGCTTAAAACTCACGCCGGGCGCGTGTGCGTGCGTGCCCAAGATCCCGAGAGGAGAATGGAGGAGAAGGGATTGCGGCGTGACCATCCCCCCTGGGGGGTGATTTCTCGCTTTCTGTCTCTATGTCTCTCTCTGTCTGTCTGGCGAGCGCACGCGCCCTACAGTGAAAATCTCTCCAAAAAAAAAAAAAAAAAAAGAAAAATACACAAAACTTTAAAAAAATATATACATACATACTGAACCCAGACTATCTCTTGGAAATTACTTACTTTAATTATTCTTTCATGCAAGTTTATTTCATTATCTTTTGCCTCTTTCTCCAAAAAGCTGAGTGAAGAAAACAAATGTATATAATCAATTTATGTAATGGATAGATTGAAATTTTTGTTGCCTAAATTTTACCGTTTGTCCTAGTTCTTTACTAGAACATTAACTCCTGAGGACATACTATGTCTAAACACTCAAACCCCTTAGTGCCTAACTTAGTTGCAAACACATTACCTTTGCTTAGTCATGTTCAATACTGGTGCCAGCACTAATGTCTTTGTCACTCCACCTTGGGCCAGACTGCAGGTTCAGACAGGATCCTCCCTTGGACATGTCTGGACTAGCACAGTACTAGCATTTAGTGAGGGCTTAATAAATGGTAGCTGTTGTTTTTGGTATCATTATTCTTTTGTAGCTACCTAGAAACTAGGGAAGACAGTGGAAATGAACACAGGCTTCTAATTCCGTTGTGATTGCTGGAGTTGTATGTAGAATCATGTCAAGGAGATGGTTAAATCCGAGAGAACTTACTAGTGAGGAAATGAAGATTAGACAGTCTTAAGTCAAGAGACATGTCTAACCAGTCTTTCTGAAGAGAGGAAAATGCTAAAGAAGTTTCTAGTCTGAACTCAGTCCCTTCCACTGGTTCTTCCCTGTCTCCACATTGGCTGTGCTTACTTTCCCTGGTCAGGCTGAGGATTTCGTATATAGGAAGAATTGGTCACCAGGGTAGAATTCCAGGCATAGGTGACTTGGGGGAAACCCAGTATTCTGAAAGAGGACAGATGGGATGAGTGGGGTACCCAAGTTAGAAGGACAATCAGAGGGCATCTTGTCAGGGACTGGGGCAGGGAGGTGATAGTGGTGACATAAGACTCTCTTTAAAGACATCCAGCCTACTCCCTAACTTTACCCAAGGATACTGGAAGTGTGAGGTAATGACTTTGCCCCCAGAGAATCCCTTTGGGGCCCCAGAAAACAGAAGGAGCCAGCTGGGTGCCCAGGGCTTGGCATCCTGGCTCAGTAATTCTGCAGGCAGAGCTGAGCTGGTAGGGAGTGTGGGGAAGCACCTACTGCAGAGAGGCCTGTTGGGGGAGAGGATAGGCAACTGGCTTGCCCAGGATAGGACTGTCATATAGAAATACTCCCATCTGGATAGTTCTAGAGAAGCAAGTCCTGGTCATGATAAACTATGAATTTTATGCATGAGCTGAACATTGAAAAACTTCAGCCCCAAGCTCCCGGCTAGCATCTGAGCCAAATCCCACTCGCACAGCATTTAATCAGCTTCCTGACAGATCCCAGTAAAAGGGAGATGAATTTACGAGATTGATTAGCTAATACCCAAGTGTTATGCTTACTTCGTGATCCAAGAGCACCAGGCTGGGGCCTCTGCTGCACCGATGCTGCAGCTGCTGCAATAGCAGGTGGGCTTGGGGGCTGACCCCTGGAGATGAGGAATGAACTAAGCTGTTCTTGCTCTTAGGCTCACACCCCAGCCTAGGAGGTCCCTCCAACCCAGGATGCATCTGGGCCTTGGGAAGGAGTTATTCTTATCTTTGCCCTCCACTCCCTCGTATGGTCTTAGCCAGTTCATTACTCATCTCCAATATATACTGGGGATGTCATTTCCTTGTCTCTACCAATCTAAAGCATGCTAGTCCTTCAAGACCTACCAGGAGCCTCACCACTTCCTGTAGGAAGCCTTCCCTGACTATCAGAGCCCTGGGCAAGCTTTTCCTTCTCCCCAGTCCACAGCTTCCATATTGTCAGAATCACAGATAATCACAGACCACGGTTAGAACTAATAGAGAATTTACCTAGTTCCATCCTGCCACTTTTGTAAATACCAGGTTTATTTAACTGTAAAAGTAATACATACTGATTATAAGAAGTCAAAAAGTATATAGAGATTTAAAGAAGAAATTAATCCCTCTCTCAAGCCCCTTAAATTCTGTTGCCTCGGAAAACCAATATTATAACCAGTCTCTATGCTCTGTGTCTATGCTCATACAGATATATATACACAGCCCCTTAATTTAAAAAATAATTATTTGTTTAATTTTATATATCATTACTATTTTTTAATTTGCTACAGGGCACATGTGCTCACCAGAAAGAGAGAGACAGACAGGGAGAAAGAGAGACAAGCTGCCAGGTCCTGGACTCGAATGATGGTCAGCCATGTGGGAGTCTAGCACCTAAACCACCATGCCACCTGCTGGCCCCAAGGCCCTTTGTTTTACCAGTTAGGAAACTGAGTCCCAAAAAGGTGAGGTAATTGTTCCTAGATCACACAACTGGGTAGCAGCTGAGCTGGAAGTGAGACTCAGGTATCCAGGCTCCCAATTCTCAAGCCAGTGCAGTTGTGGTTTAGTTGCTTTCTGAGAGAAAGAGTCTTGTTCCCCAAGTGAACTGTAAACTCAACTGAGGGTAAAATATGGAAAAATCCCCATGTGTTCTCTGTTGTGTTTCCCATGACACCTAGAACAGTTTCAAGCATCTGGTCCAGGGTGTTTACTAAATGTTTGTCTCCTCGTTTTAAATCCTTTCTGAAACAAGACACAGTATAAATAAAGAAAAAGAAAATGTTTGACTCAGTGCCTGGTTTCGCAAGACGGTAAAGCCAAGCCATGCAATCACACAGAAATTGATTGTTAAGATGACTGAGAAAAAAGCAGCTGAAAACTCAAGTGATTGGTGACTGTGTGCAGATACCTGGAGGCAGAGACAAATTTGGAGACTGAGGGTCTTGTGTTCTATGCTAAGCTAACAGCCAAGAACCTAGTTTAGGGGTGGGTGAGGCAGCACTAAAGGTGGAGAACAAGGGCCCTCCACACCTCATTAAATTCTTTGGCACCTGTTTGTCTTTCCCAACCCTGGCCAAGTCAGCTGCTGTGGTCCTCCAGTTACTTCAGGAGCCCCCCTTGGCTGTGGCCAAGCACTTAAGGCTTCTTCTGTGTTTCTCCTGGAGAAGCTGCTTTATAGCCTTTATACTCCTTTGTGGAAGCATAGTACTGGGATTTGTATGGATTTGTTTGATGTATTTGTTTACTACTAATCAGTTGTGAGGATAGAAGAGGCAGGTCTGGAATTAAGGCCATTGCTTTCACCACCTATAGAAATTGTCTCCCTGGGACCAGCAGTTAGCGTAATGGCTATGTCGCTGAACGCCCATGTAACCGACCGCAGTTCAAGTCCTGGACTCGGTGGCTTAAACTCATGCTGGGTGCGTGTGCATGCATGCCCAAGATCCCGAGTGGAGAATGGAGGAGAAGGGATTGCAGAGTGACCATCCCCCCTGGGGGGTGATTTCTTGCTTTCTATCTCTCTGTCTCTCTCTTTCTGG
>NW_006159543.1:87805-108994 GCF_000334495.1 Tupaia belangeri chinensis
GGGGGCCCCCCCCCCCCTATAAAAAAAACCCCTCCAAAAAAAAAAAAAAAAAAAGAAAGAAAAGAAAAGAAAAAAAAAGAAATTGTCTCCCTTCCTTAAGGAGCTGGGAAGGGGTAGAGAGTGGCTTCTGGACACATAAGCTGCCCTGGAGGCAGAACTCTGGAAAATCATAAACACTAATTGAGTTTTCAAGCTGAAATAAACTTTCAAAACCGTAGAAGAAAATTATGAATCCCTCACATTTATGTAGCACTTCATAGTTTCTGAAATGACTAGATGTGACTCATTTTTTTTCATTTTTAAGTGTAAAAACCTTTGTTTATTCAAGAAGAGGCTGCCAACTGGATAGCAGATTGTTGTTACTTTCTTAGATGTGATAATGGTATTGTGGTTATGTAGGAATATTCTAAATTTTAAGAGATGAATGATGAAATATTTAAGGGGTGAAGTGTCACAAAATTTTAACTTGCTATAGCATTTAGAAAGATATAAATAGGGTCTGAGGGATGTGGGGAGTTATTGTTCAATGGGTACAGATCCCCTGTTTGGGATGATGAAAAAGTTCTAGAGATGGATGGTAATAATGGTTGCACAACATTGCGAAGGAACCTAATGAGTCATCTAAAAATGATTAGAATAGGGAACCAGCAGGTGGTGTGGTGGTTTAAGGCACTGGACTTCCACATGGCTAATTGCAGTTCAAGTCCTGGACCCAGAAGCTTGAAACTCACACTGGGAATGTGTGTCTGTGTGCATGCTCCAAATCCCAGAAAAATGGAAGAGAAGGGATTGCAGCATGGCTATTCCCCTGAGGGGTGATTTCTCACTTTCCCTCTCACTGTGTCTCTCCATCTCTCTCCAGCGAGTGTGTGCACTCTATGGCAAAAACCTCTAAAAAATATTTAGAATGGTAAAATTTATGTTATGTACATTTTACCACAGTTATACATGCATGTACACAGACACATACACACACACAACTTGCAAAAATCTTAATAAATATTGAATCTAGATGATGAATATAAAGGTGATTATTGTATTGGTCTTAAAGGTATTTTAGCTACTCTGTATATTTTAAAATATTCATAGTAAAATGTAAGGAAAAAAAGAAATTCTTAATGTGAGTAGGTTTATGGAGAAATAGACACATCTGTAGCAGTCAAAGACTACCAAGGTTGAGTTGTGGGCCCCAAGGGCATGTGGAAGATTGGAGTGCAGTGATGGAGAAGATGCAATGGGTGGGTGACTGTGTGGTTGGGCGTTGTTGATCCCCTGACAGGCAGGATGGCAGAGCTGAGCCAGCTGACTCTTCTGGCTGATATTTGGGGTAAATAGTAGGAAAGTTGTTCCACGAAGGGCACTCAGGTTGCAATGAAACACAGCTCATAGTTAGGGATATCTCAAGGATCCTGAGTTACTCAGAGGGTAGATGTCCAGCTTTTGCCTTGTACGTCTTACTGGCCATGGTAGGGTTTGAAAGTCCTTTACGAGTAAATGAATCAGAGACAGAAAGTTGCTGAAACTACCAATCCATTTGGGCTAGCTTTGTGCCACCTGGCTCTACTCCTGAAATCTCATCAAACTGCACATTCTCTAGGTAGAGGTCAAAAAGAGCTCTCTGAGAGATAACCCGTAATGGCTTGATGACCCAAGATTTGGTAAGAGAAGTTATCAAAGAAAAGAACTTGTGACTCAGTCACCCAGCCCTAGTTACATATGATCTGTTGGCCATTTGAAGCTTTGCTGATGAGGGAGAAAGGGAGGATCTATCCCAGCATTGGAGTTCTCTAGATGTTTTGCTTGGAGTATGAAGATATCATTAATCTCACTGCTGGCAGGACCAGAGGATCAGTTCGGAACTCAAAAAATAGAGCCATTAGGTTGGGATCCAGACCCCCAAACCACATGATGAATTATAATCTGTGGGAATTGCTTTGTCCCTGCTGTTGCTTTGATAGAACCACCCAGCTTTGGCCCCACCAGAGCCTCATCCCTCCTCAGCACACAGAAAGGCTTTTGAACCTCCCAAATGCATGAGGGAAAGAGACCTGGACTATATTTGCATTTTCCCTTGGCCAGCATTTGCTTGGTGTCTATATTAATCACCATAAAGGATAAATGCCACCAAGAGAATGAATCAAGCCAGATAGAGAGAGAGACAGGGAGGGGGAAAGACAGAGAGAAAGGAAGAAAGAGAATGTTTCAGTAAGCAGTGGGGTTGAATGGGAGGGGAACAAGCTAGTCTGGAGAAAAGCTGGTCAGAACAAATCCTTGGTGAGCTCTCACTTCATCTCCTGAATTTCTAGGGCTTCAGCCTCTTAAAAGTGAGATCTCACAAGTCATGTTTGATAGCCCTGGTCTAAAATAATTGAGTCTGGGTCTAAAAGAAACCAGGCTGTAAGCAAGGGCTGATGTAGTGTGGTAAAAACAAATGAATGTAGGTGGGAGATTGAATAGACGAGGATAGGCTGGAATGTTAGAAATTATTTACTAGTTCAATTTCCTTCCTGATTTTGCATGTATGAAAACTGACTCAAGTGAGGGAAAGGGGCTTACCCAAGGCCACCTAGCTAATTAGTCCAGGTAGAGCCCCTGAATCTTAATCCAGTCCTTTTTTCATAAATCATAACACTCTGTGCTGGCAAGCAAAAAGTCTACCAGCCAAGAGTTATTTTTCTCTAAAACATCTTTGCAAAGCAGCACTGACTGAAATCCAGTCTTGGAAAAGGCTTTCCCCTCCTCCCTCCCTGTCTTACCACAGCAAGGTGGCCATGCTCTGGAGTCAGGCCAAGCTCCAGTAGGTCCTTGCTCTCTCTTCAGCCCGCTCCCCCTCCCTCTCCTTTGTCAGCACAGGCTTACTGGAAAGGCCATTCTGAAATGAAGATAATGTCAGTGAAGTGCTTGTTAGTAGGTAGCCGCTGGCTGACTACAGGCTTGGCCATCTTCCTTGGGCTCCATCTGAGGCTCTTGACCTGTGTTGCACCTGGCCCAACTGCTCTTACCTTTGAATCTCAGCACAGGGGTCACCAGATTCTGCCCTGGGGCCCATATTTTTTCTCACCCCAGCTTCTAGGGCCACATGATCCTCTGTTGGGCTGCTGGAGCAAAGAAGCCAGGGAACAAATCTTGGAGACAGGAGTAGTATAGGCTTTTCAGGGTTACTGTATCTCAGAACAGGAAGGCACCTTGATCGGTCTCCAGTATACAGCTAGGGAAACTGAGGATCACTATCACAGTGGCACAGCTTAATTTTCATTTCATTTTATTATTTTTTAAGTTTCTCTCTTCATTTCTTCCATGAGAAAGAAAGACAGCTCTCCCAACAGGTTTAATCCCACAATCCTCTTCCAGCCCCCATCAGCCCCAGCCAGCCCTAAACCATGGGCACGTACATGGCCAGCATACTCAGAGAGGTCTCCAGACATGAACCTAGAACTCTCCCATGTGGGTCAGTCTCAAATAGTGTCACATTTTACTCTGTGACACCTTCTGGCCCCAATTTTCATTTTAGAGCAGAGCTTGAGATAAGATCCCCAAAGATTTTGCTTGAATAGGAATACCAACACTGTTGGGCAAGGAAGTAAAGTTGCAGTCATGGGAAGGGGAGTCCAAGGAAGATGTTGAAGGATGCAAAAGACACATATTAAATTCTTTGTATTCTATGCATTACATAGAATAAAGCACACGGGTAGCAGGTGGCATGTTTGTTAAGGAGATGAATCCCACATAGCCAACTGTGCAGTTCAAGTTCTAGACCTGCTGGCTTGAGAAACACACCAGGTGCATGTCCATGCATGACCAAAATCCTGGGAGGAGACAGGAGGAGAAGGGATTGTGGTGTGGCCATCCCCTGGGAGGTAATATCTCACTTTCCCTCTCTGTCTGTCTCTCTCTAGCAAGCACATGCACCCAATGACAAAAATCTTTTTAAAAAATTAAAGAAGAGAAAAAGAAAGAGAGAGAAAAGAAACACAATAAATACAGAAATTTGCAGTTGCCTCACAAGGAGCTTCTCACTGGGCTAGTGCCCTGACCAGGTTCATGGTTGTCCCTATCCATATACCCAGCAATTTCTCATGCTTTGAAACCAGTGAAGATAGTCTGTAGGCAAGTCTTCAGCAGCTCGGTATCCCTGAGAATTAACATGGAGGAGGAGGGCATTTATTTGCTAGAGTCAGGGCTACCACATACAGTTGTGGAGTCCATGAACTACATAAAGGTAATTGGCCAAGGAGGTAAATAGGAATGGAAAGCCAGCCTATGTTCTACTCCCCAGATCATGTGCAGGGCTAGTCCACCTGGATGAAGGTACATTTTTCATCTAACAAAACCATACTGTTTCATAGGACTGTGTTCATCCAGAGGGAGTAACTTTTTCTAAGCTTTGTACACAAAGGCTCTGAACAGGCTACCTGTGGTTCTGGCTGCCATCAGCCAAGGGATCCAGTGCCTCATGACGACCCATCCCTAGGTTCCTATGTTCCCCACTGAGACTCTCCCCATTCCTGTGTACCCTCTGGACTCAGGCCAAGGCTTTTTATTCTTGCCAGTCATCTTCTGAGCATAAAGGCAGGAAATCCAGTGAGGCAGGTTCTCTGGGGTCTAGTGCCTACTCTCTTAATGAGTCCCAGATTTCTGAACTCTCTCAGCCCTGGATTCTCAGCCCCTGTGATCTGCCCACCTGTTTGGCTCAGCCAACACATCTTGAATGCCCGTTTCCTTCCCTCCCTGTAGAATGGTGCCAACTGTCTGCCTGAATCGTGACTCTGTCTGCTGTGTCCCCTGTTTTTTCTGCCCTGCCCTCCCAGCTGCCCCTCTGTAATTGGCTGTCACAGCCAGAACACATCTTGGGCCTGTAAGGCCCTGAAATGGGGGCGGGTTGAGTGTTGGGGCTTTGCTTGCTGAGCTCCCTGCTCTGCATCCCTGTCTGTCTATGGATGGAGGCTTCTGTTTGGTGCTTTTCACTACAAAAAAACATACGCAGCGGGTGCACAGGGAGGATGACAATGGCCAGGGGCTCTTAATTGAAACATTTTGTGATATCCGCAGAGTTCCATGTCATGATACCACCAGATACCCTCCTGTTCTCCCTGGGCTTCAGGGGAGGGGCTGCAGCGGGACCAGGAACAGACTATAGAAACCTAAGAAACCTGCCTAGGTGAGGGGGATGAAGGTCAGGTCAGTCCTTGGAATCAGAGTAGCTCCTTCTGGCAATATTCAAAGCCCTCCACCACCCTCACACACCCACCTCCCTGACAGCACAGGCCCAAGGCTTCAAAATGAGCTCATTGGACTCTCCCAGAGGCTAGGGGGAAATGGTGCCAGATGGGCCAAGCAAACTGCCCAGCAGAGTGCTGCTGCTGGGGAAGGTAGGAGCCTAAATGAGGACCAGCATGGGGGAGGGGGGAGGTGGTAGGGTAGAGAGGGGGCTATTCCTGAAACCTCTCTACTCTGAAAGGGAGGCCAGAGTCTGCACAGCTGAGTCTCTTTAAATGAGGACTAGCAAAAGCCCTTGAATAAGAAAGAATGTGAATGGAACAGCTAAGCACTCTCCCTCTCTGCCTTCTCCCACCTCCCCAAATCCCTGAGCTGAAAGGAGCCAGACTGTAGAAGAAGGGGCGGGGAAAGAAAGCCGAGGGCCTGCCATCAATCTCCTGCCCTGACAAACTGCGTCATCACTGGCTCCAGCTGGCTCCCCTGGGGACAGGGGGAGGGGAACTTGGTTCGGGTCTCGGCCAGGAGGCACAGAGAAAAGAAACATTGGGGATAAGAAACATGGAGCAGTCCACATACTGGGTCTTGGCGCTAAGACCCAGGACCTGGGCAGGGCAGGAGGCTGAGGTGCCCATCCAGAGACCTCTCATAACCTGGGTTTTTTTAGGGAGGGTACAGACTAGGGCAAGTCCAATTCCAAATGATTACCGGACAGGCAGCTGGGCTTCCACAGAGTTCAGCAACCATCTCTCTGCTGCCTCTGAGGAACAGAAGCTGCTGGTTTTCCCAGTATCTGCTTCACCACCCTCCACCTCCAGAACTGCTAAGTCAACCTCCCAGACGTGGATGTAAATCCCCAAAGATATGGTTAGCTAATTGGGAAGACCAAAGATCTGGTCATCCCCAAATGTGAGGCTTATATAAAGAAGAGAACCCCAGATTTTTGCTTCCTGTCAGAAATGTCTGTCTCCTGGCTCTTCTGAAGTCTCTTGGAAAGAACCACACACCCTGAAAGAATGTTCCAATTTAATCATGCCAGTGGGCCAAGCCAAGGAAGTAATTTGGTAAGGGGGAAGGAAGGGGAAAGGCATTCTGGAATGGAAGTGAGTCCCTTGTGTGTGGCTCTTGGGGTCCTCTGCTGGTGAGGCTGTTCTTCAGTAAACTTTTAGGGCTGGTGGGTCTTTGCTGGGGCCCCACTACAGAAAGTTGACAGTCAGTCCTGAGTTATCTTTCAAGGGGTAGATCAGGGAGAAGGGTTCAAGGAGAGTTCCCAAA
The DNA here is from genome assembly GCF_000334495.1 of Tupaia belangeri chinensis. NCBI lineage: Eukaryota > Metazoa > Chordata > Mammalia > Scandentia > Tupaiidae > Tupaia > Tupaia belangeri. Next base: position 94,295 of record NW_006159543.1, read on the forward strand.
CAAGCATTTCTCAGCTACTGCAAAGGATCCTGGACCAAATGAAATGATTTAGTCCTGTTCAGATGTAGCAGCTGTTTAAATTTTGTTCAATCACGTTAAAGTATTGCAGGTTTCTTCCTGGATTTAATCGCCTCGCTAGCTTTTTAAAAAGCACCTTAGTTCTGTGTTCAACAAGAAATGTACGTGTGAAGTTCTGAAAGGGTTAAGCAAATAAATAGGCTTCATTCTGATTTAGAGTTTCCAGTCTCAATTCAAGCTCCTGCCCCTGAATAAATTGTGGTAGGAAATAGGAGCTCTGGCCACCTGGTCTCCACCCGTAGCCTTGGCAGCCTCACCTTATTTCAGTCCTCTATACCAGGCCATTGGCCCAGTGTAAAAGGCAGGGTGAACGGGAACACAAGTATAGGAGAAAGAGAACTGTTTTGTCTCACTTGGTTCTATCCTGCTTAATGGTTTTCCCACTGAGGAGCACTCATTTGTCACATTTAGCTTTAGGAAGTGAGACAAGATGATCCATACCTCAGGCCTGGGCCTATAAAAACCAGGGAATTGGCACCTGCAAACTGCCATTCTCTGCCTTTGCCTTCTCTGGCTGCGGCTAAACTGCTGCTAAAATGCTGACTCCTGCCTTGTCCATGATGGAGTGAGCTTTTAACTGGTAGCTTAGCCTGTGAAGCTTACTTTATTCCGAGCTGCATAAAATGCTGGAGGAGTAAAGAGCTAGGAGGGACGGGGGAGGAGTGGGGAGGAGGATACTCATGGTTGGATATGAAAAGAACTACAGAAAGCTGAGGTTTGCCTGGACCTTTCCTGGGTGCCATTTCCAGTGACCCCAGAAGAATGGGCCCAGCTGTTCCAGATATTTCTTATATGTGGATCTCCAGTAATCAGTTCCATGGCATCTAACCACGTGGTGTGCTTTGAGGCCCTCCACAGGTCCCTACTGACCATAGATTTTTTTTTTCTCCATGCTTTGCCATGATCTCTGAAAATTATTGCCATGAGTCAAGGTGTTGTCCTCTGAAGACCCTTGTTAAAAATGTACATTTTTGTTTGAGAACATTTTCATATATCAGATTCACTGGCTTGTACCTGTCAAAGAACAGGTCACAAATAAATGGGATCCAAGGTAAATAAAGCTTGATAGGAAGCAGGGAGAGGAGATGTTTGCAACAAAGTGATGGCATAATGCACTGGTTGAGTTGGGAGTTGTAATTACATGGATGCAGAAGGAGAACTGGTTAGAGGGAAGTCAGAGATGAATGGCCTCAGTTATTCCTGTAATCCGGATGTCCACATAGTCTTCCTTGCCCTTTAGATTGAGATAAGATTCCTTCAAAGTCCGTAGCCTCCTAGATCTCTGCATTCCCAGGGAGGGCTTCCATTCTTCTGATCCCCCACCCTCACCCATGCTACAAGCACCTGGTTATCCTGAAAGAGTTCCACAGAGATCAGTGGTTCTAAACTTGTCTGCTTGTCAGAATCAGTATCGATGCCAGGTTTCACCTTGAACCAGTTACATCAGAATCTCTGAAGGGAGGCCATGGGGATATCTCTAAGGTTAAAAATCTTCCCCAGGTGATTTTAATGGGTAACTGGCTTGGATTGTCCACTCATTGATCCTTTCCATGTAAACCAACTGAAGCTTCACCTTCTTCCTTAATCCCACCCAAATAGCCACTCACCCAAGAGTGTTTGTAGAGGGCACTTAGGAGACAGAAGAATTTATCTCACAGCAGCACCAACAGGTGAAAATTTAGGAATCTTGGGCCTAAAATGTTCCTTGGTCATTTTCTCAGTTTCTAGCCTCTTACTCTGTTCCTTTGTTCCCCTTTCTCTCTGTCTACTCCTCTTCTCTGCACTAGCCCTGCACCCCAAAGTCCTGTTTGGTGCTACCGTACAACCAATGTTAAGCTCTTCCCTCTGTTGCCTTGGCCCTTCCATGCCATTGAGGCGAGCAGTTTATGAAAATCTTTTTCCAAAGACAGCCTCAGTTCCCTTCCTAGAAAGGATTCTGGTGCCAGCTGGTAAGATGATTGAAATTTCACCCCAGATCCACATGGTTTCGACAAGGACCCTGAATGGCCTCATTATGATATCTCCTCTGGCTCGGAGAACCATCACAGACGCATCCTCTGCTATTTCTATCCAAAGATGCTGGACCCAGATCTTGCAGAGGAGGCCCAAAGTTGGCAAAGCATTTGGACAGTGACCGTCTGTGTATCCACTTGAGGGAGTCTTTGTGTACTTGTGGGTGTCTAGGCCTTATGGCTAATATTCAAATTTGGCCCACTTGCAGACTGACAGGACTTTCCCAATCCTTGATTCACAACCTAAAAAAAAATATGGCAATACCCTTACCATAAAAAATGCTGTGAGATGATGTTTTATTCCATGAATATTTATTGTGCACCACCATATTCCAGCTGCTGGGCTGGATGCTTTGGATTTGATGGTGACCCAGACCTCCATGCCTAGTACTTACAATCTAGTGGGTTTGATTAATTTCTTTTCTGAATTCCTCTTTTTGAACTAAAAGGCACTAAGAAAAACAAAGCATTTTAAGTCTCAACTCAAGAATTTCTGTACATTGAGAATTGTCCTCAGAAAACAGTCAGGTTTCTTTACTTGGGCCTGAACATGTTATTTCTACATAAGAGTGTGTGAAATAATAATGTATAGAAAGGCACATGGTATGTATGGAAGCTTTTTGTGGGCCTGTCATTTCTAAAAGTGGACTGTGAGTGCACCTTTACCCCAAAAACTTTCCTTCTCAGATCTCTCTCAAGTTCTTTTCTGCCAGATCATTAGCTAGCTAGTTGACAGCCATAAGTGTTCCCAATACACCAGGCACTGGGCTTATTACTTCACACGTATCATCTCATTTTATCCTCAAAACAGTGACGTAGATAGTGTTATTGTCTGTATTTGACAACTGGGAAAACTCACAACCTACTACTAGATTGCAGAATCAAGGTTCAAACCCAGAACTGATTGACCAAAGAGATTTTCAAAGCACACTACCACCTGATGCCAAACTTCAAAAGCAGGACTGAGGGAAAACAAACTCCCTCATCACTAATAACATCATTCTTGTTGCCATGGTCATTGCCATGATGTCATAGTACCAGCTATCATTTGTCAAGCACTTTCTCTGTACTGAGCAATGCACTAAAATGGTTTTAGTAATATTAATATAAATAGAGTTAGTAGTTATTGAGTTTTCTTTATGTGCCAGGCACTGTCCTAGACCTCTTACAAGGATTATCCTACTCATTCCTCACCATATTGCTCTGAGATAGGTACTACTCAATTTTTTTTTAATTCTTTATTTGATTTTATTTGTGATTACTGTTTTTTAATTTTACCAGAGATAGACAGACAGAAAGCAAGAAAGCAAGTCGTCAGGTCTGGGACTCAAACAGTAGTCAGCCATATGAAAGTCTAGCACTTGAACCACCATACCACCTGCTGGTCCTGGTACTACTATTTTTTAAAAAAAAAATAAAGCTTATTTATTTCCTCCCTGAACAAGAGAGAGAGAGAGAGATATGCAAAGACAGAACTTTTACTAGGGTCCCGACACTGCAATCCACCCCCACCCTTCAGTCAGCTTTGAATCATGGTCACGCATGTACCTGGCATACTCACAGAGGTCCCCAGACTTGAACTGGGAACCTTCCCATGTGAGTCAGCCACTCAGGGTGTCACGTTTTACCACTGCACCACTGTTAGCCCTGAGATAGATATTTTCAGCCCTATTTTAGAGAAGAGAAAAATGAAGGTTTAGATAAGTTAATTTACCTAAAAATCTCACAGTAGGTGAGCAGCAGAGCTGGGATGTGACCTCTGTCTGACTCCAGAACCTGACCTCTTGTGCTCTACTGCTTCTCATATTAGGGGTTCTCCTTACAGAGAGGTTTCCATTTCTCCCTTTTTACTCTTTGGAGAGCCCTGTCTACCACTGGCTTCTGATGATTACATCGAGAACTCTCTTGAACCAATGGGGAGGGGGGTGGAGTGGCAGGCCATCGTAGGCGTCAGGAGAGCCCCTCCTGATGAATTGACGACCCAGACAGACCCTTTCCATCCAGCAGCCAATGCCATGAGAATAAAATATCTGCCCAGAGAGGGCCGTCTGGCCAAAGAATTTATTTGAACTTCAGGAAAATACAGTACATGAGAGCTGTATGGGTAGAGGCCAGGTGAACAAGATGGCTCTTCGTATTTTCTTCCTCTGACTTCTATAGACTGGGATTTGATACAGTATATATTCTCTTCTCATTATATCCACAGGATACCCTGCCCATTAACATCTCTGCTGATACCTCCTTCTTTCTCCTTGTTGCAGCTAACCCAGCTCTCTTACCGCCTGTCTAGTTTCAATGTAATTTGCTCATCGTCTCTTTTAATTCCTCTTTCAAAAATGTCTACTCTTCTTTGCTCCAAATCTCTCCACTTTTGCCTGCTTTCATTTCAGTGCAAGCCATAGTAAGGTTGTAAAACATTTTTTAAAGTAGTGAGTATGGAAGTATGGTAAATAGAGTTTTATGATATTTTGCTGTCATTGAGCTTGGAGTCTTTGAAGACCAACAGCAGTTCACAACCCTGGCATACCTGTGTCTCTGCAGAGCTATTAACTAGCAATAGAGGAGCTCTATGACCATGACCTAAAATGTACATTTCTCAGATGATGTGAAATCACTCCAGGTGAAGAGTATTAGTTTGATTAACATTTCTCAAATTGGCTTCCATGGCATCCTGAGTGTAAGGGATTAATAGGTACCATGGAGAGAAAGTTTCTGGATACAAATGAGTTTGTTAAATGCTAGGTTAGATAAGCTAAACTCGTCAATCGTGTTTTGCAGAGCCCTTAATATACTAATGAAAAACCATGGCTCTCCAAGAGGACACTTAGAGCCTTACCATTCTAAGCGTGGTCTGAGGAATGGCAGCATAGGAATCACCTGGATGCTTGTTAGAATCTCAGGCCCCACCCCAGACTTATTGAGTCAGAATTGGCATTCTAACAAGATTTTTTTTTTTTGGAGAGGTTTTTGCTATAGGGCATGTGCGCTCACCAGACAGAGACAGAAAGACAGAAAGTGAGAAATCACCCCCAAGGGGGGATGGCCTTGCCAAGGGGGGGATGGCCACGCCGCAATCTGTTCTCCTCCATTCTCCTCTCGGGATCTTGGGCACGCATGCACACGCACCCGGCGTGAGTTTAAGCCACTGGGTCCGAGACTCGAACTGCGGTCGACTACATGGGAATTCAGCAACATAGCCATTACGCTAACTGCTGGTCCCCTAACAAGATTTTTAGGTGGTTTGTATAGACATGAAATTTTGAGAAGCACTGATTCAATGTACATAGTATTTCTCAAACATTTTTGTCCATAGAACTTCTTTATGAAAACCTCTTTAAAAGTATGTTGTTTTATTTTATTAGGACAGAGTCTTACTGTATCAGGACCCTACTGCCTCAGCCATCCCCCCACTAACCTGGGACCACTGGTCCATACCACCTCATCCAACTTTTTTTTTTTTTAAGTGTGTTCCTTTCTTTTATTCTTTCTTTCATAGGTTGGGGTTGGGAGGGAAGATAGGGATCCCTGGAAAGATCTTGCCACACCATGATCCTGTCTGTAGCTTTCCAGTCATCCAGGATCTTGGGCATGCCCACTGGCATACCCTGCATGTTCAGACTGACCCAGGAACCAAGTCCAGGGCCTTTTCATATGGCTCCAGTGTTGTGCAGGAATGTCCTACAACCTTTGCCACCACAGCTGGGCCAACCCCAAAGCTTTTATTAAAGTTTATATTTATTTATTTTTATTAGTTTCTATTTGCTATGGGTCATGTGCACTCAGAGAGAGTCAGAGAGGGAGAAAGAGAGAGAAAGAGAGAGAGAGAAAACAAGAAAGACCTCACCAAGGGAGGTGATTATGCCTCAATCCCTTCTCCATTCTCCTCTTGGGATTTTGTGCATGCGCACACATATGCCTGACATGTTTTTCAAGCCTCCAAGTCTGGGACTTGAATCACATAGTTGGCCATGTGGGACCCAGCTACTTTAACCATCGTATCACCTGGATGACCCCTGCATGTATGTTTGTATGTATGTATTTATTCAGACAAAGAAATACAGGCTCCTCTGACAGGGTCCTCATGCTGAAATCTACCCCAAGTCACAGCAGGCCTGGATCATGGGTGTGCACATATACCCTACATGCTTAGGGAAGTCCTGGGAAGGGAAGTGAGCCTGGAATCTTTCCCATGTAGGTCCAGTTGTGTTACTACTGTGCCACTGCCTGACTCCTGGCTCTTTTTCAGATAAGGTCTTACTCTGGTGCTCCAGCCTGGAGCTTGAGAATCCTCCTGCCTCAGCCTCCTGAGTCACTGGGATTACAGATTCATGCCACTGTGCCTGGTTTCTGAAGCTTCTTATGTGACTAGTGTTCTCTGAAACACATTTTGGGAACATACCAAGGCTAGGAAGACCTTAACAAGAATTTTTAATGTTTTGAGACTCCATAGAAAGACATTAGCCAAAGCAAAATTTAGAAATTGGGGACTGATTCATTATGTTACCCGAAGACTCATTTCATGGAAGTTTCAAGTCTTCTGAATCTTAGGTTATCAGGAAGTCTTCTTATACCCCCACTTGCTCCCAATTAACTCATTTCCTGGGGCCTTCTAAAGCAGTACTATGCCTGTGTTTCTTGGTCTGTTCTCAGGTCCAAATTAACATGTTCGTTTCTTAAACCCAGCAGCTTCTCTAGAGTACCAGAGCTCAGAATCTGAGCAGCCAAAGAATGATGCACGGTTCCCTGCTGTAGAACATTACAAAGGCAATTTTATAGAAGCTGAGCAACTTTTCAGTCCGGTGTGTTCTGTTCAGTTAAGCCGTCGTTGTTTTTCTTTTAGCCTTTAAGCTATTGTGCCGAACATCAAAATAACACTAGCTATTTTGTATTCAGATCTTGTGACTCATTTGGGGGCATCATTAATATTTTATAAGAAAATTCTCATTTTTTTCCATTCACATTTGTGATTTTCAAGTGTGTTGCTGCATTGCATTCATAAACATGATTTTTATTAAGTCTCGGGGCCCCATTTTTTTTCCCCCTCAGAGAAACACATCTCCAATTTTATATTAAAAGTTAAATGGAAAATAGGCTTTGATATGTGAAAATTTGATTTGCAAAAAACTTGTCCAGGATACAACCATTCTGTACAGTGACGTGCTGTCATCCTCAAGCTCTAGTTAGGACACAGGCAAAGTACTCAGCAAGGTTTCTTGGAGTTTGCCACCAAGCACTTCTCAGTGGCCATTTCCTTTCTTTCTTCTTTCTTTTGGAGAGAGAGCAAGAATCCCCAACAAGGTTCTTGCACCACTATCCTACTTCAGCTTCAGCCAGCCAGGATCATGAGCACACACTTGCACACACCTGGCATTTACAGGGAGACTTTGGGATACAATCCCAGGATCCCCACTGCAGCTGATGCAGAAGCCACTTTCTACCCCAGCCAGGATTGTCTGTTCAGAGTGCATGAAGAAAAATAAGACGGACCAGCAAGCTTTCCCTAGAGATGTGTGAAATTGGAGAAGACTACATTATGAGTCCCCTAGGTTGCCCCTGTGGGTTCAGAACAGTGATTCTGACCTCTCCCACTGACCTCTCACACACTCTCCTTGGAGCAGAAGCAACTACGTTATAGGAGGGAGATACTATGAGAAACACCTCATGTTGATCAGGAAATCCAAGGCTTTATATAAATTTCTCACCTGCTCAATGATGCTACCATTCAGAGCCCCATCAGTTTAAAGCTAAATGAAAATCCACCTGGAAAATGTAACCATTGATACCCATGATCCCTAATCTTTCTAAGTATCCATACCCATTTAGGACACTTACCACAATTTTGATTCTACTTGATTTTTTTTTTTCTTTCTACTGGCAATCCACAGCTGATGTACTCAAGAACTTTCATTGCAAGAAATCTGAAGGCTTTTCAGGGAACCTGAGGTACATAGATGGTTCTATATAATTTATACTCGTCTGTGAATGAATACTAGCAGCTATCATTTCTTGAGTATTTACTTTGTGTAGGCACTGGGCTTAGCTCTTTATATGCATTATCTCATTTAATCCTCACAATACCTTATTATCTCCATTTTCAGTAGAAGGTTAAGGCTCAAAGAAGTAGGTGACTTGGGGCTAGCAAGTGGCATGGTAATTAAAGTGTTGGACTCCCATATGGCCGACCACAGTTCGAGTCCCAAACCTAGCAACTTCACTTTTTGCTTTCTCTCTCTCTCTCTCATGAATACACATGCCCTATAGCAAATAAATAAATAAATAGTAATTATAAATAATATTAAATAAATAATTATTTGACAAAAGGTAGTAAGTAATTTACCCAAAGAAAGTCATACAGCTAGTAATAAAACCTGGATTCAGGGCCAGATCTGTGGAGCTCCCAAATTGTGCTCTTTAACCCTCAGGCTCAAGGATTGGTTTTTATGACAGAGAGCACTACAGAAGTCCAAATTCTTAGGAGCCAAATAAGCTTCTGGGAGGCAAAAAGAACTAGAGGTAGGGGATCAGCAGACACATGTGTTTGCTTCATAATTTTACTGAGGGCTTGCCCCATAAACCTGTAAAGTTAAGGTGGCCTTCAGACCCCACTTGGAGATCTGGAGAGCTCACTTCTCAATTCATCTTTATATATACAACCATTCACAAACATTGCCATAGAAAAACTCTTTCAACAACGTTGGCCTTCATCATAGTCCTTCATCACCCCTGGCAAACTCCATCTCTGGCATGGGCCTTTGCATATGCTATTCTTTATGCCTGACATGTCTCTTCCCCCAGACATCAGCCTGCCTCACACCACTCTCTTCCTTCTATTCTTTGCTCAGTTGTTGTGTTTTAGTGGGGCCTTCCCTAACCACCCTATTTAAAATTGCAACCACTCATCTCTAGCTCTTAGCCTCTTTCCTTGCTTTATATTAATTTTTTCACTTAGTCTCTAAACACTCATATAATTTTACCTATTTATGTGTTCATTTATTGTCTGTGTCTTATCACTAGAATATATGCGACATAAGGATAGGAGTTCTTATCTGTTTTATTCACTGTGATATTATTCCTGGTGTCTAGAGTAGTGTCTAGCATGTAGTAGGATCTCAGTAAATATTTGTGTAATGATTGTTTAAATAAGCAGTTAGCGTTAGACATTGCTCCCCACTCCTGCCATATCTGCAGAGACATGCAGGGCTTTTGAGATAAAATAGAAGGTGAGTGGATAAGATAATGTATGACTTCATGGGTGAGAAGACGTGGGTTGGGCATAGTCTATGTGCAAAATGCCCATGGTTCTCAGTCTGGCTTAAGCCAAGAGGCCACATTCTGGATACTTTTTTGGAGAGATTTTCACTGTAGGGCACGTGCACTCGCCAGACAGACAGAGAGACATAGAGACAGAAAGCGAGAAATCACCCCCCAGGGGGGATGGTCACGCCGCAGTCCCTTCTCCTCCATTCTCCTCTCGGGATCTTGGGCACGCACGCACACGCGCCCGGCATGAGTTTTAAGCCACCGGGTCCGGGACACGAACCGCGGTCGACTACGTGGGAGTCCAGCGACATAGCCATTACGCTAACTGCTGGTTCCCTTCTGGATACTTTTTGACAGCAAATTTATTCTTAGTATCTACTGATTGAGAAACACATAATGACCACAAACTAATATGAATGTAGTGATATTTTAAAATGAATATGTATCTGGCTAATGCTTTCAAAATGGCAATACATACATATGGAAGATGTGTCAGGATAGTACTTAAATGCTTTAAGCATAGTACCAAGTTCACAGAGTTGTGTTGTGAAAATTCAAGGAGATACTGCATGAGAACTGATGTAAAGTGACTCTCATATAGTAAATCTTCCCTAAATAGGAGCTGTTACCATCATTATCATTGTTGTCATCATCATCATCAGTTGAGTTCACAAACAATACTTCCAGGTATATGGACTTGCATCACTTTGGTAGAACTCTGCAGTCCCAGGGATCCTGAGTTGACAGTCTGGGAAGCCAGTACAGCAGATGCTAAATGTCTTTGGCCACCAAAGAAGATAGGTTGGACTCTGGGTGGATAGGGGGAATAGACATGGTAAGGCTGGGAAGGTAGACAAGAGCAAGAGAGGCCATAGGCATCATCTTGGAATTATGGCTAGGTGTATGCACTCAAAGAGGAAGCCATCAGTTGCACAGGAGGCCTTCCAACAGTTTTGAAATCCCTGCTTCACTGGAGGTTTCTCAGAAAGACAGATAGAGATGGTGATTACCAAATGGCCCTAGTATAAGTTTTGAGTCTTTTATCAATCTGAAGTGTTAGCTCAAGTATGATGAGGCTGATCTGATCATCACTCTGCCTGGCCTTACATTCCAGAAAGAATTCTGAGTTCCAGGTGGTAGCCCACTAGAGGGATGTTGGGTCTGGGTGACCTGAAGAGTTTCTTCGTAATATTTCCCTGCTCACCTACGATATCCTAAGTGGAAACTCAAGAAAGCTATTCTGTGGGACTGAAGCTCAATGAGCAACCACCTGAGTCCTAGAGAGAGCTGAGCTGACCAGCAATAGTGGGTGGCTGGTGGGCAAGGATGCTGTCCTCTCTGGTACTTCATTGCTCTGCCTTGCAGTGTGGGAAGCACAAGGCAGATTAGCCAGGAAGTTCAGTGCATTCTGGTAGTTAAAGAGATAAAACAAAAAGGAGGTCAAGGATGGAGCTCAGTGTGGGGATGGGGGAGGAATGGCCACCCTCTGAGGCTAAACATTATTAGACAGGACCAGTCCACCCATGGAGAGAGCACACAAGCTGTGCCTAGGGGCTGATTGATTTGATGAGGGAGTTGAGTACGTTCTGTGATTTTTTTTTTTTTTTTCAAAATGGGCAATAGAGCCAATTAAACTTCACCTTCCAGGGAAAAAGCTGGGAACCCCAGCTTTCGGGTTTATTTTAGGAAGCTAATCTTTCTGGAAAATTTTTTTTTTTTAAAGTTCTAGTGGCACTTGGCAGTAGGCCACAAAGAGGCTGCTTCTTCCTGACCTTCAGGTAGAAAGTCCAAACTCTAGTGCAAGTCAGGAATTTTTGTCCTCAAAGCAAGGACCTTAAGATAACTTGTCAGCCTTGTGCAGATTGGCTGGGACCTCCTCCCCATTTTTCTTGGAAATATGATTCCATTCTCATCACCACACAGCAGACCATTTGTAACTGTCCAGTCCCTTTCCGTGCCTGATGGGGAGTTCTGCTCTGGGGCTTCATTTGCATAGACAAATTCAGACTGGCATCTGTCAGCTTAGCACCTCAAGCCAGGGATCTGGAGCAGTGATGGGCAACCTTCTGGGCAAATACCCTGGATATTGGATTCAAAAATGACAGTGTCAAATTGGGGCTAATTTGCATAGGCTTATCAGGTTAATTACTATAGTGTCTCCAGGAACTTAAAAATCCTTGAATTCTTATGCAACCAGAATGCTCAAAGTCTGTTGCTATGAAACTTGGAGTGTAAATTACCATGAATACCATTAATCTGTTCACTAGGAGGTTAATTTGCAATTTGTTGGCAAATCACATGTGGGTCTTATAGCAAGAGTGTGGGTGGTGTTTTCGTGCCAACTTATGGCCCACCTGTGTTTCTGAATGTGTGTGTGTGTGTGTGCACGCCCATGTGATATTGGGACTGGCACTCTATGGGAACTCACACCCTGGGTTTTCTCACTACTCCTCAGATCACCTGGCTCTTAGGGAATGCTCTGGGTCTTAGGGCATGTGTTCTCAGAGTTGGAGGGCTGTTGTGCAGAGTGCTTCTTGGCCCACTGCCAACTAACTTATAAGACATTAACTCCTCCTGAGATAGAATTGCAAAGGAGTCCGCTAGTGTCTTAGAATCATCTGGCTTTTCAGAAAGATGCACTTTCCTGAAGTTGTTTTTGCACACAGGCAGGCTGCTCCAGGCAAAGGAACTCGATCATCTAGAGAAAACAGGATGGGGAAGTTGCCTTGAGATGGAGTTGGAGACCTAGACCACAGTGGGTACAAGTGGGAGGACGACGACTGCTGAGCAGCACTGAGGGGCTTCCGTAGCTACCCTGTTACAGAAGTGGCAGAGTTGGTGATACAGATCTCACCTGGCTGTATTAGTTCCGAAAATGATTGGTACTTATAATTGAGGAAGATCCCTTTCTGATTTGGGGGCAGACTGTGGGGTATGACTGAAGCAGCATTAGAGCCCTAGTCACCCAAGAATAGCTCCCTAGCTAGCATCCCAGTGCTGAAAATCTCCTTTGGATGGAGACATTGGAGATTCAAATATATTGTCTGGGAAGAAAAACCTAGAGGGAGAGCAGGGCCTGTAGGGAATGGGTACAGAAAACTTCTAAGTTTCAGTGCTCAAGAGAGATTCCCAGGAAATTCACAATGCTTTCAAAGCACCATGAAAAGCTTAGGGTAGTGGAAACATTTGGTCCAGTGAGGAGCCATTGGCCTGAGCAAGGGCATGCTGAAATGTAAGAAAGGCTCTGAAAACAGTCATGTCCACCTACTCTACAGGAGAGCCTTAGAGTAGGCCTGGAAGGGGCACAGAAAATTTATGACATTAGTTTGAAGAATTTGTAGTGCCAGCAAGAAACAGAATTAGGAGCTCTTTTGGGAGCCAGAGAACCCCAGAAAATGTGACTGTTAGCGTGTCTTCTTGAACACTTCTCTTCCCCATATCCCCTTCCTTCCAGTTCACTCAAACTGCATTTACTGAGGACTTATTGTGCCAGGCCCTAGGGACATAGGGAAAAGAACTTACATACTGTCCTGCCTTGAACACTCACATTGTAATAGAAAGTAGACTTTTTAAAAAGAATTATTTTATTTTACTCATTATTACTATTTTAATTTGACGAGAGAGAGAGAGAACGTGAGAAAGCATGCCACCAGGTCCAGGACTTAAACCACAGTCACCCATGTGGGAGTCTGACACCTCAACCACTGAGCTACCTTCCTGTCCCTAGAGAGTAGATTTTTAAATTAACTCTGCTCAGGGAGGCAAATGAGGTTCAAAGAGGATTTTCCAGACAAGATGACTCTTGAGCTGAATCCAAAAGAATAAGTAGGAAGTTGCCAGGTAGACAAAGTGGTAGAGGACATTCTGGATAAAGAAATAGCAAGTGTGAATTTATGGAAGCGTGAAAGAGCCTGATGTGGTCTCCACAAGTGAGACAAAACTGCTTTCTCCCCAGAGTAGGAAATGTCATGTTCCTTAATAAAATATTACCCAGACCTCCACAACTGGTCCTAGAAAGAGAGTATTTGAGCACGAAGAAGCATCTATGATTCCCCTTGGGCTAGATTATGGCATGGTGGTTAATGCAGCTGGATTCCACGTGACTGACTGTGGTTCCAGTCTCAGACCCAGTGGCTTGAAAATCATGCTAGGTGTATGTCCACACATGCCCAAAATCCTGTAACAAGGGAGAAATGGAGGAGAAGAGATTGTAGTGTGACCATGCCCCTGGGGGGTGCTTTCTCTCTCCCTCTCTCTGTTTTTTTTTTTTTTTTCTGTAAGCACATGCACCTGCTTTCAAACTTTAAAAAAGAGAAAATAGAAAAGAAAAAGATTCCTCTTGCCCTGTAACATTGTCAAAGTGTAGGGGGTCCTTTAACATGCCACAGAATTATTTAGCTCAAACTGAAACTTTCAAACAAAAACCATATGCTAAAGGCTAGGAGATTACAAGTGGGAAACCAAAGTGAAGTGTAATTGTTAAAAAAAAACAAAAACAAAAACAAAAAAACTATCATTTGTTGAGCACTTCCTCTGAGCCAGTCGCTTTCTAAATATATACATATGCGTACACATATACTCATTTAATCCTCATAATAACCCCATGGAGTAAGCATAGTACTATTATTATCAATATGCCCATTTTTACAGATGAGGACCAGGAAGCTAGACTAGATTATCAGAAGGTATAACTCGGTCATCTTCCACTGCTGGAGTCCTCTGGGGACCCATTTCTCCTTTACTAGGGTTTCCAGGTAAGGTTCTCCAAGAGAAGCCTGAAAGCTGAGGATTTTTAAATATTAGCAATGAACTGAAAATTCTTTGAAAACACCAAGCAGGCCAAATGAAACAGCCTTGTTTACTAGCTGACCTTTAGGGAAGTAACATAACCTCTCGAGCCTCCATTTCCTAATATGTAAAATACTGATAATACCAATAACTACTTCAGAGAGTGACTGTGAGGATTAAATGAGGTAATGTAACAAAGTGCCTGTCACATTGTAAGTGATTAGTATGTGATAGCTATTAGGATGGTCGTTGTTCCTCAGAGTTTCAGCCTCTTGCCTGAGAACCATCTCTTCCTTGTTGATTGGCAGGAAAGTCTCTACCCTTCACCTTCACATAGACCCCAGGCCAGACTTTAGTCAATGTTATACCTCTACCCTTGTAGGCAGAAGATATGAAGGGACTTCCAAAAGTTCATAGAAAACGGCATTGAGGGGCCAGCAGTTAGTGTAGTGGCTATGTCTCTGGACTCCCATGTAGTCAACCGCAGTTCACGTCCCGGACCCTGTGGCTTAAACTCACACCAGGAGCGTGTGCATGCGTGCCCAAGATCCCGAGAGGAGAA
>NW_006159543.1:109091-116962 GCF_000334495.1 Tupaia belangeri chinensis
TGCCTTTAAGAAAAAGCCCCTCCAAAAAAAAAAAAAAAAGGAAAGAAAAGAAAACGGCATTGAATAATAAGTCTATTTTGGTGCAGTTTTGAAATCCTTGTATAGTATAGTTCTTTGTAATTTGTGTTTTCCATGAACTTTTGGGGAACTCCTTTGTACTAAAGATACACAGAAATTGGTGAGGATATGCATATAAGGAAGGGAGGTGCATTTCTTTCTTTATACCCCTTTACTCAGAAAACTCAGGGTTGACTAATTTGCAAAGCCAGTCCAGGGTTGAGAAGAGACTGAGAAGGCCTACGGGATGATTTCCTTCAAACAGAATGGAGAAAACTGAGGCAGGAAGCTAGGTCATAGTTCACATCTACTCTACCTTCAGTTCTTACTGGGGGCACCCAAGATTTTTTAAGAGTTCTTGGCTGCACCTACCAAGTCTCTCCTCTGTTATTTTTACATCATTCTTTTAGGCAGTGGTTCTTCCCTCTGGCTGCACAGAAGAATCACCTAGGGAGCTTTTTTAAAGTACCCATGGAGCTAGCAGGTAGTGTGGTGGTTAAGGCACTGGACTCCTATGTGGCTGACTGCAGTTAGGGTCTTGGACCTGGTGGCTTGCTTTCTTACTTTCCCTCTGTCTCTCTCTGGTGAGTGCATGCACCCTATAGCAAATTACAAATAATAATAATAAATAAGTAAAATGAAATAATTTTTTAAAATACCCATCTGGGAGCCTGACCCTCAGAGGTTCTATGACCCCTCACACAATCATAAGCAAATTTTTGTATGCATGTGTGCACATATGTATGCTTTTCTGGGAACTTGGTCAGGATCTCAAAGGGCAGTGCAGAAGGCGAATGACATAAATATGGGGGATACTATGGGAGCAAGCTGTGGTTCCAGGCCTGCTTGCCATCACACAGTAGCTCTCCATGCAAACAGGCCTTGGTTTCCCCACCCAGCCTGCAGGGATCAGTAATCATGCCTGCTTAGTTCCCTCCAGTGCTTGTGAGGACGTAGTGAACTACTACATCATGTACAAGAAAATGCTTTGAAAAAGCCCAGCCCTCTCTCCACAGGAAAGGGCCCGTTATTACAAGGTTAAGGAGGGTGTGGGTGGGGAGGCAACAGAGGCAGTGGGGAGCAGCATTACACATTGAGAAAAGGCCATGCACACATTAACAAAGCAGCTCACAAATGAGAGCAAATTAATACCAGGCCCAGCGAGAACAGAACATTCGCACCGCAGGGGCAAAGCACCCATTGGAGCTGCTAGGCCTTGGCAGGGAGAAGGAAGTGCGGTAGCAGAGGGAGGGAGGAGAAGGGCCAAGCGAGGGGGGTTTTCAGTGCTAGGAAGGCTTGCTATGGCTGAGAACAGAAGGGAAGGGATCAGCCACAAAAGAGGGGAAGAACATAGCAGCAAATAAACTGGTGGGCCTGGGGAGCAGGCAGGAGCACCTGACAGTCCTGAGTTGGGGGGACAAGTGGGAGATGCAGATGCCTGGATCAGGTAACAGCAGGAAAGGATGTCCCTTTGTCTTTGTTTGGTGTCATCCTCTGGCAGCTAGATACAGACCACTGGGCAGAAGATGACCAGAGCAGCTGCTACCAACGACAGAGTCTGTCCCCTCCCACTCCCCACCCTTGTTTCCTTAATTTCTTCATTCTGTGAAACAACCAGGGCCCACCTGACTCAGAGGCAGGCAGTCAGGCATACTTCAATTCAGGAAAGTCCTTCAGAAGTCTTCACAGAGAAATGACCTGGGAAGGGGAAGCGGCAAAAGAGTAGAATCCTGTATAGGGTGATATTTAAAATGTTGTAGTGAGGCTGGGCAGTGGCATAGCAGTTAAATGTCACATGCTTTACAAGGCTGATCCACATGGGAAAGGTCTTGGTTCACTTCTGGACACCTTCCTGAGTACATTGGGCATACATGTGCCCATGATCTGGGGTTGGCTGAGACTGGGGGAGAAATCATGGCATCAGGACCTTTTTGAGGACATTGTCTCTGTCTCTGTGTCTCTGTGTCTCTCTCTCATTCATGGAAGAAATTAACAAAAATTTAAGAAGTCTTTTATTGATTGTATGGTGGGGGCAATTGATCAGTGAAAATGAAGAGCCCCTAGAAGTGGAGAAGTATTCTGGAGAACTCCAACTGGGCCAGGCATTAACCTATTAGTTGCTGTATTATTACAGAAGGAAGTGGAGGAGAGAGTGCCAGGAGAATTGAGGGGCTCTCAGGAGGGTTGGGACAACAGCTGTTTACCCATCACTAAGTAAGGAAGGTGAGCTTTGAACAACTGAGGTGGTGGGTACAGGTGTTTGGTGAGGGAATGTCAGCCTGCTCCTGGGGCAGGTGGTACCTGTACTGGAGGGCATAGGAGACTCACAGGTTGAGAGCTACCTCTGGGAACCTGAGGGTTCCTGTCTGCAAGACAAAGTGGGCAACAAAGAACAAATTCTTCCTTTACTCCCCTAACAGTGGGTGGGTCAGACACTGGCTACACTGTTGAATAGCAGTGCCAGGTCCACGCCCATAGTGCCAACCTTTTGCCTCTGTCTGACTCCTATACATACAGTATTGTGCCAAGTGTCCTGGAATGGGGGCCCACTCTTGGAGGAACAGCAATCTATTTCACGCCAAGGGGCTTAGTTTATTATTGGCCTGTCAGAAAAGTCATGACATATTTTTCTATGCGACAATGTGTCATGACTTTTCTGACAGCACAATAAAATGGGAAGGAATTCTGGAAATCAGCTAATCCAGTGCTCTCTTTTGAAGGTGGGGAAACGGAGGCCTAGAAAGGGGAAAGTATATCTCATTAGTGCCAGAGCTGGGATGAGTGGCAAGAGTCCCTGCTCCTAGCCTTGTGTGTCTCCCTCTATTTCTTTACTTCCTTCCTTCCTTCTTTCAATATGCCAGAAAGCATATTCACTTGCCAGAGAGAGAGGGAGAGGGAGAAAGCATCCCCTCACTCGGAGGCATGATTACACAATCCCTTCTCTCCTCCTCCTGCTGGAATTTTGGGCACTCGTGCACATATATCTGCTGTGTTTTTCAGGATGCCGAGTCTAGGATTCAAACCACACAGTTCGCTGTGTGGGACCTAGCTCCTTTAACCACTAGGCCACGAGGCTGGCCTTAGCCTCATGTATTTTCTGTTGCCTTCTTTGCTAGTATTCCAAGTCTTCATTATATTTGAGGGAAAAATTCCAGGATGTCCTCAGGGCCGGCCTTACACATAGGTAAACACGATGTGATCAAATATGTCTTCTCAATTGCCTGTCATTGTGCCTGAAATTTCACCATCGGTGATTCATTCCGGTGGATCTCGAAGTTTTCTGGTCTTTCAGGAGGATGTAGACAGGGAATTTATTGACAATCACCCAGAGAATGGTGTTGCAAATTAGACTCAGGTTATACAGTTGCAGGAGAACAATGTCAGCTGGTCTGGGAAAGATGAGACAATACAGACTGGGTAGACATAGGAACCTATGGGCAAGAATCTGAATCCAGGGCTGTCATCCTGACAGGCAAGGAAGGACTATTTGATACAACCACACCCAAAATTTCTGGCTGGCCCTGGCTTGGGCACTCAGGAAACATTTCTCCAGGAGATTGTACTGTGACCTGGGAGGCCTGAATCACTGCTGTGTGGCCCACACTGGAAGAAGGATGGGAGAGTGAAGCATAACTTCAGGCTGACTAGAGTGGCTGCAGGAGCACTTTATTAAGAGAAGCAACCTTGGCGAGATGAATGTGACAAGGCAATCTATGAAGACATTGAGAGGCGCCTCAGCTGTAAGAGGAATGGGCTCTAAGACTGCCAATGGAGGCTGAGTGTGGAGTTTGTCTGCTCTACACCTCCCCCAGGAACCTGATGGCTGCAGGTTCTCTGGCCCAAGGCCGGGGTGCTTCCTGGGGGCTCCCTCTACTTCGATTCTAATTCTGCTCCAGACCTGTGCAATGTGGCTCTGGGCTTGGCTATGGTTCCCAGGTTCCTGAGCCTTCCATTTCACCAACAGTTCTAGCATTTTCTATATCCAAGTGGCTCAGGGTGGCAATTTGGTGGGAAGTAGGAGGGGAAGGTGGGAGGCTAGTGGATTTATCTAGAAAAGGCTTTCGGATGACAAGAGCCCCTGCTTACTTGGGGTTATAGGGTCGGAGAAGAGTGCTTCTAGAAACGTGAGAGCTTGTCTTGAAGCTGTTCGCATAGAAAGCTACTATTGTATCAGGCTGTCAGTATATAATTGGAGTGGCTTATAGGGGTGCATTGAGCTAGCTAAAATCCCTCCCAAAGTTTCTACTAGTTCCATTGTGGATCTCAGCTAGCTGGACAGAACACAGAACTAGCATCCACTCTCATGGCCACCCTCTACTGTCTAAAATGAGCCCTGTGCTTCCTGAAGAGGGTGTCTCCAGGGATTTTAAGTGGTTTCTACCCAGACACCTACAGTCCTGGGGCTGGGTGGATTGGTGCAGGGGAAGAGGAGGATGTTATTGCCAGGAATTAAAGACCTGGAGGCAAAACTGTTTCACTGGTTCCATTCTAGTCCCCCATAACAATCTCCCCAGCTTAAGGCCAGGTCATCACTAACCTGTGTGTCATGGGCACTGCTGAGGAAGAACGATATTTCACAGAACAGAAACTCTTGCCCAGGTGCAGGCTCAGTGATTCGGCAAAGATGGAATTTAGTGCAATCAATTTGGGAGAGTCAGCCAGGCTTTCTTTTAAGCTTTACTTCCCAGAAGCCCCCTCCCACCTTGGAGGCAGACTAATCCCTGACATTTGTCTAGTGGCTTTATACTTTTCAAAGCTCCTTCACATCCATTATCTCCATGGAACCTCACAAACACCCCTGCGAAGTGGGATGGGAAGGTGTTATTATCCCTGTTTGACCATCAAGAAAACTGAGGTCCTGAAAAGATGCATGACTCATCCAGGGTCACACAGCTAGTTAGGCAAAGAACTAGAACTTCAAATCTGTTTCCTAACTTCCAACCCTGTGATCTGTCCACCTCTGATGCGGACTCCCCTACAGAACTGTGGAGGTGACCTGTCTCTTATCACAGTACCTGGTTCATAGGTGATGCTAATGAATGTTTGCTAAATAAACGACAAAATAGATAAACTGGGACCAGGCAGGAAGGAATGCAAGTTCCCAAACTGGTCCTTTTTTTTTTTTTTTTTTCCTTTTTAATGATCAGAATAGAAGCGCAAGAAACCTGTGCTATTTTATCACTTTTATCAGGAAGGAAGGAGGAAGAAATTCTTCTCATCTCATAGATGTTGTTGCCAAGGCATGAAGATTAGGGTAGTTCCCACAAGAAAGCTATGGGACTTAATCTCTCAACAAGGTTACCTTACGCTAATCCTTTAAAGAAAAATGAATGGTGTGGGTCCTCACTGCAGTACCAGGAAAAAAGTCAGAATCAGCCCCATAGGAAGAGCATTCTCCCCTTCTTTCTCTCCATGTCCTTCATCATTGGCTCCCCAAGGTACTGCTGTGGGAAGGATGTCTGAGAACTCTGGTTGCTGGCCACATCAAGATCTCTGCACCCCATAACATAACCTCCTCACAGGCTCAGTGTCTGTCCCCTGGAATGCCACCTGGACTGAGACTTCCCCCCATTGCTTTTCCTTTCTGTCCCAGAGTCTGGCACATAGTAGGTACAATAAATCCTAGATGAATAAATCCTCTCAGGTAGAGGGATGGCCACTCCCTGACTCTAAGTACTGCAATCAGGATTCTGCCCCCCCCCTCAGCTCCCTAACCCCCACCCTCTACCCACTCACGCCCCCGGGGCCCACCTCCACCTTCACAGACAAACTGACCTGGAGTTGCCATATGTCCCTAGTAGATTCAGAAAGGGGAGAAAACCAAAAGTGTAGACACAGGTATTCAAGTACTGCTTTGCAATAGCACAAAGTGGCTCTGAGGCAGGCATTCTCAAATTTCAGATCCCTAGGGTTTTGAATCTTTGTTCCACCACTTAATTAGTTACTCATGCTGGGGGGCTATTTGTTTGCTCCCCTGAGCCTCAGTTTTATTTTCTGTAGAATGGGGAGATGGTAGAATGAGAAAATGGATGTAAAGCACTTAGTAAGTGTTCAGCAAGCAGCAGCTGGATTATCTGCACATCTCAGTCCCTCCGCCCTCCTCCTCTGCAGTCCCCTGCGGGGGCGTGTTCGTGGTCGGGAGGGGATGGAGGTACCCCAGGGGACGCCGACTGCTCCGGAGGCCAGATTGCAGGCAGACAAGAGGCTGCAGATGCTGTGTTTACCAGTTCCCTTGCTAGTTTGCCACCTCAGCAGTGTGTCTTGGGCTGAGCCATTCGCCTTCGTCTTTAAGATTCTGGTCACAGCAGGGGCTGGGTTTCTAAGGCAGGCATGATCTTTCTCTTCCAACAGACGCCGCTGCCGCTACTGTCGGTGCTGGGCACTGCCAGGGGCAGCGAGAGAGGGAGACGGTGAGACGGTTCCTGGGCCAGGGCAGCCGCCCAGCCTCGGCCCTGAGAGGGCCCCGACAGTAAGTACCGCGCTCCGGAGCAGCCGAGTTCGGCTCCTCTGGGATAGGTCCAGAAAGCGGAGCTCCTGGCCATTGAAGCAGGGGTCCATGGAGTCAGGGAGGCGCTGACATGGACTCTGTCCCTAGAGGTGTGCTTACCTGGCAGCTGTACAGAGTTGGTGCATCGGGAACAGACATCCCTCCACCCAGCGCCAACACCCCCCAGGGATTCTTTCACCAGGCAGCCGGGGAGCCCCATCCGGACGCCTTGAAGAGGAAATTAGAAAGCAAGATGTGCGGAGCTGAGGTTTTGGATGAGGGAGAAGTGGTGTGAATGGGAAATTCTCCGCTGGTGGGGGCGGGCAGAGAGAGACGTGAGAAACCCGGACGGCAGGAGTGCAGCCTTTGGGGTGAGGAGGGCGCATCCTGAAGTTCTGCCCCAGAGGGGAGATCACGCTTCTGATGTGCCTGGGGGCTTCTAGCCGCCTCCATCCCCTGGCACTTTAGCCTGAAGCCAGGCTCCCTGACTGACCTCCCCTCTGGGGGCCTTCCAGGAGTGTAGACCTCAGCTTTCAGGAAGCTCTGTGAGACTGAGAAGCAAGACCACCTACCCCTAGATGTAGTCCATTCACTGCAAGAATGTCAGCACCGCAGTACCTGTCATTTTGTTCTCTTGGGCTGTGTTAAGTCTAGGAGAAGAGGGTCTGAGATGACAAAGGCGAATTTTTCTTAAGTCAGTTAGTTCCGTCTCCGGGAATATCCAGATCTCTTTCTCTGTCTGCCCCCGTCACTCTTTTTAGGAAGAGTGATGATGATTGCACTAGTCACCTATTGCCGTGTGCCCAGCTTGGTGCCAGGCTCTTTACCCTGTAGTAAGGATTCATGTACAATAAGAACAGCAACTGGCATTCATGTAGGGCTTCGTGTAGTGCCAGGCACAGTTCTAAGTGCTTTCTATGCATTATCTTATTTAATCTTCACAAAAATCCTGTGATGTAGATACTAATATTATTCCCATTTTACAGCTGAGGGGAATTGAGGTTCAAAGAAGTCAGTGAGCCCAAGGTCCCACAGTTAGTGAGAGGAAGAACTGAGATTTTAACCCAGTCTTACTTCAGCCCTGTTACTAGAAATATACGTTGTTGTTAACAAAGTAGTAAAATAAAGTTTTGATCAACTAGACCGGGGAGAAATGTTCATATATTGAAATGATCATCTTGTAAGCTACATAATGTAATTGAATATATTAAAAAATGTAAATAAAAAATTTTAAAAATACTTATTTAATAGATCTTAAGTCAGGGCTTAGTTCTAATGAGTTGGTTTTTTTTTTTTTTTTTTTTTTTTTTTTTTTTAGAGGTTTTTT
>NW_006159543.1:117098-138380 GCF_000334495.1 Tupaia belangeri chinensis
TTGAGTTTAAGGCCCTGGGTCCAGGACGCGAACCGCAGTCAGCTACTTGGGAGTCCAGTGACATAGCCATTACGCTAATGCTGGTCCCAGTTCTAATGAGTTTTGAACACATTTTCAAATCACTTTCATTCCCACCTATGGAGAAAAGCAAACCGAGTGGACTATAACAGGACAGCAGATCTTATTAGTAGATGCCTAGTAATAATGATAAATATAAT
Organism: Tupaia belangeri chinensis; assembly: GCF_000334495.1. Lineage (NCBI taxonomy): Eukaryota > Metazoa > Chordata > Mammalia > Scandentia > Tupaiidae > Tupaia > Tupaia belangeri. The sequence goes on from NW_006159543.1 coordinate 117,317, forward strand.
TGCTAGTAGCCATTATTGGTTGAGCACTTACTCTGCATCAGCATTTACTATATATTTAATCTCTGTATAGGTTCCATAAATTAGGTCTTAACAAGAGCCCCATTTTGTGGATGAGGGAACTGAAGCCCAAGAGGTTAAGTACCCTTGGGTAGATTGGTGGATGATGCCAAAATCTACCTTTTAGCTCCGCCCCCCCCACCACAAACACACACCTTTGAGTTGTCTCCTCCCCTTTCCTAACCGGTTGCCCAGAACTCCACACTATCACTCCACACTATCCCCTCCATCCTCCAGCCTTCATTTGCACTAAGGAAGGGATTTACAGGTTGGCAGAAAACGGGCTTCCTAGAAAAGTAGAGAAGATGGAGTGTTCTGTGTTGAATTTGGGTTTTGCTGTTGTAGTAAGTGCTGTGCCTATAACATCAATAAGTTGTTCTGCTTTATAAGTTTTATTAATTAGACAAGTGTCTGGCCTGCTGGCATGGAGCTGTTAATCCGATATTATGGCTCTATCTGAGTACTTCTGTTAAGAATTCTTTTCTAAAAATTTTTTAGAGCCTTACTTACCATGCTGGGCAAAGCTATCTTCCCACCTCCTGGGGAGGGAGGGAGTCTTGTTTCCCTGCCAGGACTTCAGCAGCAGGAACTGCAGCCCATACGTGAGTAGCAGTATTGTTGTGTTTATGGATTTTTGTCTCCTGTTACCCCAGCATAGCCCCTGTGAACTGAGACCTGAATGTGGCCAGGTCTCTAGAGACTATTTTAATGTCACATCTGCTCTTGCAGTTGGTTGTTGGCCCTGGCCCATTCATAGAGCTATTTCACAAGGGCCCTCTTCATTGTGGGCATAACTGAGTGTGAGCTTTGTGGCTTTGGTCTCTATTACTGTGGTTGGATCTCAGTGCATCTGCTGGTGGTCTGTCCTTCCTGCCTCCTCCCCTGAGAGGATAGGCTGCCATGCATTGCGTTTGGGTGGTACATGAGACTTGTGGTTGGCGGCCCCAGTGATGGGCTGTGTTTTGGTTGTCTCTGTGACTCCTTCAGAGTGCACTGCATTATTTCATAAAGCCACACGAAGGGGGTCAATGGGTAACACTAATCTCCTGCCCTCATTACAGCAATTTCGGCCTGAATTTGTTCTATGATTTCTCCTTTTAATTTCAGTGACTTAAATACCTAGAGGTTTTGCTCTTCTGTGAAATCCTTTTACTATTATTTTGCTTTCATGTCTGACATTCCTTTCCTGGACTGTCCTCACCTTCATCTCTCAGCTGGGGGCTTCAAGGCCTTCTGCTGGGAGTCACAGCAGGGTAGGGGCCTCACCCTCCTCTGTTCTCCCACTGTGCTGAATGAACCCTGTGGAGCTAGGTGACACATGGTTTTACATTTTTCTGTTTACATACCTGTTCCCCTGACCTTAGACTGCAGGCTCTCTGAGGATAGCAACTGTGCCTTATTTATCTCTGTGTCTTTAATATCCAATGCCAGGCCTGGAACATAGTGGGTGCTCAGTAAATTTTTGTTGAATGAATGAATGAGGAAAGGAAGAAATGTTAGTGGAGGGAGCCCCTGAGTCATAGCAAGAGACTCTGCTATTGTTCCCCCTATAAGAAGGGAGGTGGGAACAGAGCTTGTGTTCTTGTGTGACTACAAGTCCCAATTCTGTGAATTTAAATCACTGGAAAAATGCCAAAACCTGAGTGCTTAGAGAAGGGCTTTTCTGGTTAAAAGAATATTTTATTTTTCCATAGCCTTTTTGGTTCTTTCTAATGTGCCTGGGTCTGACTTTTTACCTTAATGAGTGAAATCTGGGGTCCACAGTCAAATCTGTGTTGCCAAATGGAAGCCTTCAAGTTCTCAGGATTCTGTTCCCCCAAGCCTGGTTGCAGGGTAAGATGCAGTCTCCTTAGCACCACTCCCAGCCCTCCCACGCCATCCTTGTCGCACCCAAAGACAAACCCACAGGCCTTTGAGGTTTATAATTTCATTGCCAGTCACCTCCAGGAAACAGACAGGGGTTTCCCAAGTAACAACCTGGGGGCGGTGCAGAGTGTTTTGCTAACATACCCTCTGAGCTAGTAACTCAGCATATGCTCTTGCCCTTGGCTTGTATTGTTAGGTGCAAGGGCCACTTACCACTTTCCTACTTTTCTGACCCCAGTATAGGAAAGATCTTATAATTCCTCTTTCTCAACTGAAAGATTCAATTAGGCACAATAAAAGGTGTGTTGTCATCCTGAGTCTGCAGTTGGAATCTCTGTACACCTCCAGGGATGTCATGAGTTTACCAGGCCTCTGCTCACATACTCTCCTTGGTCTGGTAGCTTCTCAGTTTACTGTCTGCCCTACCTCTGCACCATACTCCTGGGTGGATAGCACAGAGATGGTGAGAGACCTGGGGGCAGACCCCAGACTTGACTCACTGAGGTAAAAAAAGGAGACCCAGACACATTAGAATGAACCAAAAATGTTATGAAAAAAAAAAAGAAACATTCTGTTAACTAAAAAGCCCTTCTCCTGGCACCTTCTGGGCATGGGAACTGGGCTTTAGACACTACCTGTACAATCTCGGGATTGTGTAAGGGAGTGATGGGCATCTAGTAAAGCATCGTGATAGATTTACCTTCCTCTGCCCGTCTCTGACTACACTGGCCTGCCTCTCTCCTCACAAGGGGACCCTGGGGAGAGGCCCTTGTGCCCCTGCAGATTCAGACATGAGAGGAGAGAGGGAGGGAAGGCCTATACACTGTCTACCCTGGGCTAGCAACAGCTTCTTGCTTCCCTGCTAACCCCTCTCCTACCAAACTCAGGCTGTCATTTTTATGCTTTCTGCCACACATCCCCTGTTCTTTCTGGTTCCTGGACTTGTTCCTGGTGCCCTCCTTCTCTGCTTGCCTAAATCTGGCCTTTCTTGCATACCTGCAGTTCTCCTCTAGAAAACCTCCCCTGCTGCTTCTGTAAACTGGAAGAGGGTGAACAAGAGTGAAGTAAATAACTTCCAAGGACCCTGCCATCTCTAAGATTCTCCAGCTATTTGAGCAGAGGCAGGGTTGGGGACATCCAAGGTTGGTGGCCCAGACCATTACTGCCTAGCAGCCTCACAGACAAGAGGGAGATGGGATAGCCAGCCAGCTGAGCAGGCCCTCATTTGCTTCAGGAGGCTTTGCCCAGAGTCTTGTGCAGCTGGTACTTGCCAAGTGGTCCCCAGAGGAGTGCTATTTGAGCCCTGGGTCCTTGGCTGTTAGAGGCAACTACTTGTTGGGAAGTTCCCAGAAGCTCCTACCCACACCTGCTCCCCCTATTCATCTTCCAAGCTTTGTTTACAGTTCAGCCCTTACAGACTAAAGGCCAGGATCCAAAAGCAAAGAGAGATCTAGGTGGCCAGGGACCCTCTCTGTGCTTAGCATTCTGTGCCAGAACTCTGCAGCCCAGTCTGGCCTCAGAGAGATGTGTTCACTGAGGAGAAGAATTCAGGCCTGCTGCTCCTTTCTCTGCCAGTTCCACTTTCCCATCATGCCATTTCCTCCACCTTCTGGGATTTTCTCCCCTTCCTATTTGCTCCTCTTGGGCTCCTTCTCTTTCACAACAAAAATTCAGCCTCTGATGACTGGGAAATTGACCTCAGTCAGGAAGGTGTCTTGGGTTTCTTCCTCATGATATTTCTGATTTGCTCTTTGCCCACAGCATCCCCATCTGAGAAATAGAGAGGGTACACTCATGTTCTTGGGTAAGGCATAATAGCAGTCCTTCTCCCTGAAGAACTTCATCACCTGAAGTCATCTACCAGAAAACTCATTACCATGTGGCCCTGTAGGAGCACTAGTGATCTGTGGGCCTTTAAAGATCCAGTGAGGAACTGGAAAGGGCTCTCCCAAAGTGAAGGCAACCATAGCTGGAGGCCGAGCTTCTCTGGAGCACTTGCTTTTCTCAAGTCTATTCTGTCTTCCTCATTGTCTCCCAGGGCCTCCTCTGTCTCATTCCTCCTCTTCTGTCTTGTTTTCACCACCTCTCCTTGCCTCTCCCTCTTGGCTCTGTTTGGCCCCCTTTCTGCCTCAGCTGTCTTCCACTCTGCTTGTCTCTCCCTTCATTCCTCATTCCCCCTCTGGCTTAGTCAGTCTCTATCTGCCTCTGCCTCCTTCAGAAATGTTTGGTGTGATACATGGAAGGTGGAGATTGAGGAGCTCAGGGTTCTTGAGATTGACATGACAACCCCTTCAAGCTCCCATGAATATTTCATTGATCCAGTTCCCCCTCACTGCCTTTGCCAATGACAGGTGAGTAGGGGCTAAAATATGAGGATCTCCCCCTCTAACTCTGCCACAGCTCAGTGGTAGCAGCTTCAGACCTTGTGACCCATGGTGCCATATGGCATCAACCTCACATCTGGCACAGCCCTCACATCTGTCACCATGCTGGCAGCCCCAGCAGGGAGGGTTTAGTAGCATGTCTGGGCCTATTAGACAACATGTCTGCATCTATTGAATGTGTAGTCCTCATGGGGAGGAGGGGCAAGAAGTGGCAACTGCAGAGAGGGCCTTCTGTAGCCCCACCTCAGAAGCATTATAGGTTGGTGTTTTGCAAGGTGGCTTCAGCTCCCAGGTTTATTGTGGAAGGACAGATGACCTTGGTCTCTACCTGTCCTGTGATGACCCACTAGAACAGATGACAGGTGTTTTCATTCCAGCCCACTGGGAAAAAGCAACTGTTTGGAGAACCAGAAAAGGAATTAAGATACCAATGTCTCTCCAACCTCAGCTGGAGAATCAGTTGTAGGGCCCTGAAGACCTGGAGAGAAAGAGGGAGGCAGCCCTAGGAAGTAACCAAATCATCTACCCAGGCAATCTCAGAAGTAGGAAGGACTATATAAAGTCATCCTGTCCATCCCCTGCCTCCTGCAATTCTGATAAGGTAATTGTCTACCCTATAAAAAGAAAAACCCTTCCCCGAGAATGAAGAGCTATTGGATTGCCCACACTCATATTCCTGAAAAGACTGGAGCTATTTCTTCTTAGATTGTAGCCTTCCTCACACTCTTCCTTTGACTCCATTTTCTCCTTACCTTTTGTCTTTAGCCAGTGATGTTAAGGGTTTTTTTCCATGGGTCAGGTTCCCCATTTGAAAATGTGCCTTTCAAAGTCCAAGACATAACCAGTAGGCATTTGATAATGAATTGCATGGGATGGCTGGAGGATTCTAATCTGTATGCCTTAAATCCACTTCTCTACATGTGTCAACTTATATAAAAAATATTTACTAAGGAACTATTTTGTGCCAGGTACCATACCAAGTGGTGGGGATATTCTGTTGAACAAAAGAGACATTGCCCCTACTCTTAAGCAGTTTACAAAAAAAGAACCACATAAATGAATGTATGATTCAAATTGTAAGGATTCTCATGAAAAAAAAAAAAAAGGACAGGTTGCAATAGCAGAGAATAATGAGGGCAGAGTTTCCAGGGAAGGCCTCTATGAGAGGTGATATTTCAGAGGAAACCTAAAGGATAAAAAAATTGACATGTGAAAAATGGGGAAAGAGATTTCTAGAACGAAAGGAATACCAAGTGGAAAAGTCTTGGGGTGGCAAAGAACCTAGTATGTTGAGAAACTAAAAAAAGGCTGAAGGGACCAGATCTTAGAGATAAGAGTAGAGTAGTACATCAGGGGCTGCTGCTAAAGAGGGCAAGAGGAGATCACATACAGTCTTGTGTGCCATGGAAAGGGGAGGTATGGATATTATTCACTTGCAGGGGGAAATGTCTAAAGGTTTTACGCTGGTAAGTGACAGGATCTGATCTGGATTTTTGTAATATCTGCAGGGACCAGACTTAAAAGGGGATGGCAGCAGATCCAAGGAGATCAGTGACCAGTAAGGAGGCTGCTGTCATAATCCACAGGAGAGATGATGATGGCTTGACCTGGGTGATAGCCATGGAGATAGAGAGAATTGGTTAGATTCCAAATGTGTTTTGAAGTGACAACTGACAACACTTTACTTAGGAATTAGATTTGGGGGGTGAGGGAAAGGAAGAGACAGGCCTCAAAAATAACTCTTGGGCCAGCTGATGGCCTGGTGGTTACATGAGCTGTATCCCAAATGGCTGACCATGCAATTCAAGTCTTAGACCCAGTGACTTGAGAAACATGTCTGGCACTTGTGCATACCTAAAAACCCAAAGAGAGGATAAATGGAGGAGGAGGGATTGTGGCATGACCATACCCCATGGGGGGGTACTTTCTTTCTCTCTCTCTCTCTTTCTCTCTCTCGTCTCTCTCTGGTGAGTGCCCATACCCTCTGGCGAAAAATGACTCAGGTTTTGGGCTTAAATAATCAAAGATATGCTGATGCTGAGATGAAAGCTGAGGGAGGCCTGGATTTGAGGCGAGAAAAATCAAGAGTTCAGTCTTGGACATGTTAAGTTCGAGATTCCTGAGAGGCATAAAAGTAGAGGTGTCAGAGTACATGAGCTTGGGAGCTCACAGAGAGGTGTGGATAGAAGGCAAATTTGGGAGTTGCCTGCATATAGATTATGTTTAAAGCCAGCAGACTGGATGAAATCACCTCAGGAAAGAAGAAAGAGAAGAGAAGTTCTGAAGAACTCTAATATCTAGTGATTAAGTAGGGGAGAAGAAGCCCATGAAGGAAACTAAGAAAATGTAGCCAGAGGGGTAGAAGAGTCAGGAGTTAGTTATATAAGCTAAGAGAAGAGTGTTTCATAGACGAGGGACTGGTCAACCATGTTTATAGCTGGTGAGAGCTGGAGGAAGATATTAGGGACTGAGAGATGACCATGGAGGCCAGTAAGGACCTTAATGAGAACAATTCTTTGGAATAATAGATGTGGAAGCCAGATGATAGTGTATTGAGGAATGAATAAGAGATGAAGAAGTGCCGATGATATGTGTAGAAAACTCTTTGGAAGGACTCAGCCTAGGTAGCATGTGTCTATGGTGTACATGGCCAACTGTGGGTCCCTGGTCCAGTCAACCTGAAATGTACTAGGTGTGTGTACATGTGCCCAAGATCCTCAGGAGCTAGAGGAAAGGATGTTAGTGTAACCAGATCTGTTGAGTAATTCTCTCTCTCTCTCCCCTCCTCCTCCCTACGCTTCTCCCTCATGCACACACATGTGGTATCATGAATAGAAGAAAATAAAAAAATTTTCTTTTGAGGAATTAATCTGTGGAAAGGGGCTGGAAATGGGGAAATGACTGTAAGTGGATTGTGGAGAGGAGGAGGTGGGTTTTGTACATTTTCTTAAGGATGAATGATTTCCATCAGCATATTGGCATGATTTTGGAGAGGTGGAGAAACTGATGATTTAAGGAAGAGAGTGAATGCCCAAGGGAGTAATATTCTTGAGAAGATGAGAAAGGTTGGTACCAGAGCATAAGTAAAGAGATTTGCCACTGAAAGAAGAAAAGAAACATCCTCTTTCTTTTTCTTTAGTCTTTTTTTTTTTTCATTTTGCTATAGGGTGTGTGTGTACTCTCCAGAGAGACAGAGAGAAAAAGTGAGAAATCACTCCCTGGGGGAATGGCCATGCCACAGTCCCTTCTCCTCCACTCTCCTCTCAGGATTTTGTATACACAGGCATGCACACCCAGCATGTTTTTCAAGTTGCTGGATCAAACTGCAGACTCGGCCATGTGGGATCCAGCCACCTTAACCACCATGCCACCGATTGACCCACATTCTCCATTTTAATAATTGGGAAAAAGAAAACATGGGTACAGATGTAGACAGGTTAGTGTGGAGATTTGGAGGTGGTAAGATGAGGGACCTTTCCTATAATGGCTTTTTTTTTTTTTTTTGTAATATATGGGATGAGATCATCCATAGACTTTTGGGCGGGGGGGAAATGGAATGGTGAGAAAGATTAAGGAGAGAGGGAGAGCTATGAAATAATCATATTAGAGAGTGAGAAAGTGGCAACCAGGCAGTGTTGAAAGCCCACACCAAGTTTGAGACAGCAAATTTAAAACAAAAACCAGCTACCCAGCTGTGGATTTTTCTCCAGCCACCTCCAGCTACTCTGATGCAGGCATGGAGAATGCATATGGTTGAGTTCAGCCAGGTGTGAGGTTTTGCGAGGTGGATATAGTAGAAGGAATAGAAGTAAGGGAGTTGAAAGTGCTCATAAGTGAATGACTAGAATGACAGACCAAGAACTCTAATCTGGACATGAAGGCAAGTGAAGATAAAGAAGGAGCTTGAAGAAGAGTAAGATAGTGAATAACTAGGAGGAAGTGCTTGGAGAAGGCCTCTCAGCAGAAGTGACATTTAAGCTGAAGGATGAAGAGTCAGACCTGCAAAGAGTGAGGAAAAGATTTTTAGAAAAAGGGAATGCCAGGTAGGAAGTGATCGGTGATTATGATGCAATCATATAATTCCTGCAGTGAGAGCCCTTGGGGACTGAACCTGGTAGAATAGATGGTGTAGTAAGACTGATGTTGGTGATGGACATTGGGGAGGTGGTATAATACCTGATGATTACCCAGAGTCTAGGTGAATGACAATAGAGTTCTGGGGCTGAGGTCTCTGATATGTCACTTGCTGATGTGGTGGCTTCAAAGGAGGCTACTTACTCTTACAGACAGCAATGGAATGGCCCTCAGTTCAATTGGGGAAGAGTGATCTGCTGAATATTCCCACCAAACTATCCTCCTTGCTTTCTGGGAAAGTTCTTCTTCTATAGGTTTTTGGCAAAAGTCTTGCAGGATAATTGGCTCTAGAATGCGGCAGACCCGGCTTCACATTGTGGTTCCACACAGAGTATATGTGTTTTTATCCTTTAGTACATTACTTCATCTTTTGGGGCCAGTCAGTGGTCTGGTGATTAAGGTGGCTGAATCCCACATGGCTGACCTTGCAGTCCGAGTCCCTGACTCAGCCACTATGCCAGGTGTATGTGCATGCATGCTTCAAATCCTGAAAACAGGGAGAAATGGAGGAGAAGGAATTGCAGTGTGATCGTTCCCTATGGAGAGGCGTTTTCTTACTTTCTCTCTCTTTATCCCCTCTCTCTCTCTCTCTCTCTTTCACTGCCTGTCTCTCTCTCTCATGGTGAGCATACTTACCCTCTGGCAAAATTTTTTTTACTTCATCATTCTTCCCAAACCTCAGTTTTCTTATCTGTAAAATGTCAAATTCCAGCTAGGCTGGAATACTGCCTAGCTCATAGGGCTGTTGTTAGGATGGAGTGAGGGCAGTGCCTGGAGCATAATAAGTCTTCGATTACTGTTTTCTGCACTGTCCTCTCTTGAAGTATCTTCCTTGCCTTACTCTCAGCTGTCACTAATCCTCAGCATGTCCTTTTGCTACCACACTCTCAGTAAGGCTAAACAGTACCCCATATTCCATATCTTGTCTCTTTTTCCCCCAGTGAAACTTTACCTGTCCTGTTTGATATCTATTTGTTTATATTTTAAGAATTATTTACCCAATTTTACTTATCATTATTATTTTTTAAACAATTGTTTTATTTAATTTTTAAATTATTATTATTATCTAGTTTGGCCAGAGAGAGACATAAAGAGAGAGGTAGAGCAAACTGCCAGGCCTGGGACTCTAACCATGGTCGGCCATGTAGGAGTCCAGTGCCTTAACCACCACACTACCTGCCAGCCCCTATTATTATATTTTTAATTTGCTGCAGGGCACATGCACTCACCAGAGAGACACAGAGAGAAAGCAAAAGTGAGAAAGCAAGCTTCCAAATCCAGGACTCGAACCACGCTTAACCACATGGAAGTCTAGCACCTTAATCACCACACCTTCTGCTGGCCTCTCATGTCTGTTTAGAGCCCTCTATATTCTCTCCTGGGGTAAATTTGATTCAACAATCAGGTCCTTTGTTTGCATGACTATGTGTCGACAAAAGATGAACATTTGTGTATGTTTGTTTATGTAAGGGTTTTGCCATAGGGCACATGTGATCAGGAGAGACAGAAAGAGACAAGAAGAAGGAAAGTAAGAAATCATCCCCAGGGAATATGGCCACGCAGCAATCTCTTCTTTTCCATTCTCCTCCTGGGATTTTGGGCACACATGTGCACATACCTGGCATGAGGTTCAAGCTGCCGAATTCAAGATTCAAACTACAGTCAGCCATGTAGGAGTCTAGCACCCTAACCATCATGTTTCCTGGTTGCCCCAACATTTGTGTTTTAACTGAGGTCTTTAATGATATAACCCAGTGGAATAAAAGGACCTCACTCCTTCTGCCTGCTGATAATAGCCTTCTTTTAGATGCTTGCTTCTCGAAGTGTGTTCTCTGGACCAGCGGCATGGGTATCACCCTAAAATTTGTAGAATATTAAACCCTACTCCAAACCTACTGTGTCAGAATGATTTTAGTAATATCTTCCCCCACCCGCAGGTGTTTCATGTGCACATTAAAGTTTGAACAGCATTGCTAGAGTAAGGAGCAGCTATCTGAAGTAACTGGCGAGGGCTCCTTTATAAGAGCCCATGTCCCAGCTTCTTGTGAGGAGGCACTCAGGGCAGCTCCTTCAGAGCACCGACAATAGGGATTCCATCCCTGTCATTAGGAGGACATGGCATCTCATGGGGGCCCAGCTGCTAGCCTGCCATGCTGGCTCTCTAGAGCTTCCAGGAGAGTCAGGCTCCTGTTACGGGAATCAGAGGGCTAATTGGCCCCACATGGCTCTGAATCCTGCCAGTTGCAAGGGGAGTGACAAGACTCCCCAAGGAACCAACCAAATGTAAAGAAAAAAGAGCCAAAGGCAAGGAAGAGTGGAGAACTAAAAACTGATGCCTTGAATTTTAGCTGTTAGTTTCTTTCTGTCCAAAAGCACAAGGGGCAGAGCACTAGCTTAGAAGCATTCCGTCTTCTTAGTTCATTTGTTCTTTAGCCATGTCTGCCTAGCGACAGCTAGTAGCATGATATTGAACTACCATTCCCTCTTTGGACAGTGATGACGGGTTCAGTTTAGCCCACGGAGAAGTCAGGGCATCCAGAGGGAGCCAGGTTTTCTAAAGAGCTTGCTGGAAACAAGGGGACAGTGCATTGCAGAGCTGTCTCTTACAGGCAAGGAGTTGGTGGGAAGGACCTAGGCTTGTGAAGCAGGTGAAATTTATTTTTGTCTCCCTTTCTCTGTTCCTCTGGCCACCCTAAATTATGCTACCAGTAATATCTCCACCTCTATGTGTGTGTGCTATCTTTAACCTTCCTAAATATTCCTGCAGCCATGATCTCATTTCATTCTCCCAACATCAAGAAGTGAATGGGATTGAGGGATCAGCAGAGAGCATGTGTTGCTGGGCTCCCATGTAGTTGATAGTGGCTCAAGTCCCGGACCAGGTGGCTTAAAACTCATACCAGGTGTACATGAGTGTGTGTCTATAATCCCAAGAGGAGAATGGAGGAGAAGGGATTGTGGCATGGCCATCTCCCCCTGAGGGGAAGATTTCTCACTTTCTGTCTGTCTCTTCAGTGAGCACATGTGCTCTATAACAAAATATCTCCCTAAAAAAGAAGTGAATGGGATTGAGACTGGTTTTCTATGTTGTGGGCTGACCATACAGGCCAGGCCAGGACATGTAGCACTCTGGCTATAGGGTTGAGTCAACTCTACAATGAAGTTTCTGTGTAGCTAGAGTCCCAGACCCTGAGCAGGCACAGATGGGGGTACTGAGATTGTGGGTCCTGTCCAGGAGATTTGGCTTACATTGGGCCACAAATATACTCAGAGTGGTCTCTTGTTTTTTGGTTTTTTTTTTTGTTTTTTTTTGTTTTTTTTTCATCTTCTACCTTGGAGGCTGGGATGGAGGAGGAACAGTTGTCTAGCCTATTTGGCAGGACAGCTAGAGGCTGTGAAGAGATAATAGATGAGAAAGCACCTTTTCTCAAACAAGGTAATGAGTGTAAAAATGTAAAGAACTACATGAATATAAAGTTGTGTTGTCATTAACTATAAGAGAAAGACTAGGCATTTACTTGGGTTCATTGAATAGAGAGGGCAAGCCTGGCACAAGGTGAGGGATACCTTTGGGGACCTTGAGTAGGAAGGGGACAGAATGAAGGCATTGCATACTTTGGGGAAAATAACAGAAAAAAAAATAGTGGGTCCCAGAAACAAAGCTTGGGTGGGGGAGCATAGCTTTGGCTGCTTCATAATTTTGTTCAGGGTTGCCCTGTTTGAAGGGACCAAAAGCCAGACATCTTTCAAAGTCAAATTGCCTGTTTCCCCCAGGAGGCTAGTCATGTGACACAGGGACAGCTGAGCTCTTGTCATCCATCACTGCTTGCCTCCCGTGTCACTACCAAGTCTCCAGGCACTTAGCAAATTTCAGAGGGACTGAGCCACAGACAGTGAAAGATGCAAACCCCAGGAGGGAAGGAACAATTTTCATTTGAATTGTAAAATGGCCTTGTGGTCTATTAATGGAGGTGTTCCTCCCCTAACCCAAGATGCCTGGAAAGCCCAGGTAGTGTGAGGGAATGGATGCTTGCAGAATTGAGGGAGGATCTAGTTAGGGACAGTTGGTTCAGTTCAGTTAGGGACAACCCAGAGACAAATGTGCTCCAGTACCTGGAAACATGACTGTGGCTGTGGGAGAAATAACTGTGTTTCCTGAGGGAAGATGGGACCTGCTGCTGGACAGAGCTTGGGTTCTTGTCTCTCTCCCCATCTCTGTCCTTTCCTGGCCAGCCAACATAATTCCCACCTCCTCCCACCTACTTCAGTTTCTTCACTTGCTTCTCTGAACACACAAACTGGAACTTAGTCATAGACTTCATCTACTAATCTCAGCTCTCTCATTCTTTTATTCATCATACATGTGTCTTTTCTTCCTCAGCTAGACTGGAAGCTCTTTCTCTTATGTCTTCTGGAGCTATGTAGGTAGTCCATAAATACTTATTCATGGATGAGTCCAAAGAGTAAAACATAAAAGGCTCTTCGCGCATTGGTTCCTCTGGTTCCAGGAATGCTCCCTTTCATCAGGATTGGTGGAGACATGAAAAAGAAAAATATGTCAATACTTGGACTGTAAATGCTGGGGTAAGGGTGGAGGGTGGGTGTCTTGAGAGGACAGCATACCTGGTATCCCTGCTCCTCATGCCACAAGCTGCATAGGCCAACATACTCTTATCCTCCAGCATGCCCTGACTGTTGCCCTTATTAGAAATGAGGCCCTTTTAATGCTGATGAGGTCAAATGGTGGGAAGCAAAGGGCCCATGTCAGAAGCAGCCCCAGGGGTGAAGCAAAGACACAGGGGGAAGATGTGCTCTGACTGTCATCAATGCTGCACTCCTGCCTGCCAACAGGATCGGAAATGAGTGAAATGCCAGCCTGGGGCTACCCTCACAGAGCCCCTTTCCCAGGAGGGTGCTTATCCAAGACACAGACAACCATATTCCAGCTTCTGAGTCTTTCAGTTGAAAAGTGACCATTTGTCTTACCAGTGTGGGAGAGAAGAAGCCAGTTTCCGAATTTATCTTCTGTGTTATCATCTGAGCATCCTCTTCTACCTTCCTAAAGGGTAATAGACTCCAGACTAGCTTGGGTGCAGGATTCATGTGGCTGGAAACAAGTCAGCCATGTTACGTCTTCCTTTCCAAGTTCTTGTGTGATAGAAACACCTCCAGGCTTCTTTCCTGGACTATGAATTTCTCTTTTATTCAGTTACTCTAAATCTTCTCCCCTCCCCCATAGTCTTACAGTTTCTCTTTAATTACTGAATTTGTATCCTGATAAACAACCTAACTACCAGAAACCATTTGCTACTGATATGGTATTTTTAGCTAGTCAGCAATTGCATCATCTCATAGTGTCAAAACCTCCTACTTCTCTTATAAACCTTATACTAGTTTAATTATTTCCTGGCCCTCTGTATCTTGTTCTGAGGGGCCCTGCCTGGAACCTTAATTTTAGAGAATATACATACTGATGCCAGAGAGCTTAAGGTCATCTAGTAAGCCTGAAATTCTAGGAGTATGGTGATGCTAAGTCAGAGAGCTGAGGCTTTAGGCCACTTGGCTTTGGCCCCTTCTCACCTTCATTTGCCCTGCCCTTCACCTTGGCCATTCAGTTCCCTCTTTGCTCCCTTCCCTGCCCTGGCCCTCAGTGCTCTCATAGGCCACTGCATCCCTACAACCTCAGGCTTCAGGCTCTTCCTTTGAATACTACACTCAGGCCAATCCTTGCCTGTGATATGCTTCATGCTGGCCCTTGATGTAGACCTTTTTTAAAGTTCTTGTGTAATTCCTAAACTTCAGTAATTTAAGTTGTTGGCATCAGGAAGACAGTCTATAATTTATCCTAGTGTTAGGGCAGTGATTTCCCTTCTCCCAGCTCCTCTGGGTTTTAGGTCTGCTGGCAGCCAGCCTCAGGATTCAGCTCCTTTTCTGGCCCAAGGAGCCATTTTCCAGGTGTTCCATTTACTGAAATAAATTGGTGTTATGTACAGTCGTGTAAGGGGATGGCCCTTAAACATTAGCACCTTTTTTTATATATGCCACCTTAATAATTTATTTTTATGTATAGCCTAAGAGATGCTAATGTTCAGAATTGCACAAGGACTTCATGAAGATGTTCCACATTCTGGAATGACTTCACATTTTCCCCTCACTTACTTGCCTGTTTTATGGTCCATTCCCTCCAGGTTCTGGTTTCCTTTAGAGAGTTAATAGCTAATCCAATGGGCGATATCAGTTAACTTCAGATTAACATATTTGCATATAGGCTCCTTCAGGAGTCTCGTTATCTTAGAGGAAGGGTCCGACTCTAATTTCAGACTCCATAGCACAAGTTTCTTCTGTTGGCCCTGGCTCTGAAGACAAGTGGATCCTCCTTTCTAGACTCCTCTTTCTCCAATCTGAACTATGAAGCACTCATCACCTCTGTTGGTTCTGGAGGATGTAGGAAGCCAAAATGTGAACTCCCAGGTGCCATGGCCAGAACCCTTACCCTTCCCCCTTGCAGCTGGTTCTGAGGTTCAGTACCCTTTGCATCTTGTTTTGCTCCTATCTTCCCCTTCCCCCAGTAATGTGATGCAGGAAGAGAGCACAAATGATATGGAATGTGAGCAGCTGCCACAAGAGACGCTGCGACAAGTGACCATTCACCGAGACCCTATATATGGCTTTGGCTTCGTGGCTGGCAGTGAGAAGCCTGTGGTGGTTCGATCTGTGAGGCCAGGTAGGTGTCCCTCAGAGTGGGTGGTTCCTTTGTACTGGCTTCTATCCCCCAACATCCACATATCTTCCAAAGAGTAGAGCTACTGAGTACACTGTGTTGGTAAGGAATTAATGAAGAGTGGGGTGAAGACTTGCTGACCAATAGCAGAGGGATCTGGCTTCTTAAGCTGATAGACACAAACCATTGAGACTGCTTAGGGTCCTAGACAAAGGCAGTTGATTATTCAGTATAATCTGGGTCTTAATAAACCTTCCCTTTGCATAGAACATTCATAGAAGAGCCATAGTACCTTGGATGAGAAAGTCCCTATTCAGTTCAATTCAACAAGTGTTTATAGATTGCCTACTCTAAACCCAGCAAAGTTGTGGAGAAGTACAGGACACAATTCCCATTATCAAGAATCTAACCACCAGACTATGGAAACTGGTACATACTCATGAAATATGTCAGCTATTGAGAGCCAGAATCAGGATACAGACCATAGATGGCATAGGAGGGAGAGAACAAAATCTCTGAATGCCACAGTGGCAGTAACAACAGTTACTGTTGATTAAACATTTACTGTGTCCTTTATATCATCTTGTTTAATCCATGTTACCAAACCTGCAAGGTAAGTAAGAAATGTCATTCCCATTTTATGAATCAGGAAACTGAGGCACAGAAGAAAAGAAATGACTTGCTCAAGATCACTCAGGTAGGAAGCAACAGAGCCAGGGTTTACACCTGGGCCTGCACGATACTGTGCAGGGAAATAGGGCTCGAATGAGACCATGTGGGAAAGAACAAGCCAAGCATCACCCAAACTGTGAAACCCTGCCATCATGCATGACACAGTAAAGGCCCAACGGACTGTTTTGTTGAGAATCTGCTAGGCATTGACAGAAAAGACAGAGGAAAAGGCAGTTTATTCTTGACTTGCTGGGCCTGAGGCTTTAGATGTTTACAACAGTTTCTCGCTCAGTCAAGAGGAGCAGCCGGAGTACAAACTGGTCTTGCAGAAATTTGATGAATTTTGCAATCCTCAGAGGAAAAGAAAAAGATTTTTGTAAGCTCGCTCTTCAACTAGAGGGCACAAATTAAAAAAAAAAAAGAAGAAGAAGAAGAAGAAGAAGAAGAAGAAGAATAGTGCAGGAGTCTGTGGCTGACGTAAGGCTCCCAAGTCACTCATGTAGTTTTGCAAAAGGGCTTTGAGTCTATGATCAGAAATCAGATTTGTCCTGAGAAATAGGGACAAGATAGAAGACCAAGAACCTGTAAAAAAAAAAAAAAAAAAGAAGAAGAAAAAAGAAAAAAAACTTCAAAGGAGACAGTATTCACTAGACTGAAGGAAGCCCCCCAGGCCTAGAGGGTCATCCACTGCAAAAGGTAAAGAAAGAGGAAGGATTTGGAGGAGTGAAGAGAAAGAAAGCCCCAGGGAAGGGCCATAAAAAGCCTTGGAACTGAGTGCACAGCCCTGTGAAAGACTAAGACTGACAGGGGACCAACAGATGGTGTAATGGCTGTGTCGTTGGACTCCCATGTAGTTGACTACAATTCGAGTCCCGGATCCCGGCAGCTTAAACTTACACCAGGAATGTGTGCCTGCATGTCCAAGATCCCGAGAGGAGAATGGAGGAGAAGGGATTGTAGCGTGGCTGTCCCCCCTGGGGGGGGACTGGGGGTGATTTCTTGCTTTCTAACCCTCTGGCGAGCACATGCACCCTATAGAAAAGAACCTCTCCAAAAAAAAAAAAAAAAAAAAAGACTGAGACTGATCCACATTGCTGCTTGTGGCCCTGAGGGCTTCTGAGTACAGAGGACTTGTTTAGTTTTGTACTTGAAGCCATAAAAAAAGACAAAGAAGTTTCCTACAAAGGACCAATTATGACTGAACAAGCCAACAAACCATTGTGAAAACAGTAGTAGATTGATGTCACCAATGCTATCAAACGGCCAAGGAGATTTAGTTCCCTGAGAACCTCCTCCTTTGCAAGGAAGGAAGGGATGGGGGAAATAGGCAGAGCAGTCTCTACCTGAGGAATTGGCATTTGAGCAGAAGTAGATAGAAAGAATGAAATGAATTGAAGAAATTGGCTCTTGGAAAATCTAATAACTATCATTTATTGATTTGTTACCAACATCAACTTACTGTTTTTAAGTGCTATACATTCATCATCTCATTTATTCTCCTAACATTCTATCCCCCTAACATGATGTATAGGGACCGTTATTTTCCCAATTTACAGATGTGCTAAGAGAGACTCAGAGAAATTGAACACCTTGGCCAAGATTACACAATGAGAAAATTGCAGATGTAGGTTTAGAGTTCGAGTCTGTCTGGCTGCCAAGAGTGTACTCTTCATAAACAGACTTTCTACTCCTGAAGTCACTGTGCTGTCAGGAGACTTGACCTAGTGTATTTAGGGCCATTACTGTTGGAGCAGTGAATCCTGATGGCTGTATTGGCACAGCCATCCTGAGCATGGGCCTCACACTTTAGTGCCTCGAGTTGTGCTCAAGTGACATCAGACATGATTTGCTATGTATGTACATGTTTTTGGAAGTGGGGCAGCATAGGTCTTTGTAGAGGGAGGAAGTTGAGATCTGGCCCTTTAAAGTAGACATAAACAAGAGTCAAGTCTGGTTTGAGAGAGGGACTTATTAAACATTTCATTCAGACTGAATCTGACTTTTCATTCTCCCCAAGTCTCTGCAAATCTTTTCTCCAAGATCTTTGCTAAACATCAGAGGCAACACAGGCTTATGGCATACCTGCTGCCCCCGTGCTTTACCCCAACTGAGAACATATAGCCCTCAGATGGGTCTGCTTGCTTAATCTCAGCAGTAAAGATGGGAAGGAGAGAAAGCAAATTTCGAACTGCCCAAGGCTCTGTGCCTTTGTTCCTTCCATTTATTGGTGAGTAGCATCTCTTAGCAATGAAAAAACAACAAATCTTTTAGGTCTTTAAGTCCATCCTGTCTCCAGGCAAGTGAATGCCTAAATTATTCCAGACCAGTAAGTATGAATAATATTCAAGAAGAAATTTCCCCCAGCCTTGTCACCTGTACAATGTCTGGTAGTCTGGAAGGCATTCCAAAAGTGCCTAAGCTAATCTCTTCTATGAAATGGGAGTCCGCTTTGGTTTTTGGAACCAAACCATTAAAGCACTTACTAACCTCATCTTGAGTATGAAACTTGGGCTTGGGACCCTGTGCTACTGCCTTACACCCAGCTAAAGGAATCCACTCCATTTGTTTTTTCTTCATTATTCTACTCTCCATCTACCATAGGCAGAAGCAGTGGAAGTAGCAGCAGCAGCAGCAGCAGTAGCAGCAGCAGCAGAGCTTGAATGGCATCCCCTAGCACCAGCACCACTCAGTCTGCGCTATGTCCTGCAAGGCCTGGCATCCACTTTGACTCCCTCAGGCATTTGTGACTCTGGCCCAGACTTGTACTTTCTCAATAGTAGCTCTAAGCCCTCACGCCTCTCTCCTCTCCTCTGCAGGAGGCCCCTCTGAGGACAAGCTCCTGACTGGTGACCAGATTGTGGCTATTAATGAGGAGGACGTGAGTGAAGCCCCCAGGGAGAGGTTCATAGAACTAATCAGGTAACAGGGGCCTCTTGGGCCTTGGCAGGAGCTGAGCAATGTCCCCACCCCTGTCTCTTCAGTGGCCTAGGGCTACCACTGTCCTCCTTGGCCCTGAGAGAGAAACCTTCCCAGGTGGGGCTTCTGGCTGCCTAGAACCTCAGGGGCCAGCCATGCAGGGACCCTCACACACTGGCTTAGCCTTCTCTAGTGGTCTGAATAGACACAAAGAAGAGCCTCCCGTGAGAGCCTTACCTTCACCTCCCTCTACCCAGCTAATCTCCTCCACCCAACTAACCCCTTCATCCCTTTGTTTTTGAGTTAATGTGCAGTAGGACAGATTAAGTGACTGATAAGACTCAAAGAAGCTATTAAAAGAACACTCTGAGATAAGCACAGTTCAAACAAGACACCTCCCCTACCCCCTCTCCCCAGGAGAGGAAAATCAGACTTTCCTGGTGGTGAGTTGGGGAAGGGAACTTGTCATTGTCAATTCTTTCCACTGTGTTTGTGACTCTTTAGTCACAGATGGGAGCAAGTGACAGAGAAAAAGAGAATGTTGGAGGGACCACCATCTGTAAATGGGAGTAATCACATTGCCTATGCCTGTCCCTTACCCCTACACACATTACCCATACACACACACACACACATACACACACCATCACCACCACTACATACATATCATACACACTCTGCTACTGCATATTCATACTGCATGTACACAGCCTTGCATAGATTTGTTGATAAGGAATGAGAGGATAGAAGTGAAGGCTCTAAATTCATGGGTTAACCTCAATTATAGGGACCTTGGCTGTCTCTTCCAAATGAAACTGTGTTCATATTCTCTCTCTCTCTCTGTCACTCTCACCTTTGTTTTCTCTCTGTATTGTATAGTCTGGCTCCATTTCTGTCTCTATCTCCTTTAACCTCTCTTGGTTCAGAGTCTTTCTATTTGTCTCATTTTTCTGGGATTCCCAAAAGCCCACCTTGTCCCAAAGTCTCTCCTTCACCTTTAAAGGAAGACTCATTATTCTGTGTATGGACATCATTCTGTGTAGTTCTGGACAGGTTTGGAATGCTCCCTTTCTTGACATGCTTCCTCTCTACCTCAATACCAAGAAATATGTCTGGTCCCTAATGACCTTTAGTTTGTTTCTTATCCAAGTTCAGTTGTCCATTGCATTCTTCCACCCCCAACCCTTTACTCTTCACTCTGCATCACCATGCCAATATAGGGTGAGTTCTTCCTACCAGGGCATGTTGGGGTTCTTTCAGACTGACACCTTAGAAGTTACTGCTTTGATTTTAGTGGATATCTTTGTACCTTAGGACAAGGTAGCCTAATATTGTGAGGGAGTCTATAGCTCCTTTAAGCTCAAAATAGAACTCGCTCTTTTGATAACTTCATGGACCAGTGGGTCATTCATTCATTCAGTGACTATTTTTTGAATTTCTGTTGTGTGCCAGGCACTATTCTAGGCACCAAAGATACAGCAATGAGTAAGATAGACGAAAATCCCTGGGTCATTGGAGTTTATGTTCTAGTGAAATGTAGACACGCCATAGGGAGGAAACATGATAAATAGAATTATATTTGATATTAATACAAGTATATTAGATGTTGATAAATGTTACCTAAAAATAGAAAATTGGGCCAGCTCTGTGTCCTAGTGGTTAAGGCAGCTGGATCCCACATAGCTGATCCTGTGGTTTAAGTCCCAGACCCGATGGCTTGAGAAATGTGCCAGGCATGTGTACATGCATGACCAAAATCCTGACAGAGTGGAGAAATGGAAATGGAAGAGAAGTGGAATGTGGCATAACTCTTCCCTGTAGGGGATACTTTCTCTCTATCTCTCTCTCTCTCTCTGTTTCTCTCAGGTGAGCACACATATTGTCTGGCAAACATTTTTTTTAAAGAAAAATAAAAGGTAAATTCTAGTAAGAGGATCAGGACAGCTATGCTCAGGAGTGCATAATGTAATTTTAAATAGCATAGCCAATGTTGGCCTCATTGAGAAGGTGATATCTGAAGAAAGACTTGAAGGAGATGTGGGTTTTGGAGAAGAAAAGCCAGACCTAAGACAAGAGAGTGTCCAGCATGATCAAGGAACAGGGAAGAAGCCAGTGTGACTGAAGTTTGTTAAGGAAGTTTGTTAAGGAAGATAGGTCAAGATTAGGTAGAGTCTTATAAACCAGGTAAAGGCTGTGGTTGTTCTAAAGGAAATGGGGAGGCATGGCAAGGGCTGGAGCAGACAAGTCACGTACATTGACTTACATTATTGCTCCTCCCTGTTCAATATAAAGTAATTTTTTTAGTATTTTCCCT
>NW_006159543.1:138411-180884 GCF_000334495.1 Tupaia belangeri chinensis
CATACAACTGCTTACTTCTCCTGGGAACTCCCAAGATCCTGGAGCTGTTTCATCCCTGATTTTGTCTCACATTTGTCTCACCAAATGTGGGAAATGTTCAAAGTCCTTGAGCATCCTGCCTTGGTAGTTCTTGACTACCCGGAATCAAGGACATCTTGACTCCACTTCTTGAATGCCTTTGTTCCCATAAACATTTGAAAAAGGCCAACAAGGAGAGGGAAAGCTCCTTTGAGGCAAACTATTTCCATTTCTTTTAGTTCTTTTAAAGGATTATGTATTCCTGGGAGAGAATTTCCATACCTCACAGTCTCTTTGATCATTGGCATGATTCTTGGCAGAAGAGTTTCAAATTCTTCATCCTTTTGAATATTTGCTATCTGGAGAGTCTTGGCTTCCATCTGTTGCTCCCTGGCTCTCATTTTTCGGTCCCTCAATTAAAACAAATCTGCTGAGTATGAGTCATGATGACCAAATGACCTCCTTTGGGTTCTTCCTTTGAATTGCCCCTCTTCCTTAAATATCAAATTGCCAATAATCACTGTTCATGGTTCCCAGGACTCTGACTGTGTGCCTTTTGAGTTCCATAATTCAAGCCTTTCGTTTTCCTTGAGAATTTTCTTGTCTACATTTAAAATTGCTCCTCAGGTTTGGGGATTTCTACCGAGAGAATGTGAAAAGGAATATAAAAAGAAGACCTGAAAAATGACAGCCCCAGAGGTAATGGTAATACCATCTTCAGATGCCTGTGTAAACCAGTATGGATGGTTTGTGTCGACCTCCACAAATGATGGGAGGCGAACCATCCATGCAGATACCTTATTGCCCTCTGTCCTAATCCATATACCTAAATGCAGCCCAGGGGGATATTCTGGTGTTGCTTCTTGTACTAGATGAATACTCTAGTACATGATACACTACTCTCCTGTTCCCTTTTTTTCTCTGTAGGAACGCTAAGGAAGTCATCGTTCTTACAGTTCTGCACACTCATCAGGTGAGTGGGCCTCTTTGCCATCTGCCCTGCCTGCTAACTGAGAAGAGGTGATTCCAGATTGAAATGCAGCAGCAATGGTAGGAGGGTCAGAGACTAGGACCAACATACTGTCAGCCAAGGATTTAGGACTGAACTTAAAAACTACCTTCTGAACATCATGTCCACACTCATGTACAAGGCTAAAGGAGAAAAAGAAGATTTTTAAAACCTTATTTATTCGTTTCTTCTGAGGGAAGGGGAGAGAGAGAGTGAGAGACAGTGAGCCAACATGGTGTTCATACTATTATCCACCTATCCCCTAGCCTTAGCCAGCCAAGACCACAGGCATGCACATGGAGACCTCAGGACAAAAACTCAGGGCCTTCCTACATGGCTTCAGCTTTGCAGAGCATTGCACTACTCTTGGCCAAAAGGCTGAAGATTTTTAAGGGCTGTATAATACTATGTTCTGTCCTGTGGTCTCCCCCAAATTTTACCTGTCCTGCATCCAATTCCCATAAAGTTTCAGCAGATGGTGGATGCTAATCTTATTCATTTATTCATTCATTCATTCATTCATATGTACAAGTATTTACTAAGTGATCAACAATATATGACACCCAGCACCATATATGTGGAATTTTATATAAAGTTGCTCAGAGGTACAGTTGAACAAACAGGTTTGTTTTTGTCCCGGCAGAGTCACTAACTGGCTGTGTGACCTCGGGTGAGTTGGTTCCCTTTTCTGAACCTGTTTCCTCATCTGTAAATAGAGAGGTTTGAAATAAAACAATGTTGCCTAAACATGCCTGATTAATAGTCACTAGAATTAATTAAAAGGAAAAATCTCTAGGCCTCTCTCTTCCAGAGTTGCACCCCAGCACTGATGTCCCACTCCAACCCATAGCCACAGGAGAGATCACATCTATTGGGGTGGAAGACATGAAGTCAGGAGAGGCTCTCTGGAGGGGGCTGCACCTGAGCTGGGCTTTGAAGGATGGGGCAGGGTTCAAAAACTCAGGGCCTTCCTACATGGCTTCAGCTTTGCAGAGCATTGCACTACTCTTGGCCAAAAGGCTGAAGATTTTTAAGGGCTGTATAATACTATGTTCTGTCCTGTGGTCTCCCCCAAATTTTACCTGTCCTGCATCCAATTCCCATAAAGTTTCAGCAGATGGTGGATGCTAATCTTATTCATTTATTCATTCATTCATTCATTCATATGTACAAGTATTTACTAAGTGATCAACAATATATGACACCCAGCACCATATATGTGGAATTTTATATAAAGTTGCTCAGAGGTACAGTTGAACAAACAGGTTTGTTTTTGTCCCGGCAGAGTCACTAACTGGCTGTGTGACCTCGGGTGAGTTGGTTCCCTTTTCTGAACCTGTTTCCTCATCTGTAAATAGAGAGGTTTGAAATAAAACAATGTTGCCTAAACATGCCTGATTAATAGTCACTAGAATTAATTAAAAGGAAAAATCTCTAGGCCTCTCTCTTCCAGAGTTGCACCCCAGCACTGATGTCCCACTCCAACCCATAGCCACAGGAGAGATCACATCTATTGGGGTGGAAGACATGAAGTCAGGAGAGGCTCTCTGGAGGGGGCTGCACCTGAGCTGGGCTTTGAAGGATGGGGCAGGGTTTCCCATACACATATATTCACGCTCCCACACATGATCACACATACACACACTCACACACATATATTCATAACACATCATTCACATATGAATGTACTCACCCACACCTACATACACATATAATGCTCTCAGGTACATAGGCCCTTCTCAGTTGTAGTTCTCTGTCTCAATGCAGGCAAGCATTGCCCCTCCATGGGTATCACCAATAATCCCCTCCCCTCAATTTACTACATATGTGCAGTTGCCTAGTGGGCAAATGCACAGTTTCTAACCCCCAATCTCCTGTCTTGAAAATGGCCACTAGTTTTCCCCCAAAAACGTGTTTTATGTATGGTTAGAATTTACTATTCTGATCAGAGACCCATTTTGGATTGGATCGCTTTGCTAATCATATCTCCTCAATGTCACCTCCTTGCAGAAACTTTCTTTAACTACACTTTCTAAGACAACAGATGCCTATCGCTGTCTCCTTATACAACTTTTTCATCAGAGCTAAAATATTATATATTTTTAACTTTCTCTTTTGAAGTAATTATAGAGTCACAGGAAGTTGTAAAGCTAATGCAGACACATCCTGTGTACCCTTTACATTGTTTCTCTCAATGGTTGCTCTTGTATGACTATAGTGAAATACCCAAACCAGGAAATCAACACTAATACAATGTGAATATATAGTTCAATATGAATTTCTCTCAGGATTTATGCATCCACCAACACAGTCAAGGTATTGTATTGGAGAAGCCCATTATGAAAAGGATCCCTTGTATTGCTTTATTTAAAGTCACACCTACCTGCCCCCACCTGCCCCCAATCCCTGTCAACCAATAATCTTCTCCATTTCTATAGCTTTATCATTTTAAGAATATTACAGAAATGGAATAATATAATATGTAACCTTTTGGAATTGGCTTTTTTATTTTTTTTTTGGAGAGATTTTCACTGTAGGACGCGTGCGCTCGCCAGACAGACAGAGAGAGACATAGAGACAGAAAGCGAGAAATCACCCCCCAGGGGGGATGGTCACGCCGCAATCCCTTCTCCTCCATTCTCCTCTCGGGATCTTGGGCACGCATGCACACGCGCCCGGCGTGAGTTTTAAGCCACCAGGTCTGGGACACGAACCGCAGTCGACTACGTGGGAGTCCAGCGACATAGCCATTACGCCAACTGCTGGTTCCCTGGAATTGGCTTTTCACTCAGCATAATACCCTTGAGATTCATTCAACTTGTGGCATATTTTGTTTCTTTTTATTGCTGAGTAATATTCCATGATATGGATGCACCACACTTCGTTTAATCATCTACCCATTGGAGAGCACCTGGGTTGTTTCCAGTTTGGAGCTATTATGAATAAGGCTGCTATAAACCATTATATACAGTTTTTTTGTGAGCATAAATTTTCATTTTTCTGGAATAAATGCCCAAGAGTACAATTACTGGGTCATATAGTAAGTGTATGTTTAGTTTATTAAGAAACTGCCAAACTATTTCCCAGAGTGGTTGTACCATTTTACATTCCCATGAAATATTAATATGTTTATTATCTATCTCCCTTATTAGAATATCAGCTTTGTGGGAGTAGGGTCCTGTATTTTGTTATTGCTATATCCCTGGCATCTGAAACAACACCGGGCACTGAGTGGGCACTAATAAATATTAAAGGAATCAAAGGCACCCAGCCACCATCCATCAAAGCAACCTGAACTAAACTCAAGTGTCCAAACTTAGGTGCAGAATGAAGAGCCTAACACCTCCATTTGCATCCCAACTTTCCCATCCCAGTGCCTGCAGCATGCCTGCTTCAATTCAGATGTCTCCACATGTCTTATCACATGGCCCCTTTGTTGTGGCCGGGTTGCTCTCCTTTTCCACAATTGTACATTTCTTAGGTCTTACTGCCCAGCAACTTTCATCTTTGTACTATTTCACATCTTTTCTGATACATGACTGTTTCTTTTCATGAAAAAAGATTATTCATTTATTTCTTTCATGAGAAAGGGATATGGGTCACCCTCAACAGGGTTCTTTATACTGTGATCCACTCCTGGCCTTCACCAAGCCTAGGTCATGGGCACACATGCACTGGGAGTGCACAGGGATATGAACCAGAAAATTTCCCATATGGTCTCAGTATCAAGAAGCATTGTGTTACCATGGCACCACCACAGCTGGCTCATGTCTGTTCCTTTTAGACCTGGCTTGATACTCATGTCTTCCAAACAACTTGGCCTGACTAACCTCAATGAAAGTTTCCAATTGGTTCATTCATTAATTATGCATTTACTGGATATCTGCTATTCTGGGCACTCTTACAACCTGAAAATATAGCAGTATACATGACAGAAATGGTTTCTGCCCTCACGGAGTTTACATTCTAGTTCTTAGCCTTGTGCTTTCTAAACCCTTGGAGCATAGAGGTGGATGAGCACATACAGGCAAGATAATCAAAACATTTAATAACCTGTACAGTAAGGGCCAATCAATCAGAATATATGCCAGTAATAGCACCAGAGCAGATACTTGGTTTGTGCCAGGTGTTAACCCTTTATTTGATCTACATTTTGTAAAGAGGTCCCAAGGGAAAAGTCATGTGGTATCCAGGAAGCTTCTGGCACTGGCTACTTACCAATGAATTTGAAAGAATCCCTGAACATTTTATGACCAAGATTTTTATGGCTGAACCAGTGCATCCTGACTGAATGTCAGTCTTGCGTGAATGTTCATACTTATTTGCAGATTCTGTGTTTGCAAATTTGTCTCCTCCCTAAAATTTATTTGTAATCCCCCAAATCAATCATCGTGATACTTTCCTGGGCATTTGCAGACATGCGCAGAGCATGAACATTTTTAGTTACCTCGTGCAGACATTCCAGCTGAGATCAAACAAGGTGACGTTCTGCCTTCTTGTGTCAGCTCTCACACAGAAATGAGCAGAGGATGGAGATGCTTAGGTTTAGAGCAGAATAGTGCAAAATACTCAGCTCTAGGGCCAGTTGGAGGGAGGTTGAATTCTGACTCTAACACCTATGGGTGGAAGAGCCTCAGACAAGTCACTTCACACTTGTGAGCCTCATCTTCTTCTTGTGGAATAAAGAAAATAGGATCTACTGGGCCAACCAGGTAGCATGGTGCTTAAGGCAGTTGGGTCCCACATGGCCGACTGCATAGTTCAAGTCCCAGACCCGGCGACATGAAAAAAAAAATGCTGGGCACGTGTGTGTGTGTGTGTGTGTGTGTGTGTGTGTGTCTGTGTGTCTGTTCCCAAAATCCTGAGAGGAGAATGGAGGAGAAGGGATTGCGGTAAGGTCATCTCCCCTCAAGGAGCTCTCTCGCTCTCTCTCTCTCTCTCTCTCTTTCTCTCACTCTCTCTCTCCAGTCAGTGGACATGTCTTAATTTAAATAAAAAAAAAATAGACTTTACCAGGATGAATTGATTTTAGGATTAAAGATTATAATCTATGTGAAATATTTAAGCAGTACTTCAGTATTAATTAATTCAGTGTTCCTAGCAACTATGTAGAACATAGATACTGCAAATAATAAGACTCGACTAAGGAAAAATCTTTTCAAGCCACAGTGAAGTGTATGTTCAATATTATACCTTCTGCACCACAGAAAATAGTACTGTGTCCTCAGCAGACACTTGGCTCATGGACGCAAGGAAACTGCTACATCTTAATAAACTTTTTTCAGGTTAAAACTTGATTACAACTCCTTCCAGAAAATCATCTCCTTCCCAATAGGCCCAGGATATGGCCCTGGAATCTGTAGATAATTTCCTTCCAAATAGGCCCAGGATATGGCCCTGGAATCTGTATTTGTAATAAGACTCTCAAGTGATTCTGATAATTAGTACAATTTAGGAAACACTGAACCAGACAATCTTTAAAGCTCTTTCTAGCTTCTACATGTTGTGGCTGGTAATGGCTCTTGACCTTGGCTATACATTAAAGATACCTGAGAAACTGAAAAATACTGATATTCAGGTCCTGGCCTCGTGGTACAATTGGTAGCATACTGAACAGCAGCACTGGAAGTCACATAGCCAACCAGGGATTCAGGTTCCTGTACTGGTTGTCTTGAAATATACTATGCCTATGATCCTGACAAGATGGAGGGCTGGGAGAAGGAGATTGCTGTGTGAAGAAATCCTACCATGGATCTCTCTCAATCTCTTTCTCTCTCTCTCTCATGCATGCATATGTGTTCTCTATCATGAATAAAAAGATATATTGGGAACCAGCAGTTAGCGTAATGGCTATGTCGCTGGACTCCCACGTAGTCGACCGCGGTTCGTGTCCCGGACCCGGTGGCTTAAAACTCACGCCGGGCGCGTGTGCGTGCATGCCCAGGATCCCGGGAGGAGAATGGAGGAGAAGGGATTGCGGCGTGACCATCCCCCCTGGGGGGTGATTTCTCGCTTTCTGTCTCTATGTCTCTCTCTGTCTGTCTGGCGAGTGCACGTGCCCTATAGTGAAAAAAAGAAAAAACCTCTCAAAAAAAAAAAGATATATTGATACACAGGCTTCTAGCCCTGACACATTGAATTAGAAGCTCTGAGGAAAGGGTCCTGATATTTTTTGAAAAGACTTCCCAAATTGGTTCTGATATGTAGTTTCTTTTGGGTGATATGTGACAGAGTAACATGGCAGACCATTAGGGATTATTTTTTCGGGGGGTGTCATGGAGACCCTCAAACCATACTGCATAGATAGGTGTTCCTTAATCTTTGAATGACTGAATATTCATTCATCTTTTTTTTTTTAGAGGTTTTTGCTATAGGGCACATGCGCTTGCCAGACAGACAGACAGAGACATAGAGACAGAAAGTGAGAAATCACCCACCCCAGGGTGGACGGCCATGCCACAGTCCCTTCTCCTCCATTCTCCTCTCGGGATCCTGGGCACGCGCGCACACATGCCCAGCGTGAGTTTTAAACCACTGGGTCCAGGACACGAACCGCGGTCGACTACATGGGAGTCCAGTGACATAGCCATTACGCTAACTGCTGGTCCCATATTCATTCATCTTGATACCTTAGGCTATGGCATATGGTAGGTCGTCAGTAAATACTTAAAATAAGTAAAATACTGAGTTATGACCTTAGTAAAGCAAACACAGTTTCTTCAAATGAAATTCTAGATTTCTGGTTCTGAAAACTTAGCTTCTTCTCAAAGAGCCTGAATCCCCTCACCCTGGAGCCACCTGCCCAGAGAAAAAAAAATTAAAAGTCAAAATAATGAAAACCTGCAGAATAACTGGTTTTCCACAACTTTTTGAGGTATAGTGTTTGTGGTAGTAAATTAATATGCTACATCATTATTAAATCTTAATAATAAACTGATCTATTTTATGCTGAGCCTACTGTGTGCTTGGTGCTAAGGGCTAAATAATATTATAAAATATCATCTCTTGTACAAGCTGGTTAGGGCGATGAGCTATGACCATGTGGATTAACAAGAGTACTACAGGGAATTTAGGAAGGGATATAGAGGAGTTGGGAAAGGATTCAGGACAAAGGTAGAATTTGAGGTGGACTGTAAAGAACAGATGACCCTGGGGGTCCCATAGGATGGGAGATGAGAATACAACATGAGGCAGTTACAGAAGTGGCTTAAAGCCCAGTGTGTTCAGGGAACTGTGGGAAGAACCATGAAATGAAATTGAAAATTATATTGGACATAAATGATAAAATGAAATTAGAGAGTCAAGTGTGGTTTGGTGGGGGTTGGGAGGTAGCTTGGAAGTTAGAGAGAGGACATGCTAACTTCTAGGCAATCCTGAGTGCAGGAAGGAAGAATTCCTGGTTTCCTTATCATTGATGTGGTGAAACCAAGATGGTTCTCCATTGACCTAGGCTTCCACAGTGGTTACTATGGGAATTTATTATACATAGGCTCAGGTACCAAAGACAGTGAGCTAGGGAAAGGGCATTCAGGAAGCAGTCAAAGCTTCAGGACCCTGAGCTCCATCCTTTTGACAATTACCAAAGTGAGACCCTATCTTACTTGAAAATATTTGGCCATACACCTGACTTTGGTCAAGATATGAGTGATCACAACCCTGAAATCTGTACTAATAGAGCCACCAAATTAAAAAATTGTGAAAGAATCACCAGCTGCTGAATTTGGCCCTGAGGGAGAGATTGGCTCTCTTCTATTCCTTATTCCACCTAGCTGCTGGCTTCATATTTGCTTTGAGGGGCTTGTAGTAGCCCCAGAGGTACTTAGCAATTCTAGTCCTGTGTTTCAAGCCAAAATTCATTTTAGTCAGTAAGGGTGCCTGTTGCAAAATGAGACTCCCATATGCTTAGAGAAAAAATAGGGTCAGTAAAGAGCTCAGATGTCCCAGCTTTAGTACTCAATTAATCTGTGCTTAATGAGTTAGGGCAGTTTCGATTATAAAGATTCCTGGGCCTCGCTCTCCCCAAGATTCTGACTTTTTAAGTTTAGTGTGAACCTAGGCCATCTGTGTTTTAATAAGACAAATTTTAGAAAAAGTTGATTAGTGCATGCTAATGAGTTAGTGTAGAGGTCAGAAAATTTTTTCCTTTTTATTTATTTATTTTATTTGCTATATAGTGCATGTGCTCATCAGAGAGAGACAGGGGGCGGGGAGTGAGAAAGCACCCCCCATGGGGATGACTATACCATAATCCTTTTTCTTCCATTATTCTTTTGGGATTTGGGGGCACGCATAACACACATGCCTAGTGTGTTTTTCAAGCCACTGAGTCTGGGACTTGAACTGTGCCATTGGCCATGTTGGATGTAGCTGCCTTAACCACCACACCACTTGACCCAGCAGCAAACATTTTTCTGTGAAGACTCATATAGTAAATATTTTAGGCATCACAGGTCATATATGGTAGCACAAAAGCATCCTTAGGGAATACATAAATGAAGATCATGGCTATGTTCCAATGAAGATTTAAAAAAAAAATAAAACAGATGACATTGCAGGTCTGTAACTTGTTGGCCCTGAAGTATGTTTATGCCTCTTCTTGGAATCACACTTGCATTTTTGACCAGGGCCTTCCCAATTCTCAATATTTTAATTCAAAGGACTGCCCCTAGTATTAAGAACGTCAGACCCCACAGCTGAGCTATGAAGATGCTTTGGGACAGGGAGAGCTTTGTGAGCTTCCTTCTATCACCCAGCAAGGCAGTCTCACCTGTGTCTAAGCATAAAGCTAGCCATGACTCTATAACATCTAACAGAGACCAGCTGGCAGTGCGTGAGTCACCATCAGTGAGGCTGAGGACTGAGAACAGGATGAAGTCTTAGAGACCAACAGGACAAGGGTCAATGAGGAATGAGACATAAACAAGCTGAAAATAGCTCTGAAACAGATAGCCAGAAATGGTTATAGTCACTGAAAATATTGGAAATTCCACTTCTTTCTTTGTGTTTTTGCTCCTGTACATATCTGAATCTTTTATCTGTAGTGGGACAAACAAAAAGTCTCTAGGACAGGATCTAATCTTGTGTTTTTTTTTTTTGTAGGAATTGCAAGGATGCCATCCCCTCCACCATGGGCAAATACATAATAGGATACCAGTTGGGGTTCTGCTTCATTTGTTTGACCATTTAAGTAGGACCAAGGTAGCACCAGAACCAGGGGATGAAAGATCAGAAGTGGACTCCCAGCTTCCGCCTGCTGTGGGGGAGCAGTCACTAATCTAAGGGTCAGGACATCTGGGTTATGTTATTTTGATACTTGGGATAAATTTTATCCTTTTCCAGAGCCTCTGTTTCACATAGAGAAATGGAAGGTGTACTGCAGAACCCATTCAGATCTCCAATGGCCTTGTTCCACATTGCCATTGAGGCATCTGACAGCAGATGATCACAGAGAAGGAAGAGGGTGACTATCAGAGTGGAGATTCTACCTGTCTTGTGTTGGTGGTTCCTCAATAGAAATTTTGATGACTGTGGAAATAGAGTTGAGCAGAGCTGTCTGAGCATCACTGCAGATCTTTCTGTGTTTTCCCTTTCTTTTGTCCCTGCCTCAGCCTGCAGCCCCCACCCAAGATTTGAGCATCACACTGTGCAACAAAGAAAGGCATTTATTGACTCTATGAACAATCAATACAGTAATCACTTTCTTACAATGATCTCCAGCCCTAGATTTTGTTGTGTTGTATTTTCTGCTGCCAACAAATTGCCTCTGTGACTCCAGATTCTTAAGGTTCCTTTAACTTCGTGGTTTTTGATCTTGACTTCACTTTGAAATCATGGGACGCTTTAAAAAAATATCAATGCTCTGGCCCCACCCATAGAAATTCTTATGTGATTGGTCTGAGGTAGGGCTTGAACCTTGAGGTTTTTAAATATTTCCCTAATGTTTCCACTGTGCATCCAGGACCAAGACCCACTACTTGAGGTCCTGTTGGTCTCAGGTGAAGCAGGTAGATTTTTGCAATCTGTCATCTGTGGAGAATAAGCTTGCAGGCTCCAACAGAGAACACAGCTGGGACGAGGGCCCAAGACATGATAAGGCAAAAAGATTTGTTTCCTGTGTGTCTTTATCTTAAGGCCCTGCCCTCCTGTGGCTGGTATGGTAAATGAATCTCAACAGCAGCATAAATGGCACATAAGAGCTTAATATATTGCCTTCCCAGCTGGAAAAGGCCTTCAGGACCCTAACATAAAGAAATCACTGATTGTAGGACTCATAGGCTCCACTGTAAGACCTGTGGGAAGGTGGTCTGAAGTAGCCCAAACCTGATTTGTCCCCTACTCTGCCTCATCTCAGTAAGTGGTATCTCCATTCTTCCAGTTGATTCCTCTCTTTTTTTTTTCACTCTCCGTATTTAATTTGTCAATATATCATCATGGTTAAGACTTTAAAATATATCCACAAATCATTCACATTTCACCATCTCCATTATTGTCATCCTGGCCCAAGCTTCCTTTATATTTTAACTATATTATTACAGTTATAGACTTTAACAGGTCTTCCTACTCTTGTCATTGCCCTCCTATACTCTATTTCTTCTTTTTTTTTTGGTTTGTGTTTTTTGTTTGTTTTTGTTTGTTTGTTTGTTTGTTTGTTTTGCTATAGGGCACATGTGCTCACCAGACAGAGACAGAGAGACAGAAAGCAAGAAATCACCCCTCAGGTAGGATGGCCATGCTGCAATCCCTTCTCCTCCATTCTCCTCTCGGCATCTTGGACACACACACACACGTGCCTGGCGTGAGTTTTAAGCCACTGGGTCAGGGACGTGAACTGCGGTCGACTACGTGGGAGTCCAGCGACATAGCCATTATGCTAACTGCTGGTCCCCCCTATACTCTGTTTTTCACACACCCACCAGAGGTATCCTTAGTGCATGCCAGATCCTGTCTACTCAAAACCCCCTAGTGGAGTGAGATCCAAACTTCTCACCATGGTATACAAGACCTTCCATGACCCAACCCCCTGATACCTCTCTGAGAAAATAATATCCCACTCTTCCTTCCATCACTCCATTTCAGCCACATTGGGTTTCTTTGCTGATCCTTAAACACCTCAATCTTATGCCCACCTCAAGATCTTACTATTCTTTCTGCCCAGAAAACCTTTTCTCCAAATAGCCTGTCTGTGTCTCCCTCACTTCTCTCAGGTCTCTACTTAAATGTCACCACCTCAGAGAGGTCTTTTCTGACCATCTTATCTAAAATAGCACACCCACAATCCCACTTCATAGTAGCTATTCAAACGAATCAAAACTTATATGTAGAAGAGATACCTGCAATCCTGTGTTCATTGTAGTACTGTTTACAACAGCCAGGATATGAAATCAACCTAAGTGTCTATCAATAGATGAATTAATAAAAAAAATATGGTCTATTTACACAACAGAATACTATTCAGCCTTAAAAAAGAAGGAGAATTCCAGGAAGATGGCTGACTAGAGGTGCCTAACATGCTTCCCTCCCACAGGAAAGGAACAAAACAGAGAATAAGCTGCTGATATTCAGCTGGAGTGTTTGAAGGAGAGCATTGGAGTATAGTGGGAATGCTGTAGAAATGCTGCAGAACACAGAGACTCAGGATGGCCTTCCAAAGTGGGGAGCAAAGCATCCTTCATCTGTCACCCTGTCTCATGAAGTCAAGATGGGCTTGGAACTTGGGAAGACTTTTTGTCATGGAAGATGTAAGCAAGAGATGACTAGCAGTCTGCATTAACACCTCAGACACCTGAAGTATTTACAACAGGGGAATCCTGCAGCCTTCACAGGCCCTGAGTCACTTGTATAGGGAGCCACTGGAGTGACCTTGCCTCTCCTCCATCCACGTCCTGGGGAAGCAGCCATGTGAGTGACCCGCACCCACAATCTGCCACACTCATCTCCCACACACACCCCACTCCCATATACCATGAGGGCAGACCAGCTTTAGAAGAAATGTTTAAGGAAGTTCTACATCTGGAAGCAAAAGGACAGCCTATAGTTGTATGCTATAACGAGCAGCCTCCACCCTTGCATCTTGCAAGAGCAACTGGGCAAGCAACCTCAACCACAGTCACACACCATGTTGAGTGGCCCCACTCCACCCCCATGTCTAATGGGAGCAGCCAAGCAATCAACCCTGTCGATAGGCATGCACTGTGCAGGGAGCTGCAGGAGTGGCCCCACTCATCCATGGCCCCTGGAAACAGCTGGGCAACCCACCTTCTGCCAAATACCACACTTGAAAGTGTCATAGTACCTCAGCCCACACACAAACATGCCCCGCCTTTAGAAAAGCTGGTTCTAACTGGCAGGTCAGCCCCACAAACCACTGCAGCTACACCACTAAGGAACTTGCAGGCATTGCTGATGGTGATTACAGCTGAAGAAGCTACACTACCATGCCTGCCTGGAACCAAAGGCAATATACCCTATCCAGCTAACATCCAAGGATCCCTCTACATAAGAAAGTCTTTCACCAAAAAAGTCATCCTATAAAATTGCTAGAGTCACCTATTCCATCAGATAGATGCACAAATATCAATGTAAAGACACAGGAAACATAAAAGCAAGGTAACATGTTTGCCCCAAAGGAACACAATAATTTTCTAGCAACAGACCCCACAGAGAAGGAAATTTACAAAATGCTTGAAAAGGAATTTAAAATACTGATCAAAAGGAAACTCAGTGAGATACAACAGAATACAGATAGACCATTCAATGCAATAATGAAAGCAATACATGATCTGAATGAAAAATTCAACAACTAAATAGAGATTAAAAAGAACTCAACAAATCTTAGAGTTAAATTCAATAAGAGACATAAAAGCTTCAAAAACAGACTTGATCAAGGAGAAGAATTTCAGAACTTGAAGACAGGCCTTGTGAAATAACCAAGAGAGAGAAAAGAATAAAAAGAATAAAGAAAGCCTATAGGACCTATGGGAAAACATTAAGTGAACAAAATATTTACATTATGAGAGTCCCAGAAGAAGAAATGAGAAGAAGCATAGAAAAATAATTTCATGGGGCCAGTCCCATAGACCAGTGGTATGGGAGCTAGATCCCATATGGCTGACCATAGTTCTAGTCCCAGCTCCAGTGACTTAAGAAATACACTGGGCACATGTGTATACATGCCCCAAGTCCTGACAGAATATATAAATGAAGGAGAAGGGATTGCAGTATGACTATGCCTCATTGGGGGCGGGGTGCTTTTTCTGTGTGTGTGTGTGTTTTCTGTGTGTGTGTGTGTGTGTGTGTGTGTGTGTGTCTGTCTGTCTGTCTCTGGTGAGTGCACATGCCCTCTGGCAATTAAATTGCCTTTGACCAAAAAATTTTAAAAAAAGAAAGAAAGAAAGAAAAGAAATTCATGAAATAGCCAAAAAGTCCCAAATCTTGGGAGAGATATGGACTTCCAGATTCAGGAGATTCAAAAGATTTCCAAACAAATTCATCCAGAAAAAAATCTTCCCCAAGGTACATGATAATCAAACTATCGAAGGACAAAGATAGAATTCTTAAAACAGGAAAAGAAAAGCAAGATATATATAAGGATATCCTCATTAAACTAACATCGAATTTTTAAACAGCAAGCTTACATGCCAGAAGAGAATGGGATGATACATTAAAAGTGCTGAAAGGAAAAAAAAAAAAAAAAAGAACTTCCAGGGAAGAATAAAACTATATGGGAACCAGCAGTTAGCGTAAAGGCTATGTTGCTGGACTCCCACGTAGTCGACTGCAGTTCGCGTCCTGGACCTGGTGGCTTAAAACTCATGTCAGACACGTGTGCATGCGTGCCAAAGATCCCGAGAGGAGAATGGAGGAGAAGGGATTACAGCGTGGCCATCCCCCCTGGGGGTGATTTCTCACTTTCTGTCTCTATGTCTCTCTCTGTCTGTCTGGCAAGCGCCCGCTCCCTATAGCGAAAACCTCTCCAAAAAAAAAAAAAGACTACTACTCTATCAAACAAAGCTATCCTTCAGAAATAAAAGAGAAATGAAATCTTTCTCCGACAAGCAAAATGGGAATTATCTTCACTAGACCAGCTTTAGAAGAAATGTTTAAGGAATTTCTACATCTGGAAGCAAAAGGACAATAACTACCATTATGAAAACATATGAAAGTATAAAACCCACCAGTAGGGTGAATATACAGATGAGAAAGAAAAAGGAATAAAACCTAAACAACTAGAAAAAAAAAATCGCACCACAGAGATAAGCAGAGAGAAAAGAACTAAGGAAATATAGAACAACCAGAACACAATGAATAAAATGACAGGAGTAAGTCCTTACCTATCAATAATAACCTTGGGCCTGATGGTAGTGCAGTGGTAAAATGAGAAGCTAACCCACATGGGAAGATTCCAGGTTTATGTCAGGATTCCTGAGTATGTCAGGTGAGTGCCCACGATCCAGAACTGGCTGAGGCTGGAGTAGATCACAGTGTTAAGACTCTGTTGGGAGTGCTGCCTGTCTGTATGTCTGTCCATCTCTCTCATGCACATGGAAGAAATAAATGAATAAACTTTAAAAAAAAATAACGTTGAATATAAATGAATAAAATTATTAAATTAAGAGAAATAGACTGGCCGAATGTATTAAAAACAAAAATAAGACCCAACTAGAGGTTGCTTGTACAAAACTCACTTCACTGGTAAAGACATACACAAAGTGAGAGAATGGAAAAAGATACTCCATTCAAACAGAAAACAAAAGTGAGCAGGAGTTGGCATACTTATATCAGATAAAATAGACTTTAAGTAAAAACACTGTAAAAAGAGGGGACCACCAGGAGTGGTAAAAGTGTTGTATTCCCACATGGCCAACCACAGTTAGAGTCCCAGACCTGGTGACTTGAGACTCATGTCAGGCACATGTGTGTGCATGCCCAAAATCCCAAGAGGAGAATGGAGAAGGGATTGCAGTGTCATCCCCTGAGGGAGCGGGGGGATGATTTCTCACTTTCCCTCCCTGTGTCTCTCTGGCAAGCACAGGCACCCTAGGGCAAAATCCTTTAAAAAAAAATTAAAACATGTAAAAAGAGACAGAGCCAGCTGGTGGCACAGTAGTAATACAACAGTTTGCAGTGCTGTACCCATGTGGAAAGGTCAAGTGTTCACATCTCCCTGTACATGCTAGGTATGTACATGTACCCATGATCTAGGCTGGCTGAACCTAGAGGTGGGTCATGGTGTAGGGACCCTATTGGGGGTGATTATCTGTCCTCTCTCTGTTTCTCTCTCTCATCAAAGAAACAAATGGATAAACTTTTTCAAAAGAGAGACAAAAAATGTCATATAGTAAGAATCAATTCATCAAGTGTATATAACATTGGTAAATATATATGCACTCAACACCAAAGCACCCAAAATTATAAAGCAAGTATTAGATCTAAAGAGAGAGATAGACTTCAATACAGTTAATAGTTGTGGACTTTAACACCAAAATCTGAGCGTTGAAGAGAAAATCAACAAAGAATCATTGGAGAACACTATAGGCCAAATGAATCTTAACAGACACCTCCAAAACACTTTATCCAACAGATGCAGAATATATACTCTTCTGATCAGCACAGAGAACATTCTCCAGGTTAGACCATAGGCCACAAAACAAGTCTGAAAAATTTTTTTAAAAAATAAAAATCATAGCAGGCCCAGCAGATGGCATAACGGTTATGTCACTGGACTCTCACGTATTCAATCACAGTTTGAGTCTCGGACCTGGTGGCTTGCGGCTCATGCCAGGCATGTTTGTGCATGTGTCCAAGATCCCAAGAGGAGAATGAAGGAAAAGGGATTGTAGCGTAGCCATCCCCCTGGGGGGTAATTTCTCACTTTCTGTCTCTCTGCCTCTCTGGAGAGCACACGCACCCTATAGCAAAAATCTCTCTCAAAACAAGAGAGAGAAATCAAGATCACATCAAGTGCCTTTTCTGATCACAGTGGAATGAAACTGAAAATAAAAAACAGGAACTTTGGAAAGTTCATGGACAAAAACATGCATGTTAAATGACATGATCTTGAATGGCCACTGATTCAATGAAGCAATTAGGAATGAAATTTAAAATTTCTTGAAACAAATAAAAATGAAACCAAAACCTACCAAAACCTACAGGATACAGCAAAAGCAACACCAAGAGGGCATTTTATAGCAAGGAATGCTTTCATCAAAAAACTAGAAAGATTTCAAATAACCAATGATGTACTTCAAGGAGCTGGAAAAGTAAGAACAAACTAAACCTAAAAGTAGTAGGAGGAAAGAAATAATAAAGACCAAGGCTTAAATAAATGAGAGGCTAGCAGTGGTGTGACGGTTAAGGCAGCTAGATCCCATATGGTTGGCCGCACATTTCCAGTCCCAGACATGGCAGCTAATAAAACTACACCCCACCCCCACAAGGGAACAAACTTGTTTATTGGAAAAAAAAAACACTAAATTTTAAAAATGGGTCAGGAATTTTTGTTGTATAAGTAGATTTTACCTGCTCTTGTTATGAAACAAGTAATAACAATGTAAGATAAAAGATTAATCTGCTTCACTATAATAAAAACTGTACTATCTCTACAAAGCTCTATTTATCTATGTATGTATCCCATATCATGTTATAAATATCAAATATACATAATAAAAATTTTATGAGCCAGCAGGTGGTGTGGGGGGGTAAGTCACTGGATTCCACATGGTTGACTCCATGGTTGAAGTCCCAGACACAGCGGCTTGAAAAACATACTGGTCGTTGTGTGTGTGTGTGCATGCCCAAAATCCTGAGATGTGTGTGCATGCCCAAAATCCTGAGAGAAGAAGAGGAGAACAGGGAAGGGATTGCAACATGGCCAGCCCCCCAAGGGGTGATTTTTTGCTTTCCCTTTCTCTCTATCTCTTTCCAGTGAGTATACATGCCCTATGGCAAAACATAAAAAAGAAGATGGAAATTCTGCCATTTGTGATAACATGGATGAGGACATGCTAAGTGAAATAAACCAGGCACAGAAAGGCAAATGCTACATGATCTCACTTATATGTAGAATCTAAAACAATGGAACTCAAAGAAGCAGAGGCTGGGCTGAGAAAATAATGGGAGATACTGTTCAAAAGGCAGAAAGTTTCAGTTAGACAGAAGGAATAGATTTTTGAGATTTATTGCACAGCATATTGACTATAGTTAATAATGTATTATGTATTTCAAAACTGCTAAAATAATACCCTCACCACTCCTACTCTCACTCATCCATTATCTTGTGTTGTCCCTTGCTCTGCTGAACTTTTTCTCATTGTTCTTATTTACCACCGAAAAGATGTTTATTATTTCTTTGTCCTTTCTAGAATTGACATTTCATGAGGCCAATGAGTTTTGTGTCTTTTTCACTTCTATATCCCTCAGTTCCTAGAACAGAGCCTGGCATGTAGTAGGCCTTCTCTAAGTTTGTCTAACAAATAAACACCCTTCCCACCAAAGACCTATGGATGCCCTTCAGCATGACTCCTGCAGTTCCTGGCTGCTGGGCTGGATGGAGCTTGGCAGGGGGTTGAAATCCAAGGAGCACCCAGAAAATACTTAATTTCCAGTGTTTGTTAATCATGCTTCCTGATGAATTTGTGGGAGAGTTTTCAAGAACTAGAGAGCCTGGCTGATTCTTTGGGCATTTTTTCAGGAATTAGATAAACAAAACGGTGCAGAGCCCAGAACTAGAAAGCTAGGAGACCTGAGTTAAATCTCTCACATCTCTATTTCCAAATAGTGTAGAAATTGTGGATAAATCATTTTGGAGTGCTAAGTCTTCTTTCTCCTACATCTAAAATAACATTTGTTACAAGCCTCCTTCCTAGGGCCAGGACATAGCTCTGAGATTATGATCATTTCTGTAAATCCTTCAGGGTGCTTACATTAAGATGTAATAAAAAATGGCCATTTAGGTGTATTTCACATTAAGAAAAACAGATATATACAAACTCAATGTCCGTTATTACTAAAGAATTCTTGCAAACTCCCCTAGGCCTCCAGCATTACTAATGGGATTAAATTTACCCCAATTTTATTCATGCTCAGCTTTTACAGAACACACGAATCATATAGGAAAATATTTAGTATATTGCCTTGACCCTAACAGATGATCAATACCTATTTATTCACTCATCAATAACTATGGCAAAATGTACCTATACTGTGACGTCTTAATTCTGACATGACGAAGATCATGTTTTCCCCAGGGATGGAGAACTCACCAGCCCCTTGTTTTTCCAGTCCCCCAAATCTGCCTTCATCAGTGCTGCGAAGAAGGCCAAGCTGAGGTCCAATCCTGTGAAGGTCCGATTTTCCGAGCAGGTGGCAGTTGGAGAAACAGATGCAGTAAGTGCAGCCCTGGCTCCCTCTTCTCAGCCCTTGGCCAGAGCCGGCCTGGTGTTGAGGTCTCTCTCTGGGTCTCTTCCTAATGAGTGCTATGGAGCTGGAGGATCCTGGTGCTGTGGGTGGGTGGGTAGTGAGTAAAAAGTGTGTGTGGTATCTCTAGAGCCCCTGGGCATTGCAGGGAGAAGGAGTATGTCTCAGTTTTCTCAGGATTGCCTGGTACTTAAGAGAAATTTCTGTCCTTAGCAAATAGCTTATACTTAGAGCAAGTACTCCATAAACATCTTCTGGCTACTTGATAGAAACAGAAAGAGAATAGTGGTTTTCTGAAGATCCAGCAAACAATCAGCTTGTGCAATTGAGCTCTCTTAACATTTAAGTGATCCTGCAACTCCACATCTTCACTGGAGAAGACTGTGCTGCGATGGGTGAAGCTGCCTAGAGGAAATGGCGCCGGCTCTCATTAAGTTACCAAGTTTTTATTAGGCACCTACTGTGTTTCCAGCACCATGGGGGATGCAAAATAACTACCTATTCCTTGCCACTGGCTACCTCTCAGTGATGCCAGGGGACAAGTGGTTCAGAGGGAGACAAGATAGAATTCACTGCTGAGTGGAATTGTTTTGAAGAGCAGGTAATATCTGATGGCCCTGTGCCAATCTGAGGAGTCCTGGGCAGCAGCTCAGTTTTTCTTGCTGCTTTGTGAGGTTTACATGCAGAGTGCTATCTGCTCCAGATGTGCACATGAAAATGGTGGGCAGAGAACAGAAGGATGTGTGGTAAGCAGTCATGGATTCTGGCCAATTCTCCCAGGAATCTGCAGAAGTTGGTGGAGGTGGGGTTGGAGATAATTGTAGCTAACAGGCACTTGTATGCTTTTGCAGGCTGTGGCAGGCTGAGCTGTCAGGGAGACCTTGGCATTTACTTGCTGAGGCCCAACTGTAGTTATTGAAAAAAGATCACAGGCCCAGACTGAGCAGGAAGTCAGTGAGATGTCAGGAGATCTTTGAGACAGAGTGACTCAAAAAGAGATGGAGTACACAGGATCAGTAGATGGCATAATGACTATGTCGCTGGACTCCCATGTAGTCGACCACGGTTCATGTCCCGGACCCAGTGGCTTAAACTCACGCCAGGCGCGTGTGCGTGCGTGCCCAAGATCCCAAGAGGAGAATGGAGGAGAAGGGATTGTGGTGTGACCATCCCCCCTGGGGGGTGATTTCTCGCTTTCTATCTCTCCGTTTCTGTCTATCTGTCTTTCAGGTGAGCGTATGTGCCCTATAGCAAAAATCTCTCAAAAAAACAAACAAACAAACAAAAAAAAACCAGAGATGGAGTACACAGGTGCCTTCCATTATCTATTTCCCTGACTCTCATCCCTAACCTCAGTCTGTGCCCTCCTCCATCCTGTATAAGAAAGACTGGGAAGCCCAGGGGACTCAGGACCCCAATGGGCAAACTGTCCAAAGATTTGGTAGCTGGGATCCATGTCAATCCTTGCGGAAAAAGTTAAAAGGAAGTAGCGGTTGGCAAATAGAGAGGAAAACGAGCAGTGTGGAGTCCCTGCAGATCAGGATGAAGCAAACCCTGAGGTGCAAGTCACTAAGGGGACTTTTGTGTCCTGAGCCCTTAAAAACCCAGAAGACATATGGCTTGAATTTGGAAAGTATGGACAGGTACGTTCTATCCTATCTCAACATTGCAGAGTAATCAGCCAGGGTCAGGCCACCCAGTGAAAAACTCTCTTCTCCCTTACCTTCTGCTCCTTTTTTCTCCCTCTTCCTCCTTCTTCTGCTCTCCTTTCTCCATTCTCTCCTTCCTCCACCCTGACTCTCCCTCTCCATACTTCACAGCTAGGCCACAGGCAGCATCAAGTCCCTCTCTAGTTCACCAGTGTGGACCATAGCAGTGTCAGTACTAGTCAGGACCTGGGGGAGTCCAGGCCCAGGTGACTCCGGGCTGTCCT
This sequence comes from Tupaia belangeri chinensis, assembly GCF_000334495.1. Lineage (NCBI taxonomy): Eukaryota > Metazoa > Chordata > Mammalia > Scandentia > Tupaiidae > Tupaia > Tupaia belangeri. Next base: position 159,786 of record NW_006159543.1, read on the forward strand.
ATCATCCCTTTCCCTTCATGTGCCAAGGCTTTATTAAGCATCCAGAGCAAAAATAAATCCTGTGGGCGTTCCTTGCCAACTCTATTTTTAAGCAAAATCAATTAAGTAATTATCTGCGTCCAACCCAGTGTGCTAAATAAAACCTGCCGCCACTGAGCATCATCAGCCTGGGGATCCGGGGCTTCTGAGCTTGGCAGGAGCAAGATAGGGGGAGAACCAGGGAGTCACACTTTCCAACTTTATTATATATATTTTTTAATTCATAATAGTATGCACTCACATGAGACACAGAGAGAGAGAGAAGCAAGCAGCCTTGATGGGGTCTAATAATGCAATAGTCCCCTCCCCCTAGCTCTCCAGCTCATGAAGATCTTGGGCACATGTGTGCACACCCAGCATGTGCCCGTGATCTGGGGTATTGAAACTGTGGTCAGCCATGTGACTGCATGTCAACATGGCATGAGCTGCACCACCAAGTCTTGGCTACACTTTTCCAACTTTATACCCCAATCACTTCTCACCTTTTTTAGACTCCGGTCAAGCTTGCACCTAGCTCCCCACCACAGACAACCACACCCTAACCCAGAAGGAGGACATGCATGTTCTTCTTTCCACACTTTGTCTGTAACGGTCCCTAGATATGGACCATTGGGTTGTCTTCTATAGGGTTGTCAGAAAAGTCGTAATGCATCTTTGCATAAAAAAATACATCATGACTTTTACAACAACCCAATAGCTTTCCTAGAAGAGACCATTTCCTTCAAAATCAAATTCCCATCTACCTTTTCTAGGAAACCTTAACCATCTTATCCCTGTTGGTTTGTTTTTGTTCTTGTTTTTAACATTCTTTTTAAAAGATATTTATTTATTTATTTTAAAGACAGGGTCTCACTGTATTGCCCATGCTGGCCTTGAACTCACAATCCTCCTGCATTAGCCTACAGGTCAGCCAGGATTACAGGCACATGCCACCAGGTCTGGTTCCCTGCTTTGGTTTTACAATGTGTGTATATGCCAGCTCACTATAACAAGAGTGTAAGACTAGACTCAAGTTCTCAATGTTAGCTGTAGCCCTTGTGGTGGCTCAGGATGGCGTACAGAGTAGATGCTCAACGAATACTTTCAAGGAATTAAGGAATTTGGCCATTTATATAGATCTTCACTTCCTGTAGAACTGCTGTTGGCTCAGGGAAACTGTTAGATCCTCCTGATCAGTCAAATCATTCAAGTAAGCGCATATTAAACACCTAGTGCTCATTTATTCAGCAGACCTTTATTGAGCACTAACTATATGCCAGGAACCCTGTAGATTGTTGGTACTGCAAAACTGACTAGGACCTAGCCAGCATGTAAATGAACTGAGGTGCTGGAAGCCACATGACTGCAGGTTCAGATCCTTGGGTCAGTCTGAAAATGCACTGGGTGTGCATGCATGTATACAAGATCCTAACAAGCTTCAGGGTTGAGGAAAGGGGACTGTAATGTGATCACACTGTCAAAGATGCTTCTCACTCTCTTTCTCCTTCCATCTTTCTCGCTTTCTACCTCTCTCTAATGTGTGCACACACATTACTATGAATAAAATACATTTTGTGGGGGGAGAGGTTTTTGCTATAGGGCAAATGCACTCACCAGAAAGAAAGAGAGAGACAGAGACAGAAAGCAAGAAATCACCCCCCAGGGGTGATGGCCACACCACAATCCCTTCTCCTCCATTTTCCTCTCAGGATCTTGGGCACGCACGCACATGTGCCCGGAGTGAGTTTAAGCCACTGAGTCTGGGACTCAAACTGTGGTTGACTACATGGGAGTCCAGCAACATAGGCATTATGCCAACTGCTGGTCCCAAAATAAAATATTTTTAAGATAAATTTTAAAGATAAATAGGACATGGTTGTGCAATTAGTTCACTATTTGTGAAAGACAAATATTCTTGAAAAATATGTAAGAGTACTAAGATGGGTGTATACAGATTACTATAGGAATGCATAAGAAGACTAGACATAAGTATCTGATGATGTTGGATGAGAGCTTTACAGAACATATCTATGAGTCAGGTTTTCAAGGATGGATAGGAATATCCCAAGACAAAGGAAGGCTGATAGAACAATCTTTATTGAATGTTTTTTTTATTGAGAACTTAACCTGTACCACTTTGTAAATAAAGAAACCCCTGGGCCAGAAAATTTTTGTTAAGGAGTTATCAGTTTCTCTAAATAAAACTGCCAGTGTTTCTTACTCAAGGCCAGTCCTAGTCACTTCAGAGCTTTTAGAAATAAATATCTGAGGGTGTTTGGCTCATCCCAATGATTTGCAATGCTACTGGCAGATGTTTAGCATAACAAGGTCAGAGATACTAAGTGTCCTGAAGGGAGTGGAACAGCTCTTGGAGGATGAGAAATTGCCAGAAGTATGGAGGCATAAAAAAAGGTATGGAAACCAGGAATAGCAAACCATGAGACTAGAAAGGTAGGCAGGCAGCATGTCAGAAAGGGCCTACAATGCCATAACAAAGGGTATGGCAAACGAAGACCTAGATAGAAAGTGATCTGGGCTTGGGAAGGGCCTGATGGAAAAGGAAGTATCCGGAGAGAAGATCAAGTGAGTGAGGTAGGTTCCAAAAGAGGCTTTCCATCAGCCCTTGGGGTATGTGAGCCAAGCACTACTCTAAGCTATGGAGCTTTGAACCTCAGTAGAATGTGAGTGCACTGTGATGTCAAATGAAAGTGAACTTTTGATATGGCTCAACATTGTCTTGGAGAATTTAGTTCTGGTCTTCATGTAACATTATTGTTGATCTGCTTTTTCCTCTGTCTCTTTGCCCACCCACATCTTTGGCTGTCTTGTCTTCTTTACCCCCTCTCTTTTCCTCTTCACATTCTTCTGCCTTCCTTTCTTCTAAATGAGCCTGTCTCGTTGTCCTTCCCTTGCCTGTTCACAGAAAATGATGAAGAAAGAAGCTCTCCTCCTCATCCCCAACGTCCTGAAGGTTTTCTTAGAAAATGGGCAGATCAAGTCATTTACATTTGATGGCCGGACCACTGTTAAGGTACATACAAAACCTCCTGTCTTCAGTTGTCATTGTACTCTCCAGGATGCACACGGCTGTTTGTTCCATGTTCTTATGAGCCTGAACTTAGCTGCTTGCTGCTGGAGCAAGGAGGAAGGTGGTTTGGGGGCTCCAAGTACTTGTGAGTATGAGGTTGCAAAAATGCACAGTCCTCAGATGAGGGTGGTAATGAAAATCTGCACATTCACCTGTATGCTAGTAATTATAAAAATATGCGTACACACATGGGCACATAGTACACATCTAGTTTTGAACTGCTTTGTGTTCAAGTTACAAAGGATCCTTCAGGACTCTTAGGAATTAAGGAGTGTGAAGATCATTAAACCATTTATAAAGCAAAACTGATTTATATTGATACATAACACCTACACAAGTTTACACACAAAAATAAACAAATGTAATCTCTTGGGAGATTAGATTAGTCGTGCTTTACTTTTTAAATAGCAACCAGATCTTAAACACTGAACCAAAATTCAAAAAGTCCAGGCACATCCCCTTTGGCTCTTTTCACATGAAAAACAATGACTGAACTGTGATTTTTTTTTTTTTGAGAGGTTTTTGCTATAGGGTGCGTTTGCTCACCAGAGAGACAGACAGAGACAGAGAGATAGAAAGCGAGAAATCACCCCCCAGGGGGGATGGCCACACCGCAATCCCTTCTCCTCCATTCTCCTCCCGGGATCTTGGGCACGCACGCACACGCACCCAGCGTGAGTTTTAAGCCACCGGGTTAGGGACACGAACCATGGATGACTACGTGGGAGTCCAGCGACATAGCCATTATGCTAACTGCTGGTCCCCTGAACTGTGATTTTTAACAGCTGAGCCAAGTGTCTAAAAGTCATAGTGATTCTCTTGATCCTGAGGAGTAGAAGTGGTGATACAGTTAACCCCTAGGTTCAGTCTGCTCTAAAACACAAATATTCACCTCTGCCTTTTCTGAACTCTTCAGAAAGAATTAAGAATTCTATGCCCAGAATTAATGTTTTAATGCAACCAATGCTGCTCAAACTGCTGAGCAGACCCATCCAGAAAACCAATCTTGGTCCACAGGTGTCCTATTGTCCCCACACTGGGACATAAACAGTATATATTTCCATCCCTGGGCTAGAAAAGCTTTTGCTAAGAGGAGTTATCTGGTACTCAGAATGGGCCTTGCCAGTGGTTTTCAACCAGGATCAGTATTGCCCACTGTTAGACACCTTTTGTAAATGTCTGAAGGTGTTTTGGCTCATCCTGGTGATTTGTTGTGCTATTGGCATTTAATGTCTCAGGGACAGAGATTCTACCTGTCATGGAGGAAGTGGGACATTCCCTGAATGGTTGTCCTGCAGAAAGTGCCAGTAGCACCCCTATTGTAATATGCTGCACCTATACCATGTTGACTGAATCAAAAATGTATCTGAAAAGCTTAGGGGGTGTGTCCCAGGTAGGACCTAGACCAAAATGTACTCCTTAGGGCACCATAGGATGATCTCTTCGCTACTGAAGATCTCAGGCTATGAGAGGGGGCATTGAAACAGAACTACATGATTTCTATTTAACCTTATCCTCAGAAAGGTTTAGATTTTGTTTGGAAACATAACGAAAGAAAGAAAGAAACAGAACTACACGGCAGGGAGTATCTAAATGTCCTCTTTCCCAGACATGGATATCTCTTTGTGTCAGAATCCCTCTTGGTGTTTATTCATGGATTGGTGGTAAGTTTATTAGATTTTGTCTCTGCACTGGAGAGTTTTCTGCTCTCTTTCCCCCCTCAGATTCTTCTCCAAGGTTCTCCCACCTCACATCACTACCACCATTATGACTTTTAATAGCTCCAGCCTTCCAAGACAGCAGCATTCCCCTTGTTCAGGATCTCACTCTGACTTCAGAAAGGGTGCACTGGCTATTCACAGGAACTCTGATAGGCTGCCAAATCACTTGTCTCAGAGAGGTACCTGAGTGAATTGACGGCCTGGCACAGGGGCTGTTAGACTTGTAACACTAGTTGGCAATAGCTGGCTTGGCTGTCCACAGTCCCAATGTAGCCCAACTGCAAAGAAAACCTCATCTGTCCCTGACAGAGCTCCAGCAACACTGTTGCATCTGTGACTACTTGAGTAACACAAAGAGATATTCTCTAGTACCCACCAATTTCCATCCTAGCATATGAATGGTTGAATGTCTTCCAGTGTTCACTGAGGGGCTTATTTGGCAATACTGGCTGCAAGAGATGTTTGAATTCCCAAGTCTGATTCTTCCCAGCCTTTGGAGACTAAGAAATGCTTTGCTCCCTGAACACTGAAGCCCAGTGTATATGCTGAAGCCATAGCAAAAAGATGGCAGAAGTTTCAAAATTGAGGTGAGGGCATGAGCAAGTGTTGGCACAGGAGCAATGCAACTGGACCCACATCAGAACAGCACTGGGTTCACATACCAGAATCTTCCTGTGCACTCCAGGCCTGCATGTGTCCATGGGTTTGCTGAGAATGAGGATGGATCTCAGTATGAAAATCTTATTGGGAATGTTTCTCTCTCTTCTCTCTCTTAAGAAATTAAAAAGCAGGAACCAGTATATGGCATAATGGTTATGTCTCTGGACTCCCATGTAGTCTACCATGGTTCAAGTCCTGGACCCAGTGGTTTAAAACTCAAGCCAGGCAAATGTGTATACGTGCCTAAAATCTCAAGATGAGAATGGAGGAGAAGGGATTGCAGCATGGCCATCCCCCTGGGGGGTGGTTTCTCACTTTCTGTCTCTCTGTCTCTCTCTGTCTCTCCAGCAAGCCATTCACCCTATAGCAAAAAGAAAAAACAAACCTCTAAAAAAAACTTGAAGAAGAAAAAAACTGAGGCATAGCTGTGATAGTACATGCTTGTAGATGCTGTTGCGCTGGAGGCTGAGGCCCCCATGGGAACCTGGGTTCTATTCCTAATCCACCCTAAATAAAAACAAAAACAAATAGAAAAACTAGACATAGTGGTGTACACCTGTAGTTCCAGTTCTGAAGACTGAGTCGGGACGATCATGACACAGCAAGACCCTATCTTTTTTAAAAAATTGGAAAACATACACACACGCACCCACACTGACATTTGGGCAGCCCCCACTGCTATGTCTCCAAATATCCTATTAAAAGTAGGGCAGCAGAGCAGACAGAGCCCAGAAGTTGTCAGATTTATGACTGTACACAAGACACGTGACTAGTTCCTCTGCGTGGACACATTTTTCAAGTTGCAAAATTGATCTTCTGTAAAAGCCAGCTACGGTCAAAACTGAACATTTTGCCAGTCACTCAAAGTCATTTGATTTAGATTGTGAATCCAGAAATAGTATACTTTTTAATCCCATCAATGTAGCTTTTGCTCCTGTTAACTTCTAAGTGGAGAGCTGACAGACAAAACCCAAGTGGACATTCTGACATACAAGAGGCTGAGGGAAGAAACAACACAGTGCCTGCACTTAGTAAGCTCACTCACCAAACAGTTGAATGGGAGGAGGGAGAGGCACAACCTTCTTTTGCCATGTACCTGGCCAGGTGAAATTTAGAAATACCTATTTTAACGCCTTGAATTTTGATACTTCCCAGGGCCCAGGCCTTTGAGAAATACTCATTTTTTTTCTAGAATTTTTATCTATCTATTTATTTATTTAGCTAATTTATTTATTTTTTATGTTCCCCAGGGCCCAGGCCTCTGAACAGTACCCTTTTTTCCCCTAGAATTATTTATTTAATTTTATTTATTTATTTACTTTAAAATAAATTAAAATGTATTCACGTTTATTTTCTTTTAAATAAATAAATTGAAGAGATAGGGAAAGTGAGAGAGCAAACTGCCAGGTCAGGGACTCAAATCGCAGTCGGACGTGTGGGAGGCCAGTGCCTTCACCACCATGCCATCTGCTGGCCCTGCATCACTTTACTCTTCCTGGAGCCATCATAAAGGCTGGTGTCTCAATCTTCTCCCCAGGATTATCTTTCTTAGTGTTCAACCCTCTCCTCACATTTGGTGGTTAGAATAGCTTAGGGCCAGAATGATCTACTTCTCAAGGATCTTTTTTCTTCCACAGGATGTGATGGTGACATTACAGGACCGTCTTTCCTCCCTAAGGTACATTGAGCACTTTGCTCTTGTCCTTGAGTATGCTGGGCCAGAACAGAATCAAAAGTTCCTGCTTCTCCAGGACAAGCAGCCCCTGGCTTATGTAAGTAACTCCTTTATCCTGGCTTGATAGCATTCATGTGGCCTCTATGAGAGAAGAGGACCCAAGGCACTTCATGCCTGGAAAATTCATAATGATTTATTCAGCCAGCTTCCAGAAGTCACATTTCTCTCCCAAGATTGGTCCTTCCCACCGACAGAGGGCTTTTGGCAATGCCCTTTGTGACCCAAAAAGGGCATGGAGATCATTCATCTTGGTCTGTAGAGGGGAGGGTGTGGGTGTTGATTCACTGAATGGCACTTAGAATGCTGAGTTGAAGAGCAGTGGCAAGTCTCTGTCTCCTCAAAACCGTACCTGCTAGACTTAAGGTGGAAGCCTGGCCTTTTGGATGAATGAAGGCTGTAATACAGAAGAGTCATAGAATTAAATCTAGTGAAAAATAGGACAAATGGAAGTTGGGAATAGGCTGACAAGAGCCAAGAATAGGTAGCATGTCACAGCACCTTCTAAGGTAGAGTAGGGAAAAGTGTCTGATCTTCCTAGCCTCACCAAATGGAAAAAGACAGGAAATCCAGGATGGCTGGATGACATTGCACTGAGAAGTGCCAAAGAGGCAGCTGCTGCACTTAGTATTACCAGGTAGAGTGGGTAAGAGTTGGAGGACAGTTGGGAAGAAATTCCTTTTCAGAGCCTACATGGAAGCCAAGCAAACACGAAAATCAGACATATAGAAAAAGAAAGGATTTTATGCCAGCCAGTGGCATGGTGGTTAAAGTGACTGGATCACACATGGCTGACTGCATGGCTCAAGTTCCAGACCCTGCAGTTTGAGAAATATGCTTGGGTGTGTGTATGTGTGTACCCAGAATCCCAAGAAGAGACTGGAGGAGAAGGGGTTGTAACATGTCCACCCTTCCAGGGAGTGATTTCTCACTTCCCCTCTATCTGTCTCTCTCTGGCAAGCACACACATGCTCTAGAAAATTTTAAAAATCATAAAAAGAAGGACCAGCAGTTAGCGTAATGGCTATGTCGCTGAACTCCCACGTAGTAGACCACGGTTCGAGTCTTGGACCCGGTGACTTAAACTCACACAGGGCACGTGTGCATACATGCCCAGGATCCCGAGAAGAGAATGGAGGAGAAGGGATTGCAGCATGACCATCCCCCCTTGGGGCTGATTTCTCGCTTTCTATCTCTCTGTTTCTGTCTGTCTGTCTGGTGAGCACATGCGCCCTATAGCAAAAACCTCTCCCCCCCAAAAAAAATCATGAAAAGAAAGGGTTTTTAGAAAGAATGATTCTTCAAATTGAGCTCTCAGTCAAATGCAATCCAGAGACTTACAGGTGAGAAGAAAAGATCATGAGTGGAGTCCTGCTTGGGAGGAGGCCTAAGTGACTCCCAGCGCTAAGTAGTTCTCTGAACTCAGTCTCTTGCTCCAAATGGGATTTTTTTTAAGGAAGTTTTTGCTGTAGGGCGTATGCGCTCACCAGAAAGACAGAGAGATAGAAAGCGAGAAATCACCCCCCAGGGGGGATGGCCACGCTGCAATCCCTTCTCCTCCATTCTCCTCTCAGGATATTGGGCACGCACGCACACGCGCCCGGCATGATTTTAAGCCACCAGGTCCGGGACGCAAACAGCGGTTGACTACATGGGAGTCCAGCAACATAGCCATTACGCTAACTGCTGGTCCCTCCAAATGGGATTTTAAACATTTTTTTTTTATTAAGAAGAAAGTTAAGCATACACAAAAGTAGAAGGAATATAGTGGAATGAACCCTATTACTCATCCCCAGTTTCAGCAATTATCAATATATTGCCATTTATTTCAGCAAAACAAGAAGACTTCAGAAAGTTTGTGGGAAAATGGAATTTAAATATTAATTTATTTTAGTGCAAAAAATTTAAATCCATGTATACTTTTTCATAATATGTATTTTCCATGAACTTTTTGAAGATCCCGGATACCTCAAATGGGATTTAAAATCTTTGATTTGGCCTCTGATCAGCAACTCACTCTGTTTAAGGCTGAGTCCTTCTGCAAGGTAAAGGCATGGACAGCAATAAGAGACTGAAAAAGTCCCAGGAGCCCTCTCTGTCTGGTTGGTGTCATGGTCTTAGACCCAACTATTGATAAAGATCACGTCTTAGATAAGTAATTTTAAAATACCAGTCATTTTGGGTTAGAAGGCAAAAAAGACCTGGCTTCTTCGATTTCCTCTAAGGGTAATTGGTATCAACCAGGTGGGAGACAGAGTAGGAAACAACAGCCTAGCTTAGCTCTAACCCCTACCTTTAAGAGCTGACTGCCCACCACTGATTCAAGATCTCCTTTCCCCTCTCTCTCATCCCTGGGATTCAGGTGGTACAACGGACACATTATCATGGAATGAAATGCCTCTTCCGAATAAGCTTCTTTCCCAAAGACCCTGTGGAGCTGCTGCGTAGGGATCCTGCTGCTTTTGAATACCTATATATCCAGGTAGAGTCTGGCTTGGGGATTCACAGACAGACAGACCAATGGACAAAAAAGCAGTACGCTGTTCTGCCATCACAATGAAGTAGATATGTAAGTTTTTTCCAATCTCCAGGTAGTTCTGAAGGCCCTTTCCTTTGCTGCTACCATTTGTAAGACCTGGCCAAGTTGGTCTGGTTGGCCTGGTGATCTGAGTTAACTGTGGCTCAGAATCCTTTCTATTTGTCCATACAGATCTCATCAGTTTTCAAGAATAAGCAACCCCAATATCTCTGGTACCCTCAGAAGATTCCAAAGTTCATCAAGCCTGTTTATGCTTCAGAGTTATCTCAACTCCCCCAATACCTAGCTCCATTAAGATGATTCCCAATTCAGTTCATCCAGAAACATTTACTGAGCACTTAGTCTTGGCCAGGTCCTACCTTAGGAACTTACAACCAAAGGTGAACAAAGAATTATCCTGACTCATCAGAGCTCACATATGCACACACACATACACACACACACACACACACACACACACACACACACGAAATGACAGTGGCATGGTAGGTACCTGGCACTCCTGTGTAGACTGGAAGTAGTTTGCTAACTCTATATGGGAGAGAAGTAGTGAAGCCTTCATAGAGGATTTTGGCCCTGAATTTCCTTATTCAAGCTCCCAAGATCATCTTATGTCTAATATTTTGGAATTTCGTGACAAGAGCACATCCATACTGTTAACTTTGAAGGACAAGTAGAAGTTTGAGAGACTTTAGAGAGACAAGAAGCAGGTGGTAAGGGGCTTCTAGCTATGGCAAACACAGACTTTATGACAGTCTGGACAATTATTCTCAAAATGTGGTGCCTGAATCAGAAATATCAACATCAATTGGGAACTTAATAGAAATGCAAATTGTTGGGCCCCAGCCCAGCCCCACTGAATCAGAAACTCTAGAGGTAGAGCCCAGCACTGTGTGTTTCAACAAGCCCTCCAGGGGATTTTAGGCTCAAAGGACTTTGAAAACCAGTGCTTTTAGGATAGTGGTTCTTAATCCTAGCTGCGCAGTAGAATTAGCTGGGAAGCTTTGGAAAAAATTATATGCCCCCCCCTCCAGGAACAACTAAGGAAAAATCAGTGGGAGAGGGGTCCAAGCACTGGTATTTTTTTAATTCCTCAAGTGATTCTAAGGTCCAGCCAAAGTAAGGAAATTCTGCTGGAGGATAGGGGCACAAAAATGATGACGGAGATTAACCTGATTAACCAAGCAATTTCAAGAGATCACATAATGCCAAGGAAGTACACCAGATAGGGAACTATGGCAGTTATCCATGGGAAAAACCATGAAGCTCCAGGACCTGGGCCAGGGTAGAGGGGGTAGAGGTGAGAGTTCAGGAGGTATTTCAAAGGTAGACTCTGTAGACTTTGACTTGAAAAGTATGTGGTGGTAGAGAGAATGTCATTCCCCAAGTTAGGAAATACAAGCAGTGAAATGGGTTTGGGGAAAAGATGAGTTTATTTTGATGTATGTTGAGCTTTAGGTGCTCAAGAGACGTATACAGCATTTGATGACACAAGAAAACTCAAACTTCATCTGTCTCTTATGGTGAGACCTGGGGATATGCTTTAAGACATTGTGGTTGTCCTTTCTGCCCCTTCTGACAGCCTAAAATGTTAAGAACATTTCTCAAACAACCTCAGGTTCTTTTACCAGTCCTCTAGAGGGCAATGAGTTGTAGCTGCTCTATGAATTTCATCAGTTTAGTTCTTCATGTTGTTTGCCCTGAATTTCTTCATTCAAGTCTCTAAGGATAGATAACTTGGTTCTAATATGTTGGAATTTGGTGAAAATACCACATTCACCCTGTCTCTCCCCTTCATAATGAGGGAGATTCCAGCTGTATTCCTTCAATAGTTTTATAAAGGTCTCATTGACAAACAACACAATTATACATCTTTAAGGTATACCATTTGATGTCTAACATTTTTATAGCCATGAAACTGTCATACACTCCAACTATTAAACATACCTAACATCACCAAAAGTTTCCTCAGGTCCCTTTGTAATTCACACCACAACCACCATCCTGCCTAGCCTCAAGTAACCACTGACCTGCTTTCTGCTTAGCCTCAAGTAACCACTGACCTGCTTTATGTCACTATAGATTAATTTGCTTTGTCTAGAGTTTTATATAAATGAAATCATACAGTACATATACCCATTTTTATCTGGCTTATTTGACTCAGCATAATGAGTTTGATATTCATCCACATTTTTGCATGTATTAATAATGCATTTTTTTATGGTCAAGTAGTATTCTATGGTATAGATGTGCCAGAATTTATCTATAGATTTCCCTGTTGATGGACATTTGGATTGCTTCCAGGTTTTAGCCATTTACAAAGCCTCTATGTATGTATATATATAAGTATTTGGACATATGCCTTCTTTTCTCTTGAATAAATACCTAGGAATGGAATGGTTCCATCATAGTAGATGTAGCTTTCTTTCATCTTTTTTCTTAATTGCCCGAGGGCACACACACTCACCAGTGAGAGACAAAGAGAGGTAGAGGCAGAAAGTACCCACCACTGGGGCATGGTTATGCCTCAATCCTTTCTTGTCCATTTCTTTATCCTGCTGGGATTTGGGGGCATACATGCACGTGTACTGAGCATGTTTTTCAAGCTACTGGAGCCAGAATTTGAACCGTGGTCAGCCATTTGGGATTGTGCTCCCTTAACTACCGGGCTATGGGACTGGTCCTTTCTTGAATTTTTAAAAGAAACTCCAATATTGTTTTCCAAGGTGGTGGTACTATCTTAAATTCCTATCAGCCATGAATGAGGGTTCCTGTTTTTTTATGTTCTCATCAGCACTTGATATTGTCAGTATTTATTTTACTTTAGTCATTCTAATAGTGTGTAGTGGCATCTCATTGTGGTTTTCATTTGCCTTTCCCTAATGACTAATAATGTTGACCATCTTTTCATATATTTATTTACTGTTATGCATCTGCTTTGGCAGAGTGTCTAGTCAAATATTTTGCCAGAATTTTTTTACTTATTATTATTAATGAGTGAGAATTCTTTATATATTCTGGATATAAGTTATTTGTTAGATATGCTAATTGCAATTATATTTCCCAGTCTATGGCTTTTCTTTTCAGTCTCAGAGCACATGTTTGCAATTTGGTAAAGTCCATTTGGTTCATTTGGTTTTGTTTTTAATGGATGGAGTTTTGGTGTCATGTCTTAAAAGAAATTTAGCATAACTCAAGGCCACAAAGATTTTCTCCTATTTTTTTCTAGAAGTTTTGTCACCTCTGTTCTGAGTTAAATTGCATATGTGGTGCAAGGTATCCATCAAAATTTTATGAGTTATTGGGAACCAGCAGTTAGCCTAATGGCTATGTCGCTGGACTCCCACATAGTCGACCGCGGTTCGCATCCTGGACCTGGTGGCTTAAAACTCACGCCGGGTGCGTGTGCATGCGTGCCCAAGATCCTGAGAGGAGAATGGAGGAGAAGGGATTGTGGCGTGACCATCCCCCCTGGGGGGGTGATTTCTCGCTTTCTGTCTCTGTGTCTCTGTCTGGAGAGCGCACATGCCCTATAGTGAAAAACCTCTCCAAAAAAAAAAATTATGAGTTATTTTTCTTTTTTGCATATAGTTATTTAATTGATTCAACATTTATGGAAGACTATATTTTTCCACTCAGGTACCTTAATACCTTTGTCAAGAATCAGTATATTTGTGGATCTATTTATGAACTTTTTTCTGTTCTATTAACCTACTTGTACAAGGACCTTGAAAAAGTTCCTGGAAAATGTGTGTAATTAAAACAACCATGCATGAATTTCAAAAATTGTTTGCACTAAAACAAACTCATACTTTAATTTTATTTTCCCATGAACTTTTTGAAGTACCCTCATATCTTCTTATGCCTTTATCACACTCTTGATTGCTGTAGTCTTGAAATAGGGTAATGTTTATCTTCCAACCTTGTTCTTCTTTTTCAAAGTGGTTTTGGCTATTCTATGAATTCCCCTGTGAATTTTGGAATCAGTTTGTCAATTTCTACCAGAAACCTGCTATTCTTTGAATTGGAACTGGGTCAAATCTATAGATTAATTTAGGGAGAATTAACATCTTTACAAATAAGGACTTCAAGCTCTTGAACGCAGAATTTCTACAATTACTTAGGTCTTCTTTAATTTTTCCCACCGTGCTGATCTTTCATACATTCTTTCAGATTTTCCCCAATTAATTCATGTTATCTTGTGTGAGAGAAAGAGAGAAATAGATAGAGAGGCATTTTCTGACAAGACCTCACCATTTCAGTCTTTTGCTCCATCCTCCCAGTTAATTAGGATTACAGGTGCATGATGCCACCCCCGGACTATTCAAGTTGGTCTTAAGACTGAACCCAGATCTCCCATGTGACCCCAGCCTCACTGTAAAATGCCCTACCTTTTGCACCATTGTGGGTGAACCAATTTAATATGTTTTGATGCTATTATAAGTTATTTTATTTTAAATTTTAATTTCTAATAGTTGCTAGGATAGAGAAATATTTTCAGGTTTTGGTCAGAAGGAATAAAGAAAGGGAGAGAGAACATGCTGGTGTACCAACTCACAGGGTTCGGGAGTAATAATACTCTTGGCCAATAGTTCCAGGGAACCTCCCTCTATAATAGTGTAGAAAAGATTGATTCACCAATATTTTTGTCCTTCAGACCTCTTCAGACTCCCATTCAAATAGAATGTCCACCCTATCTCTGCAATCTATCTCTCACCCTGGAATTTTGAGACAGAACCCTATAGAGAGTTCCTTCACATGTCTCTCTTCCTTTGTTCCCATCTAAGTTAGCAGAGGAACTTTGTATGGGTGGTGGTGTGGGAGTAAGTATAGGTCCCTGAGAAAAGGTGGCATAAGCAGAAAGAAAGGAAGTGATGTCATGTCTCACTTTTGCAGTGAACTGGACTTTCTGCCCACCCATGACTTGCCACTGTGTGTACTTATCACTGAAAAGAAGGCTGTCCAAGGTCTGCTGAATGCAGCAAGTGATATCTCTTATACTGGAGACTCCTCTGTAGTCTTTCTCCCAAGGGCAGCATCTTCCTTTTTTCCCTTGATCTAGTATACCTTACTAACTTCATGCTTCTTTTCTGGGAAATAAGGGAGTATATTAAGGGGCAGGGAGGGACTGTCTCCTTTAACTGATGACTTCGAACTGCCCTCTCTCACAGAGTCGGAATGATGTTATCCGAGAACGCTTTGGAATGGACCCCAAGCCAGAGATGCTTTTGGGGCTTGCTGCCCTCCACATCTACATCACTGTCTCAGCCACTCGACCTAGTCAGAAGATCTCACTTAAGAATGTGGAGTGAGTTGTGCTGGGACTTTTTGGGATAGGGGCAAATGTAGGGAGAAGACGCAATGGTCGAGCTATGCTATGCTTTTTGGGAATGTGGGGCATGAGATAGGAGTGAGAACTGGAGTTCCTCACACCTGGACCATGATGTCCTAGAGCTATAACTTCTAGTAGGGAACTGGGGCTAGTGTTACTCCCCTGTCCCTATCCCTCCTTTCTTTCTCCCAGTCTGTATTCCTACATCTGTGTCTCTCAGATTCAGTCCATTTCTACCTTACCATTTTTATCTTTTTGTCCTACTTTGTGTCTCTCACTAATCTTTTACTTTTCTTCTGCTTTAGGAAGGAGTGGGGCCTGGAGCCCTTTCTTCCCCCCTCCCTCCTGCAAGGTATCAAAGAGAAGAACCTCCGGAAATCTCTCTCTCAACAACTGAAGGCTCACCAAACACATCCTTCCAGTGGCACCAAGGTACCCAGAGCAGGGCATTGGGCACTGTGTTCAAGCACTAGTGGCCACAGGGGGATATTGGGTGACTTCCCAGCAGTTTCTGGTTCTGTTGGGGTCCTCATCACTCTTTTTGACTCAACTGCACATCCAGGTTGGCAAGATATGGGGACAATTATGGAGAGTTTTCTCCAAACCTGAGCCTCTCTCAGAGACAGCTCAGTGGCATGTCACTGAGAGAGCTCAGGGTTCCCAAAGCAAAGAAGCCAAGATGATTCTCAGGTCCATTTACCAATTAGTCAGCGCTGATTGAGCACCTGTGATGTAGAAAGTACTGGACTCTGGGGAGGTACATGCTTTCCATGGAAATGATTGTTCTGTCCTACAAACTTCCTAAAGCTTCAGTCTTGGGGTGTGAAATTCTGGGAGATAAACATGCAGCCTGATGGGCCATCAGGTGGTATAGTGATTAAGGAGCTGGACTCCCATGTGACCGACCATGGTTAGAGTCCCAGACCAGGTAGCTTGAAAATCATGCAGGGCGTGTGTGTATGTGGTCTTAAAATCCCAAGAGGGAAATAAAAGAGAGGGGATTGCAGCAATGACCATTCACCCAGGGGATGATTTATCACTTTCTCTCTCACTGTCTTTCTACAGGGAGTGCACTTGCCCTATGGCAAAAACCTTAAAAAAAAAAAAGTGCCCCCCTCCCCCAGGGGTACAAGGCCTGATCTAGAGAATAGGTCACTGGGCAGATCCTCGAGTGTGCTCTCATTCACCTTCTAGTTCTTTGAGGGCTCCCATTACCTGATTCCCCCAGCCCTGCAGGTTCTTCTTAGGCTTGTAAGACTCAGTCTTTTTGTGCTTCCTGCCCAAGAAGCAAAAGCGAGATGAGAAGTGAGAATCAGCATGCAGGCATAGTTATGGGTACACAATCACTTCCACGTATTCCGCTCCTTCCAGATTTTTCGCATTACCAAGCAGCTTTTCTTTTAAGACACCAATTTCCCTAAAGCGTTAAACCATTTTCACCTTGCTGTGTATATTTAATCAGATTGTTTTCTTCTCAGCTGAGAGTACCAGCGCTTACCACCACCTCCTCAGCAAACATTTTTGAGGCATCCCAATTCTTGAGCTGGA
Organism: Tupaia belangeri chinensis; assembly: GCF_000334495.1. Classification (NCBI taxonomy): domain Eukaryota; kingdom Metazoa; phylum Chordata; class Mammalia; order Scandentia; family Tupaiidae; genus Tupaia; species Tupaia belangeri. Next base: position 176,424 of record NW_006159543.1, read on the forward strand.
GATACAAAGATGAAGAATGTCTGGCCCCCCACTCAGGCACAGTCTAATGGGAAGACACAATGGTCAGTCCCAACAGAGTGTAATAGGCACAAGTGCTCAGAAGCACAGAGGAGGGACACTAAGCCCCACCTGGGGGAGGTGGAACAGGGTAGGAATTGGTGCATTGGATCTCAGAGCTGGGTCTTGAAGGACAGATGGGAGTTTGTCTAGATGAGTTGGTGGAAGTGGGTAGTTGGAGGAAGACTTTCCCAGGCAGAAAAATCAGACTGTACTAAGGTTCAGAAATATGACAGAACTCAGTGCAAGGAAATAAATGCACATAGTTTAACCTAATCAAATATAGAGAATGCAAGGGATGTGCAAGGGGAAAAAAACAGGGACAAGAGAGGAGGCCAGAGAGGTTGGCAGAAATCAGTACATGGAGGGCTGTGTGTGCCCTGAGAATGAGTTTTACCTCATCCTGTAGGCAGCAGGGAACCACTGAAGCATTTAAGCTGGAAGTTCATGGGATTAAATTTTAGGGTCCCTCGACTGTGTGAAGTTAGTCAGAGAAAAATATTATCAGGACTGAATGTAACCTGGATATCACCCTGACACAGGTAGGAATGTCAAGGCAATGACTGTAGGGCTAAAGAGAGGGATGGGTAATTTGGGTAGAGGGTTAGGGAACAGGATCAGGATGATTTGGCAACTAGTGGCCCTTGGATGAAGGAGGAGTCCAGTGTGACTTGTAGGTTTCTGACTCAATTGCTCAGGAGCTGCTGCTGGGGACCAGCAATGCAAGATGATGAGCAGCCTTGGGACTTAGAGGTATTTAGTGTTAAAGATATTGAATGTGATTCTCAGCTGGGGCTAGCCAATATTTAGGTGGCTCTGAAGGATCTCAGAGGAGAGGTATAGATTAGATAGGCTGTCAAAAGTAAAATGTTGGAATTAACCCAGGAACAAAATTAGTAAGCTGGATACTTTAGGAAAGAGAATCAGGAAGTAGGAGAAGAGTTTTTAAAGGGAGATGGGATTACTGGGTCATTTTATAGTTCTAGTTTTAGATTTCTGACAAATTTCTGTACTGTTTTCCACAGTAGCTCTACTAATTTACACTCCCACCAGCAGTGCACAAGGGCTCCCCTTTCTTTATAATCTCACTAGCATTTGTTATTGTTTTGTTTTGTTTTGTAAAAGCCATTCTGGATGGGTTACCTCATTGCAGTTTTGCTTTGCATTTTCCTTATGATAAGAGATGTTGAACATTTTCTCATATGCTTTTTAGTCACTTTTACATCTTCCTTTGAGTGTTGTCTGTTTGGATTGATTACCTATTTTTAAATTGGATTATTAGGTTTGTTTTGTTTTATTTCTTTGTTCTTGTTGTTGGTGGTGGTGGTGGTGGAGGGTGTGTGTGTGTGTGTGTGTGTGTGTGTGTGTGTGTGTGTGGCTGTCCTGTTTGAGTTCCTTTTGTATTCTGATTATCTATCCTTTAACATAGTTTGCAAATATTTTCTCCCATTCTGTTGGTTGTCTCTTTACTACACTTATTGTTTCCTTTGCTGCTATTACACTTACTGTTTCCTTTGCTGTGCAGAAGTTTTTTAGTCCTTCTTAACTTATTCTGAGTGTCTTCACCCTATAGTGGAAGCTAAAGGACTTGATAGCATAAAAGTAGAGAGAATAAGCATGGATACCAGAAATTGCATGAGGTGAGGGAAAAGAGTATGATTAACAAACACAAGAATGCATGTATACTTGATTTGATTATTATACACTATATGCATGCTTTAAAAAACCATGCCATACCCCACAATGTGCACACTAATTATACGTAAACCGGAAATTACAATTAAACAAAAAGTGGAGGGAAGAGAGGGGAAGCTAGAGGTAATATCTATCCAAAATGACACCTTCCTACAGTTTTGCTGAGGGTCTCCCACACTCACAGTGTTGCTTGGTGATAAGAGCCTATACAAGGCTGAGACTCCTTTTTGAGAAGATGGATTTGCTTTTTCTGTGCTCTTCAGACTTTCTCACATTTCTTGGTGGATTGTTTCCACAGGGCTCTGCAATTCAGGCAAAGCTCCAGTATCTTCGAATTCTGAATGAACTTCCGACCTTCACAGGCGTTTTGTTCAACACTGTGGGCCTGGTCAGTGGGGCAGGAGTGGGAGAATGAAGGGAGGGAGCCCTTATATTGGCACTTGAACTTGGGCGAGGGGCAGGAGAGGCAAATATTTCTAAAATCCTTCTTTCCTCTTCCTCCGCCTCCTACCTCTCCCTTCCCTATGGTGCAACAGTTCTGTTTCTGATACAGTGGCAAAGTAGGATGAGATATTTGTTTTTGGTATCCCTCCATGATCCTTTCATGTGCTCCCTTCCTCTATTTCAGGGTTTGGCAAACTTTTTCCATAAAGGGCCAGGTAGTAAATATGTTACGCTTTCTAAGTGGGTCATACAGGTCTTGTGGCAGATACTCAGCCCAACCGTCCAGCCCCAAAGCAGCCATACAAAATGCATTAACAAATGGGTGTGGCTGCGTGCCTACACTTTTATGGACATGGAAATTTGGGTTTCATGTAGTTTTCACAAAATGTGGTTCTTTGGGCAGCATGTGGCGTGGAAGTTAAGGCAGCTGGATCCCACATGCTGACTACACAGTTTAAATAAATCCTGGACCTGGCAGCTTGAAAAAACACACCGGGCACATGTATGTGCATGTCCCAAACCCCAAGAAGAGAATAGAAGGGATTAAAACATGGCCATCCCTCCTGGGGTGGGGGTGATTTCTCACATTCTCTCTGTCTCTCTCAGGCAAGCACATACACCCTATGGTCAAAACCTAAAACAAAACAAACAAAGAAGTTCTTTTGATTTTTTTTTTCCCTAACAGTTTAAAAAATGTAAAAACCATTCTTAGTTCATGGACCATACAAAAATAAGTGGGGGGCTAGATGTGGACCATGGCTATGGCTTGCCAACCCCTGCTTAATTTTATTGTCCTTACAGATTTCTGTGGTCACTACCCCAGGTTTCCCAAATCCTTATTCTTACCCCTGATTGTCCAGCACCTCCACCACAGCAGCAATTCTCTGGGGTTGGGAACTACTGATTCCACCCCTAAGACTATGCCCCAGGCTACCTACCCTGATGAAAAGAAATTCAAATCATCTTGCCAATTGGATCCAGGTGCTTATCATGCTCTGGGAAGCACACTGTCAGGCTAGTTCAGCACACTGGTGGAAAGCCGCTTATCAAAGTGTCTATAGGCAGACACAAGAGGTTCCTCAGGGTGATGCTAATGGTAGGGAATGGACCTGCAGAGGGCTCTCAGGCTTGATCGCTCCAAGGAGTCTGTCAGAACCACTTAAGGGAATCCAGTCCATCAGGCCTGGAAGTACCCATTTACACTCTGGGATTTGCAAAACACAGGAAGCCCACTGTCAGCTCCCCCACCTCCACACACTCTCAAATCTTTTTCACTCAGCTGCCCCTGTTGAAATTGCTGCTGTCCATCCCTTTTGGTTAAGACCACTGGAACGCCTATTAAAAGGCAAATATCTTCTTAGGGAGCAAGGCCAACATTAAGTGCCCAATCAACCCATAAGACATTAGGCAGAGTTACTTTGTCAGTAGCTTTTGGCACTAGATTAGAAGTACAAGTTTAAATGACTGCTTTTGGTGGGAGGGAAAAGACCAGACACAGGATTCTGCTTGGTCATGCAGAGCATTGAGTGAGGGCTTCGTAGGGGAGAGTGCTCCAAAGACACCAGACACCCCTCATTGACTCCAGGGTTTTGCTGGAGCTGCCCTTGCTGCTGCCCATTCAATTCTACCTACTGCCAAGACTAAGGTGTCCATTTAGACTGGTGATCTGAGACCCTACCCCAGGAACGGGGGAGGGGTAGTGGGGTGGGGCAGACTCTTGTCCCCTCAGGGCTGTCATCCTGCCCTGACACTGAGCCCTAGATATTTCTAGACTACTTAGGCTACTTCTCCAGCAGAACTTGTCCAATGCATGTTTTCTATTTCCTCCTCCTGCCTCCTCTCCTCATCTCCTCCACCTTTCTGTCTATAATGCTGTCTGCCATGCTTGGACATCAGGACGAGAAGCAGTCAGCCACCACGCTCCTGGTGGGACCCCGACATGGCATCAGCCATGTTATTGACCTCAAAACTAACCTCACCACTGTGCTGTCCGAGTTCAGTAAGATCAGCAAGATCCAGCTGTTCCGGGAGAACCAAGGCGTGGCACGGGTGGAGACCAGCATCATGGATGCCAAGGTAAGGCCTGCCTTGGGGGCTACTTCTCCAGAAACATGCCTTGTAAACAGAAAAAGAAGTAAACTTGAGAAAGTTTGAACCTGTTAGGTGAGGTTAAGTTACTCTAAAGTGGTTGAGACCCTGGACCCCATTGGGCTCCTTTTTTTTTTTTTTTTTTTTTTTTAATTTCAAGGACGGGGAAGGGAGAGA
>NW_006159543.1:181259-186252 GCF_000334495.1 Tupaia belangeri chinensis
TTGGGGTCCTTTTTTTTTTTTTTTTTCTGTAATTGAGAGGAAGGGAAGGGAAGGAAAGGGAGAGAGACTGGCACCTTTGATGAGGTCTTTATGCTGAGAACCTTCCCTTAGCCTGCAGGCAGCCAGAATCATGGCCTGGCCGGCCCGGCATGTTCAGACATACCTGGTATATGAACCCTGAGCCTTTCCATACAGCTCCAGCATCACAGCATTGCCAGTACTGCTTGTACCACCATGACTGGCCTTGAGCTCATCTTTTTCTCCCTTGTCAACCCTCTGGAATTGTTTTAATTGCACAATAAAATCAACCAGCATTAGGGAAGGCTGGGGCAAATCAGATCAACCCAAGACAGCACAGGGTAGGGGAATTGGAGAACTTGAAGCTACCCCTAGGCTACCCCAGTCTTCCTCATGTCATAGCACACATAGAAAATTACACTAACAGAACATTGGGGGAAATGGGGCAGACCCAGAGACTCTGGCTAACCCTGAGCCCACCTGGCTGCCCTAGAGGCTAAAGGGATAAATATCTTGGCTCATTCTACCCATTCCATGTGCATACCAGTTGGAGAGCCCTGCCACAGACATACACACCTACCTTGAATCATGGAGGGAGGGGTCTTAAGCAAGCAGAGAGTAGGCAGAACCTAGTCCCTATTTCACATCCCAGAGACCAGCTTTTCCAGATCCTTAGAACCTCTCCCATAGATAAGCTCCTTCACACTGGCAAGCAGCTGTCGCTTATGCAAAGTCTGGCAGCCATGGTCAGCCGCCCCCTCCACAGCTCTCCTGTTTGAATACCATTGACCAATGTGGGTGGGTGGCAGGCCTGCCTGCCAGCTGGTGGAAGCGCCTATAGGAGGTACAACTTTCTTTTCTTAAAGGATTCCCCGGGGGAGATGTTGTTAACAGATTAAGAAGTGTAGTGTTTGCAGTTTCTAAAAGAGCACATTATTTGCTTTATTTTTGTATTTATGAAATATAGAAAGCTTTTTGTTAATTTTTATACCTGTAATTCACATGATTCCCATTGGTTTAGGAACCTGCTTGGAGCTGATGTCTCATTGACTTGTGGCTACTTTAATACCATGCTCTGCAGTACTGTATTCATGTGGAAAAATCCCGGGTTCATGTCTCTGGGTTCACATACCAGAGGCTCCCTGTGTGTACATATGTGTTTATAATCCAGACTGGTTGAGGCTGGGAATGGATTGTGGCATGGGGAACCTGTTGAGGCCCTTATCTCTCTCTTTTTCTTTTTCTCTCTATCTCTCTTATGGAAGAAAGAAACTTTAAAAACAAACAGAAAGGCACATGAGCTGCTGGTAAAACACATCAGAACTTATATAGAGCTCTGGAGTCAGAGGAGGTCCAAATCCCAGCTCTGCCAATTCCTACATGTGTGGTCTGAGAAGTACCTAAACTCTCTGAACCCAGCTTTTTCTCAACTACAAAATGGAGGCCCTATCTCAAAATATTGTTGTCAGGATTAAATGAAAAAAAAAAATATATATATATTTATATTTATACACACACAGTGTTTTAGCACACTTCCTGACACATAGTAAGTACGCAACAAATGAGACTTGATATTTTTTTCAAAAGCAAAACATCAGTAAAGAAAACGTTATATGAAGTAAATGTTATAGATAAGTGTGGCATAGAATATGGGACAAAAGAACAGAACGGTGGGGCTGGACAGTGGCGCAGTGGTAAAATGCGATGCTCAGTGAGGCTGACACACATGGGAAGGTTCCAGATTCCATCTGGAGACCTGCTTGAGCACACTGGGACATACATGCCCATGATCCAAGGCTGACTGGGGCCAGGGCTGAATTACAACATCAAGACCCTGTTGGGGATGGTGTCTCTCTCTCTTTCTCTAACTCTCTTTCTCTCCCTCTGTCTCTTTCATTCATGGAAGAAATAAACTAGTGAGCTAAAGAAAAAAAGAAAAAAGCAGGACACAAAGGAGTTAACCAGAACTGGCTTCACACAAGAGGGTGTTTTAAGCTGGATCTTGAAGTGATAGTCATGAATTAGCAAAGAGAAGTGGGATGTGTTCAAAGGCAAGGAGCAAGTACAGAAATAAGCAAGCCATATGTGCAGGTCGATAAGCATAGTTGCTTGGCTGGAGAGGAGAATAAAGAGAAAAAAGATCATTGGTGAGATTAGGGATGTGCAGAACAAGTTGTTTAAAAGCCTCAAAGGCCAGTCCATAGAATTTCAATTAGATGTGGTGGAATAGTGAGACTCCACTGTCAGTCCTTGAGCAGAGAGGTGACAGTATGAAAGTTGACATGGACCAGGGTGCAAAATGGGACAAGGAATAAGGCTTGTGTGAAGCCAGGGAGGCAAGGAGGACATATGGTAGTAATTAAGGAGTGAATTGATAAGGGCCTAAGCTGGAGGGGCAGCAATGGTAATGACAGAGAAAGAATCAATGTGAAACCTGTACAATCATTATGATGTGTATGCATATTCTTCCCCATACTCCTCTCTCACACATACACACACATATCTTATATCCAACCCTATTGCCTGCTGCATATATCTCAGGTGCACTGAAGAGTGGTGCTGTGTGCACAACAGCTGGAGGGTCCAAATCTCGAGTGGGTAGAGAGATAAGACTACCATTAGGGGAAAAATGGGAGATGATGTTGATGAATGGAGGAAGCTAAGAGAAGATTGTACTTTCCAAGTCAGAAACAGCAAATGGCTAGGTAGCTAATGTGGCTGTTCTAAGATGTAACCATCAGGATATGGATGGTCCAGATATGTCCTTAAGCAACGAATAAAACACATGAAAAATCACAAAAGGGGGCTAGACAGCAGTGCAGCGGTAAAGCACAATGCTCTGCAAGACTGATCCACATGGGAAAGTTCTGGGCTCATGTTCATAGACCTCCCTGAGTATGTATATCCAGATCCAGGACTGTCTGGGGCTAGGGGTGGGACTTTTGTTGGAAGTGCTGTCTCTCTGTCTCTTGTTCATGGAAAAAGTAAATAAATAAACTTTAAATTAAAAAGAAAGGCCACAGCAGAGTTATCCACTTTATGTCAGAATTTTTCTAACTTGTATGTAATAAGATTTACCACATGGGGAAAGGAGATAATAACTGCCTCCTACCCCCAAGATGTCCAGCCCCTAATTCTCTGGGAGATTCATGGGTTCTGGGCAAAATCTGTGAATGTGTTATATTACATGGCAGGGGGGAATTAATGTTCTGGATAGCATTAAAGTTGCTAGTTAGCTGACTTTAAACTAGATTAGCTTGGATTATCCAAGGGTGCCCAATGTAATCACAGAGTCCTTATAAATAGAAGAGGGAGATAAAAGAGGAAATCAGAGGGATATGATGTGAGAAGGACTTGATCTGTGCTTGCTGACCTTAAAGATAGAAGGTAGCAGAGATGGCACAGTGGTAGTACAAGTGGATCCACATGAGAAAGTTGCTGGTTCATGTCCCAGGGCATCCCTGTGCATCCTGGGCATTTTTGTGTCTGTGATCCAAGCTGGCTGAGGGTAGATTGTGGCATGGGGACCATGTTGGGGTTGCCTGTATTACTCTTTTCTCTCTTCCTTTGTTTCTATTTGAATTTTTCTCTCATGGAAGAGGTAAATTAATAAATTTTTAAAACAAGAAGAGGGAAAAAGGAACCTTGAGCAAAAGAGTGTGGTTATACTCCAGAAGCTAAAAGAGGCAAGAAGACAGATTCTGTCATAGAGCCTCCAAAGATGACATAGCCTGGCCTATATTTGTTTTAGCCAGTAAGACTTAGACACAAGTACCTAGACATTACTTTAAAGATACGACTTGAGGGAACCAGCAGTTAGCATAATGGCTATGTCGCTGGACTCCCACATAGTCGACCGCGGTTCGCATCCCAGACCCGGTGGCTTAAACTCATGCCGGGCGCGTGTGTGTGCGTGCTCAAGATCACGAGAGGAGAATGGAGGAGAAGGGATTGCGGCGTGACCATCCCCCCTGGGGGTGATTTCTCGCTTTCTGTCTCTATGTCTCTGTCTGTCTGGCGAGCGCATGCGCCCCTATAGCGAAAACCTCTCCAAAAAAAAAAAAAGAAATGATTTGAGTGATAAACATTCTGTTCACATCCAATTTTTATTGCATAGAATCAGATGCACATGTAACCAAAGATATCTGCTCTGTGCATCACTAGTTAAGAAATCTGTGCCCTATGAAATAAACAAGGTCATATTTATCCCTTTCTCACATAAATCAGCAGTGGTGATGATAAAGAAATAGCTGGTGTGAAACCTCTAGAATCACTAACATATGTGTGTGTATTCTGCCCCCCCAGACCTCTTTTGCACATACACTGCATACATCTTATACCATTGGCTACTGCATGTATTCCAAGTGCACTGAAGAATAGTGCTACAAGCACAGCAGAGGCAAGATAGATCAAATAATGGAAGGAAAAAAAGGTTTGACCAGGCGGTGGTGCAATGGTAACACAACTGGACCTGGGAAAGGTCTCAGGTGCAGATCCTGAGACCTGCCTGAGCATACTGGGTGTGTGCATGCCCATGTTTCAGGCAGGCTGAGACAAGGTTGGTCATGGCTTGAAGACCATGTTGATGGTGCTCGCTCAATCTTTGACAAATAAATAAATAAATAAATAACCTTTAACCGAAAAAAAAAAAAAAAAAAAAAAAAAGAAAAGAACAAAAGAAAAGAAAAAGAACAAAGAAAAGATGTGCCGGCAGGTAATGTGGTGGTTAAGGCACTGGACTCCCACATGACTGACCTCATGGTTTGAGTCCTGGACTTCCCAACCTAAAAATCACACTGGTCATGTGCCTGTGTGCCCGAAATCTTAGGAGGAGAATGGGGAAGGGATTGAGGCATGGCCATTCCCCCAGGGAGTGATTTCTCACTTCCCCTCTCTCTGTCTCTGTCTCTCTCCAGTGAATGCAAGTGCCCTATGGCAAAAACCTAAAAAATAAAATAAAATAAAATAAAATAAA
>NW_006159543.1:186303-203676 GCF_000334495.1 Tupaia belangeri chinensis
GCGCCTACATGGCTGACTGTGTGGCTTGAATGCTTGAAATACACACCAGGTGCATGTGTGTGCATGTGTGCATACCCAAAAGCCTGAGAGGGGATCACAGCGTGACCATTCCCCTTGTAGGGAATGCTCTCTCCATTTTCTCTCTTTGTTTCCCCCTCTCTCTGGCAAGCACACACACCATCTGGCAAATTATTAGAAAGAAAGAAAGAAAGAAAGAAAGAAAGAAAGAAAGAAAGAAAGAAAGAAAGAAAGAAAGAAAGAAAGAAAGAAAGAGGAAGAAAGAAAGGAAGGAGGGAGGGAGGGAAGGAAGGAAGGAAGGAAGGAAGGAAGGAAGGAAGGAAGGAAGGAAGGAAGAAAAAGAAGGAAGGAAAGAGTAGATTAAGGGAGAAAAAAGGGGGAAGGATAACAAGGGAGAAATTCAAGATTTCAATTTGATAGGTATTTAGTATGAACTTCCTGTTACCAGGAAGCATGCTAAATAAAATGGGGGATAGATACACAGATTAAAGGGAAAAAAGCATAACTTCTTACCCTGAAGAAGCTTACCATCTTTTCTTTTTTTAATTGCTAGAGAGTGTGCACACCACCAGCAACCAGAGAGAGGCAGAGCAAGAAGAAAGTACTCCACCCCAATGGGACGTGGTCATTCCACCATTTCATCTTTGTTTTTCCATTCTCTCAGGATTTGGGGCACACACTCACATGTGCCTAGTATGTTTCTCAAGCTACAGAGACCAGGACTCAACTGTATTTTCGGCCGTATGGGATCCAGCTGCCTTAACCACTAGGCCATGGGGCTGGCCCAAAACTTACCATCTTGTAAAAAAGAAATACACAAATAGATAGCAAACTGAAGGAGCTGCTACAGAAGAGTTAACCAAGAGAATATTAGGAAAGTACAGAAGAGGGCGAAATTCTGGCCGGGGCTGGGGGGAGGGGAGGAGAATAACAGAAGGCTTCCTGGTGGTGCTATCAGCAATATTTGTGGTTTCTGAGAGTTGGTTCTGGGAAGGAGTTGGGAGAAGAAGGTTTAGGAAACTCCTTATTAGAAAATGACTTCCCTAGGGACCAGCAGTTAGCATAATGGCTGGACTCCCATGTAGTCGATCGCGGTTCACACCCTGAACCCGGTGGCTTGAAACTCACGCCGGGCAAGTGTGCGTGCAAGCCCAAGATCCCAAGAGGAGAACAGAGGAAAAGGGATTGCAGCCCCCCCCTTGGGGGTGATTTCTTGCTTTCTGTCTCTCTGTCTCTCTCTGTCTGTCTGGCTGGCAAGTGCATGCGCCCTATAGCAAAAACCTCTTCAAAAAAAAGAAAAAGAACAGAAAATAACTTTCCTAAGCTCAGCAGGTGTCAATTCACAGAGTTAGTGGTGTGCTGGAGCCAGCTTGCACAGGCACATCAGAGTCAGCTGGGCCCATCTCTCCCAACCCTGCATTCAGTGACACCATACTGATAGTTTGAAAGCATCCTCAATGGGAGTATGTACACCAGAGAAATTGGAAAATGCTGCAAATCAGGACTTGGAAGTACTGGTTGAGAAAAGCTTACCAGCACACTGCTTCATAGGGTACACTGCAGAAAGACAAGCTGAGTTTCTTTAACAGGGGACTTGAAAGTTTGTTAGATATACCCCTACATATCCCCTGGCATATCCCCCCTAGATATGCCACTTTGATTTGTGAATATTCTGGAAGAGCATCGTGAAACTAAGATTATTGACTTAAGAAGTTCTCAGCCCTGGCTACACATTTGAATCATACAGGGAGATTTTAAACCCAGTGGATGTCCAGCTCTTTCCTGACTATTTAAATCAGAATTTCTGGGATGGAGGCCAAGCAAATGTAGGTCTTTACTTCTTCCCAGGTGATCCTAGTGTGCTTCTTGTCTGAGAACCCTTCCTTTAAGTGATATTCTGTCTTGTTCTCAAATTAGCTGGCTATACCCAATTAGCCTTTCTTAGTGCTATAGAGGCAAGTACTCAAATATTCTGGTTCCCTGGAACCCAAGGACCATTATCTTGTACCCTAGCCCCCATGCCTCTGGATTCCTATCTTTTTCCTTTTTTTTTTTTTTTTTTGAGAGGTTTTTGCTATAGGGCCTGTGTGCTCGCCAGAGAGAGACAGAAAGCGAGAAATCACCCCCCAGGGGGGATGGCCACGCTGCAATCCCTTCTCCATTCTCCTCTTGGGATCTTGGGCACGCACACACATGCGCCTGGCGTGAGTGTCCAGGACTCAAACCGTGGTCGACGACATGGGAGTCCAGTGACATAGCCATTACGCTAACTGCTGGTCCCTCTTTTTCCTATTTTCAGGGATGGTAGAGTGAAGCAAGACTAACCCAAGTTGTTCTCCTCTCTAGTTGACATCCCATGGTGGGTGTCTTAGAACTCCCAGGGCACCCCAGGGAGGAGATGTGGCTGAAGCATGTCAAATTAATCTCTATTGTACCCTCTCCTAGCTGGTTCATGCCTCAAACTCCATTCTTATCTCATTTTCCATTTGAAGATGGTTTGGCATATTTAGTTACAATTTTCACTCAGCTTATTTGCTCTTAGTGGAGTGAACATGAGGTAGTGTTCAAATATCTTTCTCCAAGAGACAGCAGTCTGAGACTGAGACACCACTGGGCCATTTCCATACCCCATTACCACAGAAGCTCATAGAGAGGAAAAAGAAACCATCAAAGGAATGTCCCAAGGGGTCTTTTGTGGCCCAGTGTGTCTCCTGTACTCATGTCTGAGCTTTATTGCTCTAGTGCTTTCTGTAGGGACAAGCATTACATTAGACGTCATGATCATTAAAATCCTATTTAAATAAAATGTTGTTTTGAAGATTTCTAAGAAACTTATACAGCCTCTTTGTTTGCCGGCTTTTGATTCAATTTTTATCTCTGCTGGCAAAAACTGCATCTGTGTTTCCTTTGCAAGCTGCATTTGGCATGTGTTAGGGCCCGGTTTGCTTTCTGAGGATCCCGATGAGGGGCTCTTATTGTGCCATGCTGAACAAGTTAGGGATGTGCTCGGCCCTCTCTGTGCACAGCGTCCTCTCTGTGTCCTCATGCTCTTTTTATTACTGACATCAGTCTATATTGGAGGTAAGAGGGAAATTGAAGTAAAGTCAGACAGTTAAGTCAGTTAGTCAAGTCATCACCTGGCCTCCAGTCAGCATCTTTCCATTAGCCAGCCAAACAGCCAGCCAGGTAGCCAAGCAGTCAGAATGTGTAGCTGGTGGGCATTCTGCCAGTCCTGCAGCCAGATCATCAGCCAGGACATAAGTGAATCAGACTGCCCTGCAGCCAGCCAGCCCATCCATCTATCAGTCATTCAGCCTGTAGGTTGGTCAAATGGTCTCTCATTCTATTTGCCACCATTTCCTCAAAGAAGCTTTCTCAAGCATTTTTTAAAAGTTTATTTTATTTATTTATATTTAGTTTTTGCTATAGGATGAGTGCACTCACTGGAGAGAGATTAAGTGAGAAATGAGAAATAACCTCCCAGGGGAGATGGCCATGCCACAATTCCTTCTTTTCCATTCTCCTCTCTGGATTTTGGACATGCATGTATGTACATGTCCCCAGAATGTTTTTCAAGCCACTAGGTCCAGGACTCAAACTGCTCAGTTGACCATATGGGATCTAGCTGTCTTAATCTCCATGCTACTAGCTGGCCCTAAAATGTATTCATTTATTTCTTTCATGAATGAGTGAGAAGGATACACAGAGAGAGAGAGAGAGAGATAGAACCCCAAATAGGGTCCTGATGCTACAATACACTCCTACCCTCAGCCAGCTCAGGATCATGGGCACACATGCCTGACATACTCAAGGAGATCCATACTCATGAACCCAGAACCTTCCCATGTAAGCCAGCCTCGCAGAACATCATGTTTTACCATCAAACCACTGCTAGGCCCCTTCTCCAGCATCTGAATCCAAGTAAGTCATGCACATGTGCCACCCCCAAACATATACACATACATGCAAACATACTTCTCTAGGACATTCTATGTTCTGTTAGCTTTCTGTACTTTTCATTTATTCATTCATTTGTATAGGATATGTATACTGACCAGAGAGAGAAAAAAAAGAAAAAGAAAGAAAGAAAGAGAGAAAGAAAGAAAGAAAGAAAGAAAAAACTCTTTAGCGAGAATGACCATGCTACAATCCCTTCTTCTCCATTCTCCTCTCAGAATTTTGGGCACACTTGCACACGTATCCAATATGTTTCTCAAGTCGTCAGGTCTGGGACTCCAACAGTGCAATTGGCCATGTGGGATCCTGCTGCCTTAACTACCAAGCTCTGTGCTTTTCATTTATAGTGCTTATATCTTATTATCATATCTATGTGATTATTTGGCTTGTGTTTTATTTCCCACTACACCCTAAGCTCTATGAGGTGAGAAATCGGGCTAGCCCTGTTCTGAAGTGAATGGATGCATTCTCAGTTGGTCATGTCCTCCATGGGGGCATCTAGCCCATTTGTAGCAGCTTACTAGGTGCACAAAGCAGGGCACAGGAGAGAACCATAGGTTAAGGTATGAAGATGTGAAAGAATGTGATGAACTATAATTGATGTGTCTTTGTTGGAGCACAAGGTGAGAGACAGTGATGGGAAAAGGGTATTTTAGTCTGTTTTGTGACAATTAAAAAAATACTTGAAAGTAGGCAATTTATAAAAATAAAGGTTGGGCCAGCTGGTGACAAAGTGGTTAAAGGGGGGCTGGATCCCACATGGTTGACTGTGTGGTTTGTGTCCTGGACCCAGCGGCCTAAGAGTCATGCTGGGTTCCTGTGCACATGTACCCCAAATCTTGAGAGGAGAATAGAGGAGAAAGGATTAAGGTGTGGTCATCCCCTCCGGAGGATGCTTTCTCACATTCTCTCTCTCTTTCCAGTGAGTGCACATGCCCTGTAGCAAATTACAATCAATCAATCAATCAATAAATAAAAATCAAGGTTTAGAGTCATCCAATAACATGGTGGTTAAGGCAGCTAGATCCCATATGGACGACCGTATGGTTTCAGTGTCAGACTTGCGGCCTGAAAAACCTGCTAAGTGCATGTGCCTGTGTCCACAAAATACCAAGAGGAGAATTAGAGAAGGGGTTATAATGTGGCAATCCCCCATGTGGGGTGCTTTTTCATTTTCTCTCACTCTCTCTCTCATCCTCTCTCTTCCTTTCTCTGTCTCCAGCGAGTGCACATGTCCTCTAGTAAATTTAAAAAGAGAAAAAGAAGAAGAAAGGGGAAAAAAAGGTTTATTCAGCTCATAGTTTGGATGTCCAAGATTCAGGGCCTGTCTCTGGTGGGATCTTCTGGTTGCATCACAATATGCAGAGGGCAAGAGAACAGTCTGTGTTTCACATATCTATCTCATTCCTTTTCCTTTTAAGCACACTGGAATTCAGTCATGGGGACCTTGCCTTAACCACTCAATCACTAATCTCCCAAAGGTCTCACCCTCAACACAATAATTGGATTAAATTGGCACCCTCTTAATCCCATTACAATCAAATCTCAACACGTGAAATTTGGGTGACACCCAAGCCATAAGAGAGGGCCCAGAGTGAGTGATATAGTTATAGATGTAGGTTGAAACCAAGCTGTTATAAGGCAGTTGGATTTTATTCTACAGGTGATGGTAAGGAATTTTTTTTAAAAGATGCCAGAGGGAGCATGCACTCATGAAAGAGAGAAAGAGAATAAGAGAGAGAGCACTGCGCCCCACAATGGGGCATCTCACATCACAATCTCCCCTTCCTCCATTTCTACTTCCCATCAGGATTTTGGAGACATGCACACATGCACCCAGCACGTTTTTCAAGCACCAAGATGAGAACTTGAACTGCAGTCAGCCATGTGGGATCCAGCTGCCAACTGTACTACAGGATCAGCCCTGCATGGAAGACTTTAAGTGATGATAATTGTGCATTAGAAAGACCCCTCAGACAGCAATCTGCATGTGAAGTGAAGCAAAGGAGACTGTAGGCAAATCAGTCAATCAAGAGGCTGTTGAAGGTCCTTAGGTTAGTGTATCCCAACCTTTCTCATATCATGAAAAATGTCACAATTTGTATGACAAAACATACAAATAAGGTAAACATACCCAGATGAGGCAGCCTGTAGCCAGAGGCAACAGGATCCAGAGACCAAGAGGCTTAGCATCTTAGTACACTTGTCACCCAGTCACATGTACCTTGAGAAATTTGGGTCTGAGAGGAAGATGGTGTGAACCTGAAACAAGGCAGTAGCGGTGGGGATGGCCATGATGTCTATGAATGTTCCTGAGGCGAGCTCAGTGAGTCTTGGGCCCTCGTAGTAAATGGTAGTAGCAGTCTTCCCCACCAAAAACTCTGAGTATCCTTCTGCTATTGGTGGCAGGAGTTGAAGCAGGGAGAAATAACTGATCTCACCTTAAACAAAGTTCCACCCGCTTTGTTTTTACTTTGTCGTACACAAGGTTAACCATTGTCGTGACTTAGAAACATCCATAACCAGAGATATGAACTTCCCTTCTGCCCCTTTCTAATAATAACTCAAAGTAACATTTCATTCCTGGCCCCTTTGTCACTAGAGAAGTCATTGTTCCTCAAGATACAGACTGTTCCTTTTTCTTCCCAAAGATATTTGCCACAGTCCATAAGAGCATCACTGACTTGTTGCAAATTGGGCAGAGTCCAAATTCCTTAATGTGACATGTAATATAATTGAGTGTATAATAATTATGGGACTATCAAGATAGTATTTGATCCAGCACAAAAATTGTGTGATATAGACATACAGGTTCTGAGATAGGAAAAGAGTTCAAGGGAGAATTGATGCAGATGTTGATTTTGGAACCCCCAACATAGGGTTGAAAGTTGATACGCTGATGGAGAATTGAGGGTTATAGACTGAGCCTTGGGAGGGCACAGAGTGAGGATAGGTTGCATAAGAAGAGCAAGTCAAAGAGAGATTTTATGGAGATGCTCAGAGCATATTGCAATCTCACAGAAATAGAAGCCAAGAAAAGAATTTCCAAAGGAGAAGGTAGTCACTATCGCCAACCAAAAGTAACAAGTTGAGAGGTGTGAAGAATGAATACAAATAATTGTGTCTAGCTAGAAGCTTAACTTCTAGATCAGGTAGCAAACTATGGCTCGTGGACCAGATCTGATCCATTGCCTATTTCTATAAATAACATTTTGTTTGAACACAGTCACACCCATCTGTTTAGTTTATAGATTATCTACGATTACTTTCACACTACAATGGCAGAGTCAATGTGGGCTACAAGGTCCAAAATAATTACTGTCTAGCCCTTTGTAGGAAAAGTGTGCTGACTCCTAGTCTATATGAACTACAAAATATTCTACTCAAGCTATGTGTCAAGATCCTGGGAGACAGAAAAGAAAGCTAGTGTAGCATTAGTTCACAGCTGAGCTGCTTTGGATTCACAAGGTGATAATACAACTAAAGAAGACTAATCTAGTTGATTGCCAAGTTGAATCAAGGCTTCCCAATGGTCCTTCCTTTTTCTTTTTAATATTTTTTTCTACAAGATGTGTGCACTCACTGGAGAGAGACAGTGAGCGAGACAAAATAAGCAAGAAAGCATTCCCATTCACACACTCCCCAAGGGAAATGGTCACACCGCAATCTTTTCTCCTCTATTTCTTCCTCCTTTGGGGATTTTTTGGCACACAAGCACATGTGCCCAGAATGTTTCTCAAGCCACCAGCCCAGGACTCAAACTGTGTAGTCAGTCATGTGGGATCCAGTCACCCTAACCACCACACCAAAAATTGGCTCCTTTTTTAGTGGAACAGCAACTAGTAGTCTCCTAGTGGAGACCCAGATCACCTCTCTCCTGAACTGTTATGATGGCCTTCTCATTGGTTACAGAAAGTCTCATTCCCTCCTCTTAATTCTTTTAACTTTTAATGCTTGTTCTGAGAACCTTAAGTGGTCACAGCAACCTACAGCCCTATGGCTCCCTCTTTAGCCTCAGTAGTTATCTGGAGATCACCACACTATCCCAGGAAGAATACCTCCATGACTGACTTCAGTACGTCCACATTTAATAAAGTCATACTTTTATTTATTTATTTATTTATTTATTTATTTATTTATACTAGGTAACCCCAGGATTAATCTGACTAATTTAGGGTTAGGACCAAAAGTCAAAAAAAAAACATGGGGATTAGCACGTGGTGTAATGACTATGTTGCTGGACTCCCATATAGTCGACCACAGTTCGAGTACGGGACCTGGTGGCTTAAACTCATGCCGGGTGTGTGTGCGTGCATGCCCAAGATCCCAGGAGGAGAATGGAGGAGAAGGGATTGCAGTGTGGCCATCCCCCCTGGGGGGTGATTTCTCGCTTTCTGTCTCTCTGTCTCTCTCTGTCTTTCTGGAGAGCGCACATGCCCTATAGCAAAAACCTCTCCCCCACAAGAAAAGTCAAAAGAATATGCAAGTATTTCCTAAAACGAGTTTAAAACAATAACAACAACCTTATACCATGATGTGTTCTGTAAAAATAGATCTTTGTGGTAAAAAAAAAAAATTAGAAAAGCTTGGAACACTAAAACCTCCTTTAGAAGTTTCACAAAGCACATTAATATATTAAAAGATCTGAGACTTCCCATAGTAAAACTATCTACATAATTTTGTTTAGCCCAATATCATAAATATATATGACCAAGAAGCTTTTTTTAAAGTTTTTGCCATAGGGCATGTGCACTCACCAGAGAGAGACAGACAGACAAACACAGAGAGAGGGAAAGTCAGAAACCACAACCCAGGGCAATCCCTTCTTTTCCATTTTCCTCTTGGGATTTTGGGCATGTATGCACATGTGGCCAGCCTGATCTTCAAGTCACTGGGTCTGAGACTCAAACCGTGACTGGTCATGTGGGAGTCCAGTGCCCTAACCACCACATCATCTGCTGGCCCCTCAAGAAACTCTTTTAAGAAGAACCAATTAAGGACCAGATGGTGGTACAACAGTGAAATGTGACACTCTTTGAGACTGACCTACATGGAAAGTTCTAGGTTTGCATCCAAAGATCTCTCTGAATATACCAGGCATACACATGCCTGTGATCCAGAACTGATTGAGGTTTGGGGTGGATTGTGGTGTTAAGACACTGTTAGGGAGTACTGTCTCTTTTTCTCTGTCTCTTAGTGGAAGAAGCAAATACATAAATTTAAAAAAGAAGAAGAAATGATTTGTCAAAAACTGTGTGCCTCAATTTTTGACTAAAGAAGTATAGTTTCCATAACCATGAAAGCCATCCTATCTTTGCTACCATTCTCTGGAAATTCACCTGCCTCCCTCCTTCCAGGGTCTTCATGTTTCTTCCCATGTCTCCCACAGCCTCTGGTGCTGTTGATGGAGTGGCCGGAAGCCACCAACTTTGCCTGCCTGATTGCGGGGTACTGCCGCCTCCTGCTGGATTCCAGGAAGATGGTCTTTTCCAGGCCTACCAGCCAGCCTCTTCCACCTCCAATGATCAAGGCAGGTAGGGCTCAGCCTCGGTTTTCAGTGTGCTGGAGGCCCTTTGGACCCTGGAGACATAGAGGGAGGACCTCCACTGTCTTGGTGCTTTCCACATCCTGACAGCACCTGGTTCCCCTGTAGCTGTCCTGCAGCTCTATATCCTCCTGGCAAATGCCAATGAGAAATATAGTTGACCTTCATATGTGTGTGTTCCATGAAATATGTCTGTGACAGTGAGTCAAGGCGATTGAGTCAGTAAATGAATGTGAGATACAAATAGCAAACAAGTGATACATAGAACCAATCAAAGAATTGCAGAGGCTCTAAGGCAGAGCTTTAGAAGTATAGAGATCTAGGAGAGATTCCTGGGTGTTCTTCTTAGTTGAAGATGGGATTGAAGATGAAGATAAAACCTCTCTTTCTGGAACCAGCAGATGGAGTAATGGCTACGTCGCTGGAATCCCATGTAGTTGAATGTGGTTCGAGTCCCAGACCCAGTGGCATAAACTCACGCCAGGCGTGTGTGCATGTGTGCCCAAGATCCCAAGAGGAGAATGGAGGAGAAGGGATTGCAGTGTAGCCATCCCCCAGGAGGGCGATTTCTCACTTTCTGTTTCTGTCTTTCTAGCAAGCACAGAAGCCCTATAGCAAAAACCTCTCCACAAAACAAAACAAACAAAAAAACATACCTCTCTTTCTGTTCATCATAGCAGGAATTGATTGAGCTCTCTGACATATTAGGCCCTGAAACGCTGGGGTAGGAAAGATGATATAGGCCCAGAAGAAGGGACCACAAAGAACAAGCTCAAGTGAGCAGAAAACTTCCCACTTAGGCAACTCGTTGTAGCCATTTCTCAGAGCTATCATGGAAATGGGCACAGACAAGGACCTTGGGAAAAATCAGCCTAGTCTAGGTGCTGCCACCCATAACTGAAACAGGAGGAGAAGGTCACTCACAGAGCAGCTATTACGCATATAAAGAGATTTTAAAATTTTTGTGAAAAATAATGGAATTCAAGTATGCGTTTATTTTGGTGTAAAACATTTTTAAATCCATGTGAAGTATTTCACAATATATGTTTCTGTTTTTTAATTGTCAGAGCGCATGTGCACTCTATGGAGAGAGACCAAGACTCAGAGATGGAGAGAGGGAAGAATGCACCCTTCCACAAAACGAGGCTGTACTCATGCTGCAATCCCTTCTCCACTTCTCCATCCTTTCAGGATTTGGGGCATGCACACAAAGCCTTGTGTATCTCTCAAGCCACTGGCACTAAGACTTAAACCGTACTTGGCCATGTGGGATCTGGCTCTCCCAACCACTAGGCCATGGACTGACCCATAATACATATTTTCTTTGAACTTTTTGAAGACCTCTCACATTTGACCTAAGGCTTACATATGCACAGTAAGTGCTCCCCAATCTCAGCACTCAAACATCATCAACAAAGCTGAGTCTTAACACCCAGTAGTCACCTACCTCATGTGCTGAATACACCATTTATTTGCCCTTGCCATTTGGCTATTTCTTTTCTCTTCATAGCTATCTTGATTGTCAGAATGGTTACATCTGCTCTAGACCAAAGTGTTTGAGAGTAGAAATACATCCACTCCTAGTAGATGACCCAGTACCTAGAGGGCTGTGAAACTCCCACACACACATTCTCTCACCTCATTGTCTATTCACAAATAAGGCCAAGTTTACATCTCATAACATTGTCCACAGGAATTAATAGGCAATCTGCCCAACACAGATTTAGGATCCCAGCAAAATTTTAGGGCTGATGTTATCTCATGGCCCCTAAGAAGAGGAGAGGATCACTGAGATTTCAGCTTGGGTTACAGTGAAGGGAAGATCAGTTCCTGATCTTGTCGACCTTTAGGACTAAGGTCCAAAGTTGAGGTGGATTTCTTCCATCAGCCCCACTTTCATCTCAAAACAGAAGTCCCAGTGTCAGCTGTTTAGCAAAGACCTTTATAGAGAACAGGTACCCTCCCAACCTCATCTGAGCTTGTCCCTCAGAAGTCAAAGCACCAGCCCAGTCAGGGCCCAGTCTCTCTGGAAAGGGAAGAAGAGACCTGACCAGTTCTTTATTTTTGTCCTACAACAGCTACTGCCTGCCCACTCAATGCTCAGCCTACTGGGCCTAAAAGATGCTACTAAACCAGCATCTGGGAAAAAGAAAGCATCACCTCCCTTCAAGTTCTAGAGGGAAAGGAGAATGAGGAATTGGGAGGGAAGGGACTCCCTCTTGGGCTTTTTTTGTCCTTTATGGAAGGAGAGTATTTTATTTGTATGTACAGAAAGCTCAACAGTGTACATTTAACCCAGTTCAGTGGTGAGCTCTTTAGCCTTTGCCTTTTTCATCTTGGCATTGCATGCCACAGATTTTGGGTCCAGAACATCACCTCCACAGTGATGGTGGATCTCAGAGTATCTGTCATAACTGATCCGGATGGCTTCCACCAGCTTAGGCAGGGTACCTTTTTCCTCTGAGTTAACCTATGTGAAGGTGATGGTGGTGCAGGTTTTCCTGTGTCCCAGGCATCCCAACCTGACCTTCTCCTTAATAATGCAGTAGGGAACTCCTATCTTCCGACACAGGGCAGGCAGTAAGACAACCAGCTCAATAGGGTCCACATCATGTGCAGTCACCACCAGTTGAAGTTTATTGCTCTCCACCAAGGTGGTGACAGGATTGACCCCTGTTCAGAGGACAGTGGCCTCTTAGTGGGGACAGCCCCATTACCAGCAGCTTTCTTCTCAGCCTGAGCCAACAAGTGCTGCTGCTTCTCTTGTTTTGTCTCTGGCCTGTACTTCTGGGCCAGTTTAAGCAGCTGAGTAGCCCTGGCAGTCCAGGGCCTGGGTGAACTGGTTAATCGCAGGAGGGACTTTCAGCCATTTGCGGAGGACAACCCTCTAGCGCTGCAGTCAGGTGTAGCAGGACCATTTGACAAAGTGGACAAGGTCCCTTTTGGGCTGGATGTCCTGTCCTATTCCAAAATTCGTAGGTCTTTTCTCAAAAAGGGGACTGACCACCTTCTTAGCCTCCTGCTTCTTCATAACAGCAGGGGTCAGAGCTACCTTCTTCCTCTTCAGCATCTTGGGCTACTGGAGAAGAAATCCTTCATGGACTTTATTAGTGACTTCACTGAAGTAACTGTTTCACTTATTCACTCAACAAATCCTTCTTTCTTTCTTTCTTTCCTTCTCTCTTTCTCTCTTTCTTTCTTTCTTTCTTTCTTTCTTTCTTTCTTTCTTTCTTTCTTTTTCAGGAGAGGTTTTTGCCTTACCAGAGAGAGACAGAGAGAGTGTGAGGGAAAGTGAGAAATCACCCTCTAGGGAGGATGACCATATCGCAATCCCTTCTCTTCCATTCTCTTCCTGGAATCTGGGCATACACGCACATGCGTACAGCATGAGTTTCAAACCACCAGGTCTGGGACTTGAACTGTGGTTGGCCATGTGGGAGTCCAGTGACATAACCGCTATACCATTTGCTGGCCCTAAATATTTCTTAAATATTCATTATGTTCCAGGCACTGGGGATACAGATTTGAATAACAGACATAGCCTTTATGTTTCTTGCTGTCACACAACTTACAGTCTAGTGGGGAGAATACATGTGACTAAAAGGATGATGTCAATACAGTTAATCACCTTAGATTTATATAGAGGGAACAGATACAACAGAGAAGCACATGAGTTTGAGGGTCCAGAAAGACTCTGAGCTTAGAGAAAGACTCAGACAAATGCCAATTCTCCATCTGTACTAGGGTGGAGGGAAATCTAGAGGCAGTTGCCATCTCTGTGCAGCCCTGTGTACTGGGAGAATTCAAAAAAATAATAAACCTATTCAGGACCTCCATTGGAGGAACTCACTTTACATTTTTTACTACTGGTAGCAAACAGTTTGGTCTGGTGAATTGAATATGCTGATTAATGTCTAATATATATCTGATGTAAGACTTACCCACTTCCATGTAGTTTAAACCCAACAGCATGAGGAGTACTAAAGTTAGACTGAACACAATAGACTCTGATTAGTCAGAAAGAACATGAGGGTCTCACAAGGCCTCTAGGTCATCATTATAAACAATGACCTTTGGACTATAGAATATAGCAGGGCCAAGTACTAGAATGCTGGTTGAGTCAGTGTTGTGGTGACTATAGTTTATATATCTATAAATAAACTGCATGCATTTTCAGCCATAACTCCAATCATATCACTGTCCTGTTTTTTGTTTGTTTGTTTGTTTTTGTTTTTTTGTTTTTTGTTTTTGTTTTTGTTTTTGTTTTGGAGAGGTTTTTGCTATAGGGCGCATGCGCTCACCAGAAAGACAAGAGAGAGACAGAGACAGAAAGCGAGAAATCACCCCCTGGGGGGGGATGGCTATGCTGCAATCCCTTCTCTTCTCCTCCATTCTCCTCTTGGGATCTTGGGCACACACGCACACACACTCAGCGTGAGTTCAAGCCACCAGGTCTGAGACTCGAACGGCAGTCGACTATATGGGAGTCCAGTGACATAGCCATTACACCAACTGCTGGTCCCAACTGTCCCGTTCTTTGAAAGCATTTCTTCCCTAAAGTTACTCTTATTGGTGACTGAATTCAGAGAGATAGATTAGGGAACCTTCTTGGGGAAAATTTAAGAGCAATTTACAACAGATTTACATTCTGAGAGGAACAGTCTCAGCCATCAGCCAACAGCACTTGGTTTTACTGGCATTCTAACCTTTGCCTGGAAGAGATCTGGGCTCTCCAGATACATCTTCTCCTCTGACCTGGAATTATTGGGCTGGGCATTACTTGGCCTCAACAGTCTAGTGTTGGGAGATGTTTGCATTACAAGATGACTATTATTTTGAAGAATCCATTTTCAGAAGGCATGGGGAGTGGTTCTGTAGTCTCACTCTGCCTTCCAAAGTTTCTGAGAACTCCAGCCCTTGCCTGAGAGGAGTCATAACCTGCTTATTAGACATGCCCCTGGGAGCCACCACAGATAGCAACTTGACTGTTGCCAGTTGACTTCCTTGATTACTCCACTGTTCTTATAGGTAGTTAGTACCTAGTGCTTCTCCAGGATCTGTGGACAATACCTTGATGTACAGAGACCTTATGACCTGAGAGTTTGTACTCCTGGCTCAATGCTCCCCTGGAGCACTTCTTCCCTAAGTGTCAGAGGCCCTTGTTGGAGGGTCATTAACTATTATTCCCTCAACTGATCCAGAGTTTCGTAGATTCAGTAAGGCCCAGTAATATCTGAATCAAACCCACTCAGTGGAATTACATTAAATCTATATTTAAAGAGGGAACATGGTCTGTGGAAAACTGCAAAAGGTTGGGATCTGAAGTCAGAGAGACTTGGGTTCCAGTCCCTGCTCTACCATATCTTAACTGTCTCAGTTTCCTCCTCTGTAAAATGAGGATAATAATATAGTCATACACATCAAAATGATACTTCAATCAATGATGGACTACATATACCATCCGGCAAGATTATACCATATAACCTAGGTGTATAGTGGGCAATAAGGTCTATATTTGTGAACATATTCTCTGATGTTTGTGCAATGGCGAAATCACCTAATGATTAATTTCTTAAAACATAGCCCTGTCAATCCATGATGCATGACTGTACTACCTATTTCATGAGGATTTGATAAGATCATGCGAGATAAGCCACATAAAGTTTTCACAGTGCAGAGCACATTTTTTTGCTCTTTTTATAAGGACTGTGGGTTCATGATGCACCCAATGCTATGAAGTCTTTTGTTTTGTTTTGTTTTGTTTGTTTGTTTGTTTGTTTGTTTAATAAACAGCTTTATTTAGATCTAACCTCCAAGCTATAAAAATCACTCACTTAGGGCCAGCAGGTGGCATAGTGATTAAGGTGCTGGACTCCCACATGGCCTACCACAGTTCCAGTCCCAGTCCCAGCAGCTTCAAAATCACTCCATGTGTATGTACATTGCATGCCCAAAATCCCAAGAGAACAATGGAGAAGAGATTGCATGGGCATCCCACCTGGGAGTGATTTCTCATTTCCCCTCCCTCTGTATATTTCCAGTGAGCACACACACCCTATGGGGAAAAAAAATCACCCATTTATAGTGTACTACTCAATGTTTTAAAAATATATTTAGTGAGATCAGCAAATGGTGTAATGGTTATGTTGTTGGACTTCCACATATTCAACCGTGGTTTGAGTCCTGGACCTGGTGGCTTATGTGCATGCCCAAAATCCAAAGAGGAGACTGAAAGAGAAGGGATTGCAGCATGGTCATCCCCTGTGGGGGATGTTTTCACCCCCCTGTGGGGGATGTCTCTCCAGTGAGCACACAGGCCCTATAGCAAAATCTCTCTAAAATTTGTTTAAAATAAAATAAAATGTATTTAGTGTATTTACAGGATTGTACAACCATCCCCACAATCCAATTTTAGAATATTTTTGCCCCTCCTAAAACAAACTACCCATTAGCAGTCATTCTCCATTTCACCCCTAATCACCACCGAGCCTTAAGGAATTACTGATCTGTTTTCTGTCTCTGTAGCTTTATCTATTCTGGACATTTCATATAAATGGAATCATAAAATCTATAGTCTTTTGTGACTTGCTTTTTTCACTTAGCATAATGTTTGCAAAGGTCATCTAGGCTGTAGCATGTATCAATACTTCATTCATTTTTACTAATGTATATTATTCCATTGTATGAATATATCATATTTCTTTGTATCCAATCATAGATATTTGAGTTGTTTCCACCTTTTGGCTACTATGAATAATAATGTTATAAACACTTATGTATAAGTTTTTGTGGGGATATATGTTTTAATTTCCCTTCAGTATATACCTAGGAGCAGAACTGTTGGTCAAATGGTAACTCTATATTTAAGTTTTAGAAAAACTACCAAACTGTTTAGCAAAGTGACTGCACCATTTTACATTCCCATCAGCAATGTTAGCAGTATACATTTCCACTGTATCCTTGTCAACACTTGATATTGTCTGTCTTTTTAGTTATGTGCCTCACTTTGGGTATGAAGTACTATCTCATTGTGGTTTTTATTTGCAGTTCCCTGGTGACTAATTATGTTGGGCATTTTTTCATGTGCTTATTGGCTGTCTGCATATCTTCCCTGGTGAAATATCTGTGCAAATCATTTGTCTATTTTTTAAAAAATTGCTATAGGATGTGTGTGTGTTTGCCTGAGAGGAATGGGGGACAGAGATAATGAAAAATCACTCTCCTTTTGTAATTTCTTAAAAAGAATTATTTTATTTTATTTTATTTTATTTAAGTTTATTCATCATTATATATGACTAGAAAGAGGTTGAGAGAGACAGAAAGAGACAGAGAGGAAAACTGAGAAAGCAAGCTACCAAGTCTGGGACTCAAATTTGGTCAGCCATGTGGGAGTCCAGCACCTTAACCACCACAACATCTACCAGCCCCCTCCCTTTCTTTTGTTATTTCACTATAAGACACATGCACACATCAGAAAGACAGAGAAAAAGTACTCCCCAGGGTGTATGACCACCGTGAAATCCCTTCTCCTCTGGGTATTTTGGGCACATATGCACACATGCACACACACCCATCATGTTTCTCAATCCATAGGGTCTGGAACTCAAACCATACACTTGGACATGTGGGATTGAGTCACTTTAACCACCGTACTATCAGCTGGCCTCAACACCATTTTTAAATGGAGCTATTTGACCATAGACATGGGAATTTATTTCTGGATTCTCAGTTCTACTCCATTGATCTATATACCTTATATCCTGGGAACCAGCAGTTAGCGTAATGGCTATGTCGCTGGACTCCCACGTAGTCAACCGCAGTTCACATCCTGGACCCGGTGGCTTAAAACTCAC
>NW_006159543.1:203731-214595 GCF_000334495.1 Tupaia belangeri chinensis
ATATATATATATATATACCTTATATCCTTATACCAGAACTATGCTGTATTTTTTTTCAGTTTTGCTATAGGGCACATGGCTTGGCAGAGAAAGACAGAGACAGACAGACACAGAGAGAAGGAAAGTGACAAATCTCCTCCTGGGAAGAAGGCCATGATATAATCCCTTCTCTTCCATTCTCCGCTGGGGATTTTGGGCATGCATGCACACATACCTGTCATGATTTTCTAGCCACCAGACCCAAGATTCCAACCACATAGTTGGCTATGTGGGATCCAGCTGCCTTAACCACCATGACACCTATTGGTCCACTATATTGTCTTGATTACTATTGTATAGTAAGTTTGAAATCAGGCAGTATGAGTTCTCTTGCTATGTTCTTCTTTTTCAAGATTATTTTGGTTATTCTGCGTCTCTTGTGAATTAGCTTGTCAATTTCTATGATGTCATCTGGGATCTTGATAAGGAGTATATGAATTGACATCTTGACAATATTAAGTCTTCCAATCCATGAACATAGAATATATTTCCATTTAGTTAAACCCTAAGTTTCTTTTGCAAATATTTTATGATTTTCACTGTACACATCTTGCTCTTTTATTAAATTTATACTTGGGTATTTTATTCTTTTTGGTGCTATTGTAAATAGAATTGTTTACCACAATATTTTCAGGTTGTTTATTGCTAATGTATAAATATACAGTTGCTGGGGCTGGCAGATGGTGTGGTGGTTAAAGGCACTGGACTCCCACATGGGTGAACATGGTTCAAGTCCCAGACTTGGCTGTTTGCAATCATACTTTCCTCTCTCTCTCTTGCTCTCACTCTCGCTCTCTCTCTCTCTCTCTCTCTCTCTGTCCCTCTCTGATCAAATAAAAATAAATAAATAAATAAATAAATAAGATAAATATACAGTTGCTTTTTGTAACCTACAACCTTGTTGTGCATATTTATTAGTTCTAATAATTTATTAATGGGTTCCTTAGGATTGTCTATGTACAAAATCACTCATCTACATATAGAGATAGCTTTTACTTCTTTCTTTTTAAACTGGATTCCTTCTATTTCATTTAATTTTCTAATTGCCTTGTCTAGAACTTCTAGTATAATGTTGAATAGAAGTAGTGAGAATGGGGGCCAGCAGATGGTATAGCAATTACGTCACTGGACTACCAAATGGCTGACTGCAGTTTGAATGCTAGACCTGGTGGTTTGAAAATCAGCCAGGGACATGTGTGTGTATGCCCAAGATCCCTGAAGGAAAATGAAGGAGAAGGGGTTGTGGTGTCGCCATCCCCCAGGAAGTGATTTCTCACTTTCTCCTTCACTGTCTCTATCTCTCTTTCTCTCTCTCTGTCTCTGACAAATGTGCATGCCCTAAGGTAAAAAAAAATTAAAAAAAAGAAAACCTCTAAAAAAAACGTAGTGAGAAGAGACATCCTAGACTTTTTCCTAATCTTAAGGAGAAAGCTTTTGGTCTTTCATCTGTATCAAGTAAGATGTTAGTTATGAGATTTTTTTATAGATAACCTTTATCATGTTGAGGAAGTTCCAAGTCCTCTTTTATTTCTAGTTTGTTGAGTGTTTTATTGTGAAAGACAGTTTGTCAAATAGTTTTTTGCATGTATTGAGATGATCCTACATTTTTTTACCTCTAGGCTAGTAACGTGATATGTTGTATTAATTGATTTTTGCATGTTAAATCCCTTGATTTAGTGCAATAAATTCCACTTGGTCATATATATAATTCTTTCTATAAGTTTTGGGATTCAGTTTGCTAGTATTTTGTTGAAGAATTTTGTGTCTGTACTCGTAAGAGATATTGGCCTGTAGCTTTCTTGTGATGTTTTTTTTCTGGTTTTGACATCAAGGTAATACTTACTGGCCTCCCTAGAATGGGCTGAGAGGTATTCTCTACTCTTCTATTTTTGGAAGAATTTATGAAGGATTTGCATATACTTCTTTGAGCATATGCAAATTAATCAGTGAAGTTAGCTGGGCGTGGGTTTTGTTGGAGGGGAAAATATTTTTTTAAGAATTTTTATTATTATTATTATTATGGTTATTAAATTTGCTATAGGACATGTGTGCTCAACAGAGAGAGACAGAGAGAGGGAAAGTGAGAAAGCAAGCTTCCAGTTTTGGGACTCAAACCATGGTTGGCCATGTGAGAGTGCAGCTGCTGTCCTCGGGGAAAGGATTTTTAATTACTAATTTAATTTCTTTTTATGTTATTGCCTATTCAGATTTTCTATTTTCTTGAATTAGTTTTTGTAGGCTGTATAGTTCCAAGAATTTGTTCATATCACCTAGGTTATCTCATTTGTTAGCATGAACTTATTCATATTTCCTGATAATTGATTCCTTATCTGTAGGGCCAGTAGTGATGTTCCCCCAAAAAAAGCATTCCTGATTTTAGTAATTTGAATCTTCTCTCTTTTTTGTTTCTTCTGTCTAGCTAAAGGTTGGTCAATTGTATTGATCTTTCCCAAGAACCAACTTTTTAAAAAATGTTTTCTGTCTTCTATACTTTATTATTTCTCTCTATTTTTTATTTCCAGAGGTCATGTGTGCTTGCCAGATAGAAAACAAACTTCTCTGGGAACAGCAGTTAGCGTAAAGGCTATGTCGCTGGACTCCCACGTAGTCGACCGCAGTTCGAGTCCCAGACCCGGTGGCTTGAACTCACACCAGGCGCATGTGCATGCGTGCCCAAGATCCCGAGAGGAGAATGGAGGAGAAGGGATTGCGGCGTGGCCATCCCCTCTGGGTGGTGATTTCTCACTTTCTATCTCTCTGTCTCTCTCTGTCTGTCTGGCGAGCACATGTGCCCTATAGCAAAAACCTCTCAAAAAAACCCAAAAAAACAAAAACAAAAACAAAGAACTTCTCAATGGGGTATGGTCATGCCACAACCCCTTTTCAAGTCCATTTCTCCATCTCATCAGAATTTGGGGCATGTACACACATGTACTTGGTATGTTTCTCAAGCTGCCGGGGCCAAGATTCAAACCACAGTCAGTCATGTAGGGTCTGGCTCCCTGTCTAAAGAACTTAACCACTGTACTATGGGACCAACCCAATATATGTTAATATTTCTTTCTTTCTGCTTTCTTTGGATTTAGTTTGCTCTTCTTTTCCTGGTTTCTTAAAGTTAAAGGTTAGGTTATTGATGCAAAATATTTCTTGTTCATTCTTCTTTCTATTTTTTGAGAGAGAGATTTTTTGCCATAGGGTGTGTGCACTCACTGGAAAACCAAAAAGAGACAGAAAGACAGAAAGCAAGAGATTACCCCCCAGGGGTGATGGCCGTATTGTAGTCCTTCTCCTCCATTTTCCTCTCAGGATTTTGGGCACACATGCACACATGCCCAGTGTGAGTTTTAAGCCGCTGGGTCCAGGACTTGAACTACATGAGAGTCCAGCAATGTAACCGTTATTTCATCTGCTGGTCCCTCTTGTTCTTTATTTTAAGTTTATATATTTTTTCCATGAAAGAGAGAAGCACAGAGATACAGACGAAGAGAGAGAAGGTAGGAAGGAATGGAAGGATAGGCTCCCCCAAGAGAGTCCTTCATGTCAGGATCCACCCTCAGCCCAACTAGGCAGGATCATGGGAATGCTCATGCTTACATGCTCAGCATTTACAGGGAGTCTTTGGGATGCAAACTCAGGACCTTCTCATATGACTTCATCATTGCAGAGCATTTCATTATCACTGTGCCATTGTGGCTGTCCCTTTCTTCTTTTTTAAAGTTTCTTTCATGACTGAACAAGATAGAAAGAGAGAGAGACAGCACCCTCAACAGGGTTTTCAGCACAGGGTCATCACTGCACAATCTTCAGCCTTCAGCCAGCCCTAGATCATGGGCAAGCTCATGCCCAACACACTCAGGGAGGTCTCTGGACTTGAACAGAGATCTAAGATCCCCTTCCTATGGGATTTCCTGGCAGAGCGCCACATTTTACCACTCTGTCATTGTCTGATCCCTTCTACTGTTTTTTAATTTGCTATGGGATGGGTGCACTTGCTGGAGAGAGGGGGGGGGATGGAGAGAGAGAAAGTGAGAAATCACCAACTAGGGGGGATGGCCACACCATGGTCCTTTCTCCTCCATTCTCCTCTCAGGATTGTATGCACACACATGCACCTGGTGTATTTTTCAAGCCACCAGGTCTGGGACTTGAATAGTGCATTTGGCCATGTGGGATCTATCAGCCTTAACCACCATACCACCTGTTGGCCCCCTCTCAGTTCTTTTTTTCTTTTTTTAGAGAGATTTTTGTTAAAGGGTATGTGCACTCGCCAGAGAGACAGAGAGACATAAAGTGAGAATTCATCCCCCAAGGGAGAGGGTCATGTCACAATTCCTTCTCCTCCATTCTCCTTTCAGGATTTGGGCACACATGTATCTGTGCCCAGTATGCATTTAAGCCATCAAGTCTGGGACTCAAACCACAGTCAACTATGTGGGAGTCCAGTGACGTAACCATTATGCCATCTGCTGATCCAGCACTTCTTTTTGAAGTAAGCAATTTACTGTCATAAATTTCCACTTTAAGAACTACTTTAGCTATATCCTACAAGTTTAGTATATTATATCTCTATTTCATTCATCTGAAAGTATTTTCTAATGCATGTGATTACTTCTTTGATCCACTGTTTACTTGAGTGTTTTATTTGATTTCCACATATTTGTGATTTTCCCAAAGTTTCTTCTGTCATTGTTAATTTGATTTCATTATGCTTAGGAAATATACTTTTTATGGCTTTATTCATTTAAAATTTATTGAGGCTTATTTTATGACCTAACATATGTTCTCAATGTTCCCTGTGTATATTATGCTGCTAAGTAGAGCATTCTATAGATTTCTTTTTTTTTTTTTTGGAGAGGTTTTTGCTATAGAGCTGTGCAATTGCCAGAAAGACAGAGAGAGACAGAGAGACAGAAAGCAAGAAATCACCCCCTAGGAGAGGAGGCCACGCCACAATTCCCTCTCCTTCATTCTCCTCTCAAGATCTTGGGCACACGCGCCCGGCATAAGTTTAAACCACTGGGTCCGGGACTCGAACCATGGTCGACTCTATGGGAGTCCAGCGGCATAGCCATTATGCCAACTGCTGGTCCTAAGTGTTCTATAGATTTCTGTCAGGTCTAGTTGGCTTATAATATTGTTCAGGTCCCCTTTTTCCTTGCTGATCTTCTTAAGTGGTTTTATCCATTATTGAAAATGGGGTATTAAAATCTCCAACTATATTGTTGAATTATGTATTTCTGTCTTCAATTCAGTCATTTCTTCTTCACGTATTTTGACTCTGTTTTTGGGAACCAGTGCTATGCTTTCGTCATAGCTATAAGCTCCAGTGAAAGGCAACACTGACACATTGACCTGGTCAAACTTGAATTTGAAAGGCATTTTCAAGTCTGATTTTCCAGTGTCTTAACCACCATGATGAATTATAGGGTAATGGTTTTAAAACATAGTTTTGAAGCCCATCAGATCTGGGCTCAAATCCAGATTTCTACGTATAAGCCCGTCAATGTGATCTTGGGTAAGTTACATAATCATCTGGGTCAGTTTCTTCCTCTGCAAAATGGGGATAATGATAATACCAACCTCATTGGGTTGTTGTGAGGATTGAAAGGGATTATGTGTAATGACCTTAGCCTGAGTTAGTGCTTGCTTGCCATCTATCTGCCTATCTCCTGATAGCAGAGTGAGTTGGCATTGTGTAAGTATGTACTAAAAGATGTACATGGGGAGGGGCTCCCAAAAGGGAATGAGAGAGAGAGGAGCCATTCCATGATAAAGCATTTGCTCTAGATAATTCTCAAATGCAAATAACCACTATCATAAGAGCTGTGGAAAGCACTTTATCACATGTATATGTAGCAGGCTCTATATGAATACAGAAAAGTGATAAGATTTGAAGAAATATAGGAATACTTCCCACAATGGGGCTGGACTGAGGTGTATATCATGCTGGGTAAAGTCTCTTTACAATCTAATTGCTCTATAGTGATTAAATGTATAAATAATCATTAAAATTAATAAATAAAAAATGTTTTAAAAGAGTACTTCCCACACTCTCTGCCCATATACACACATCCTGACATATCTCCCATGTACTTTATATGGTCAGATGTTCAACTTCTACTAGATCATTATTCTTTCAGGCTTCCTGCATCACAGTCCTGTTTTAAATGCAAATTCTTGGGCTTTGCATGTAGCCTCTTGAAGACTCCCACTAAAGCATTAGTAATTTGTCAGATTTGTTTTCTTCCGCTAGAAGAGATCCAATATAACATAAGAGCAACAGAGTACTGGCTGTTGAAAAGGCTCTAAAAAGAATGAGAGCAGAGGTAAGAACAGTTCCAAGGGGAACATAAAACAAATCTCACATCTTTAAGTATGTTCTCAGCTGATTATTCTCAGACCAGACATATCCATGAAAGACTCCAGCTGTGCCCAAATACCAAGGTGTTCACCTCCACCCCCACTTCACACCTCATGCCTTTTCCTATTTCAGAGGTGATAGGGCTATTAGCAGCTCCAGCCATTGGATTCTACTCACTCCTCTTTCAGGGGCAACAGTGACATGGTTGTCCGCTCTCCTTCCCTCAATCTCTAGCAGACAGGTCATGCTTTCTCCTGGTACCTGCCACCCAATTGTGCTGCAGAGACATGGGGCCAGAGATGCCAAGGGAACTTAGCACCAGGACTCATCTGTTGATTCTCTTTCTGGGTTTAGATTACATGCACAGCGCCCACCGCCCTGTCACTGGGGGCCACCTGGGGAAAAAGGAGAGTAGTTATGAGGGCAGCATGGACACCAGCCCCAGGAAGTCGAGCCGCTGCACGCCCCCGCCTGCCGACTCTGAGCTTGTCAGCTTCTGCTACCTCCACATGCGGGAACAAAGAAAAGAGCAGGAAAGCAGGACGGATGTCAACGAGAACCTAATCTTCTTTGAGGAGACCAGGCCCCGGACCAAGTCTGATCCCACATCCAAAAGCTCTGGCCAAGGTTATGATGTGGTCCCTGATGACTTTGATGCAGCCAGCCTAGATCATGAGCCTTGTGCCAGCAGGGCCCGATCCTACACCTTGGACAATTCCCTTGGGGCTGAAGCCCTGAATTTCTACTGTGACTCTTGTAAAGCCAAACTCCAGGAGCAGCTGGGCCCTCGCAAAGGTGGAACTCCTGGTTCTTCTCGTGACAATATGGTAGACTTGATGTCCCTCCCACCACCTGGGAGTGAGGAGGAAGAGGAAGAGGAAGATGAGACAACTTCTCTGTTGCCTGCCATTGCTGCCCCACCCCCTGGTTTCCGAGACAACAGTTCCGATGAGGATGACCCCAAGCGTCGGGCTGTCCAGAGCCAGGAACAAGGACGCCACCTGCGTGGGCTCCTGTATGATGAGATTCCAGTGACATTGATCGACACTGTGCAGACCCGAACAGTCCGAGATCATGCCCAGGAGCTAGATGATGCCCTGGTGTCTACCCTGCAGGCTCTGGAAGCCCTGGCTGCTTCTGAGGATGGACCACATCCCCCACCCCCACAGACTGCAGGTAACAGTCCATTCCTCCTCTTGCCTCCCCTTCCTTCTCCTGACCAGGAAGGGCCAGCAGGTACCATTGTTTCTTCTCAAGCAGATGTCAAAGTCACTGTGGTATGTCAGGGCAGTGGATGGGCCAGAGGTAGTTCAGATAAGGTCAGGGGAGCAACCATGC
The DNA here is from genome assembly GCF_000334495.1 of Tupaia belangeri chinensis. Lineage (NCBI taxonomy): Eukaryota > Metazoa > Chordata > Mammalia > Scandentia > Tupaiidae > Tupaia > Tupaia belangeri. The sequence goes on from NW_006159543.1 coordinate 211,470, forward strand.
TGTGGCAGGGATTGGCTGCTCAGTTCTAGCTAGAGCTCTGGCTCTCACTATTCCATCTCTTTGGAAATGTCTTGCAGATGGATACCAGGGATTGGGGCCATGACAGCTATGGAGCCAGGCCAGGATGGAGGATCAGAGAAAAATTGTGAGGTATAGAAGACAGGCAAAGAATATCTAGCACGCACATGATTGGGGAAAAAAAAGAAAATGACCAACTAACCATCTAGTGACCTGGGATCAGGGGAGCCAAGAGTCGTCAGTGCTCAGGGATGAGGTCTTTATCCTGCCTGAGAGCATGAGCTCTGAGTGTACCTGAGTCCTAATTTCTTACTCACTGTCAGTGTGACCTTTGTCAAAGCACTTACTCTCTCTGAGCCCACTTTTGTCATCTGCAATGGGTTTGATAGCACATAAGGTCGTTATGAGGATTAAATGAGATCATTCATGCAAAACATTTAAGCACTACCTAGCACACAGTAAGGACTTATGAGTGGCAGCCGTTGTTATTATTAGTTGGTAGGAGAACCATACTATCCCCTGTTGGAGAGACATGTATGTCTGTCTTATAGACAAGTGCCAGATATATGCCCTTAGTCACACATACAAACCTCCATATACATACATCATTACAAAAAAAGAATGAACCCATCTCTGGTACACACTGCTCAGACACTGCGTTCCACAGACCTCTTCACAGGGGAGGCCCAGGTTCAGTTTCCAGTCCAACTTTAAGGTCAGCACAGTGGTGCGTGCCTGTAATCTCTGTAACTTGGGAGCCTGAGGCAGGAGGATCACAACAGTGCAACTCTGTCTAAAAAAAGGGAAATGTCACAGTAACAGAAAAGGAATAGGGAGGGATCAGTAATATGAGAATGCATGTGAGGTAGGGGAAAGTGTGGACAGAAAGGGTGAAGAGATTGAGGTGAGAGGGAGCCTACCTCTTCTGTATGTGAGAACACCATTGACACTGGATAGCCCCCATGTGTTTGGCCTCCAAGCCAGCATTTATCTTTGCTCAGAGTCTGGAGCTCCAAGCTCTCGCTACTCCCTGGCTGGAGGCCTATGCGGCTGCCAAAGAGAAGACAAGCTCAGCTAAATGGCCTCAGCTGCAAGGACTGTAGGCAGGCTTGGCCAGATGAGGAGAGATAGGGAGAGACCTCTCTTTGTTAGCCCTCTTCAGGACAATTAACAAAAATTTCCTAGCTGTCAAATCTAAAAATAGCATTGATTAGCATGTTGCTTTGCATGTAATTTGCATGTTAATTTGTCATCAAACTGCCAAGATCTTCTGTCCCCTCTTTTGTTACTGTCCTGGATTCCTGCCTTTCTTACTTCTTCTCATAGTTTACCTCTCTTTGTCCCCTTTCTTCCACTCCTCCTACCCTCAGCCCTGTGTTCTTCCCTGACCTGACTGGTTTTTTGAAATGCTGCTGGCTAACCTTAGCCTCGATGAACTCTCCATATAAGGTTGGAAACAAAGTTGGTCTCAGCAAGTAACAAGCCCTATCCCTGCCTGTTCCTCCAGGTCTGATTGTGCTGGCCACAATCACTCCTGAATCATCACTGGACTCAGGCCATGAAACCAACTCTTCAGAGCTCACAGACATGTCAGAGATGATGTCGGCCATGAAGCAGCACCAGAACACCACCTACTTCCTGGCCCAGCACCTCAACAAAGATAGCCTCCTTGCCCGCAAGGACTTGCCCTTCCGGATCCAGAGCTGTGCAGCCCAGGCTGTTCTCACAGCCCCTTACTCTCTTGGGCGCCCGGATCCCAACTCGTCCCTCCAACCAGCTGTCACAGGCCAGAGTCCTGGCCCCCCAGGCGCACGGAGGAAGCTGCCCCAGTCAGAGGCCCAGGCGCAGGGAGAACGAACATATTCCCTGGCAGTGCACCCAGCACTGTCCCCACAGCTTAGTGAGCAGAAGAATCTGAGTCTTCTGTCCCCAGTTCCTGAGGACAAAGGGTCTGGCCACTCTAGAGCAGGCATGGAGATGTCACTGAGGGCAGCCACACCAACCCTCAGTGAAGAGCAGGGCTCTGAGCTGAGAGATAACCTGCCCAAGGAGGTCAGGTTGAGCCCCAAGCTTATCCTTGACCCAAAGGGCACTGTGACCCCAGCCATCATCTCAGCTGCTCTGCAGCAGGTGGTTCACAGTAAGAGTCTAACCACTCCTGGTGGGGTCTTGGGAAACCCTCCCAGCAGAGGGGAGAGAAGGCTAGAGGCCAGCATGGGGAGGCCAGAAGTTAACATTATGAGTGGCAATGCCAGTAAGAATCTGAAGTTCAAAATGAGCCCTGCTGCTCCAGAGACCTCACGGAATTCTCAGCAGCAACTGGGCCCAGAGGTCTCTTCCAGCCCCAGAGTATCCCCAAGTTTATCCATAGACAGCCGGGCCGATAGCCTGCACCCCTCTCCACAAGAGGACAGGCTGCCTGTTCAAAGTTTCCCTACCAAAAGCTATCTTTCACGAACAAGCCGAGATTCAGTGGGCAAGCAAACCACAGGGGAGGTGGCAGGCAAGGGTGGGCCAGAGGGTGCTAAGCCTTCCCTGCACAAGCAGGGCACCATCTCCAGCCAGGGGGAAAAGGGCCAGCTAGAGAGCACACCCAAAAGCAGCAAACTTGAGGAGACCAGTCTGGTCCCCCGAGCTGGCTATGCTGTGGCTCTGCAGAGTCCCAGCTGCCAGCCACGAAACCACAGTCCCAGCTGCCAGCCCCGTGGCCATAGCCCCATCAGCCAGTCCCGAGGCCAGAGCCCCAGCTGCCAACCTCGAGGCCAGAGCCCACTGAGGCCTCAGGCTACCAGCCGCCAGGTGAGCACCATGCCTTCCAGGAAGCTTGAAACGACCCTGGATGGAGTTCACTCAGCCTCGGAAGGCTCCACAAAGCCCAAGTCATCCCGAGGTCCTTTCCGGCTACGCAATTTATTCTCTGCCACCTTCCCAACTCGCCAGAAAAAGGAGACAGATGAACGGCAAGCCCAGCTGCAGAAGGTAAAGCAATATGAGCTAGAGTTCCTCGAGGAACTTCTAAAGCCACCAAGCCAGGGGGAGCTGCCAGGCACCGAGTATCTGCAGCCTCCAGCACCTGGTCGCTCCAGCTGCCAGCTACTCCGCCGCCCC
>NW_006159543.1:214741-215864 GCF_000334495.1 Tupaia belangeri chinensis
GGGGCACCGAGGGGCTGTCTTGGGCTTGACCCTCGGCAGCCCCATCAATGTCCGACGCATCCGTTCCACCAGCCTGGAATCCCGAGAGTGCCGATCAGACCCTGAGAGTGGTGTTTCGTGCCTGACCACGTGTGCCTCAGGAGGCGAGTGTCTGGGAGCTCCCAACTACAGGAAACTGATGCGCCGCTACAGTATCAGTGAGCTGGACCAGGGGGACAGGGCCTCGCTGACCTCAGACATCTATCCACACCCACCCCTGGGTATGCTGCCCAGGGAGGCCAAGGAGGTAGAGGCAGGCCTTCCCCTGGGCTTAGGTCCCAAAAGCAAGTCTCTGGAGTCACCTACCCTGGGAGACCCCTCTTATGTCCAAGTTGCCCCTGAGACCAAAGGCCCCAGACAGATGGCCGTGTTCTCCCTGCCAGAGGAGGTATACCGGAAGCCTGCTGAGCTGGACGAGGACAGTGAGAGCAGCAAGTGCTGCTCCATCCGCTACTGCTTCTACTACCGCAAGTGTGACATGGCAGACGATGCCAGTGATGGCAAGGATGAGCTCTCCTACTCCATTCCTATGAAGATTCTGCCTGGTATGAAGCTAGACGAGCAGGTGGTGCCAGTGGTGAGCAGGACCCTGCAGGTGCTGGATGCTGCTACCTGCAGCAGCAGTAGCCCCGAGGCCTCCCGCACCCAGGAGATTGACCTTCGGGTATCCACCTTTGAGGGGAGCCTGGCCAAGATCAATGCCCTGCGGGCTCATGCCTATGGCCTCCCCGATGGCTTTCTGGCTGCCCGGCTAGACACCAATGAGCTGTTGACAGTCTTGCGGCAGTGTGTGGCCAGCCCTGAGGCCCGCGCCCCCAAGCCCTACGTCTCTCAGATCTCCGAGTATAAACTCGAGCTAGCTCTCAAGTTCAAGGAGCTCCGGGCCTCCTGCCGCCGTGTGGCCAACGTGGACAAGAGCCCAACTCACATGTTGGCAGCCATCACAGGCAGCTTCCAGGTGCTGAGCAGCCTCATTGAGACTTTTGTGCGGCTGGTGTTCATCGTGCGCTCTGAGGCCCAGCGCCAGGAGCTGCTGGCCAAGGTAGAAGAGGTGGTGAGGAACTACACTTTCCTGCTGCGTGCA
>NW_006159543.1:215965-216911 GCF_000334495.1 Tupaia belangeri chinensis
CGGGAGGCAGCCGCTGGAGGGCCCGCCACGGGGCACCCACCAGGCTCCCCAAATTCGGCGACTGTTATGAGCACATTCACCCGCTCCTTAAAAACCCTCATTAAGTAGGGCATCTGCCCAAGCCTGTCCCCCTTCCCCAACCACAGCCCTAGGTTTGAGCTTTATGGTCCTTGCATCTTGTGGTGAGTGTGTGTGTCTGTTGGGCCAGTCAGGGTCCAAGAGCTCATCCAGGGAGTGAAAATGCCCTTGACTGAGGCTCTCTCTTAAGGGCTGCAGGCCTAGCTGCCGCCCTGGGTATCCTAGCCCCTGCCCTGGCCTCTGGGTGTCACTGTGAGGGCAAAGGCCCGTCGTCACTGCACCACTGCAGAGCTGTATTTTATCTCTTTTCTGCAGCTGAGTGGTGATATCAGGCTCACTTCCTGCTCCCTGTCGGGTGCTGGGGTCCCGTTGGGCCTCCAGCTCCTCCTAGTATCTGCTTCCCTATAGGGAGCAATGGCACTAGCAGCAAACCATAGCGTTGAGCCAAGGGGAGAGGGCGCTCTGTCCAGATGTGCCCACCCCCCTGGGCTCACATTCACCTGGTAGGAGCCACTCTGAGGGTTCAGACCTGGGTGATATGTCTGTAGAAGACACCTGTGCCAGGCTGTTTGCAGCTGGCCCAACAGGCTGGCAGCCTCGGGAGCCCTCACCCCAGGTCCAGTAGCTCCATACCAGTCATCCCCCAGGTGCCCTGCCCCTACTGATGGGCAGGGCTGCTCAGTCCACTAGGGAGCAAGCATCTGGGATCACTCCACTCGTTTTGGGTAAAGTACCTGGTGAAAACGTCTGCTCTGGGGAGACCCAGAACAGGGCTCAGAGCCCGCCCAGCCCAGCCCGGCCCAGTGTAGTGGCTGGTGCTGTGGGCATGTGGCTCCTCTCTCAACATCTCTCTACCAGACAGACTGTC
>NW_006159543.1:216935-217190 GCF_000334495.1 Tupaia belangeri chinensis
GGGGGTGTCGATGACTATATCTTAACTTCTGGAAGCTAGCGTGATATGTTAATCCTGAGTATATGCTTTTGGCTATGTATTGACCCTGTGGATTTGTCTCTCTAAGAAAAGAAGCTGAGCGCCTTACCCGGTGCAGTCCTGCACCTCTCTCTCCCTCTCTGGAACCATCTGGAAGGGAACTCACACTGTTTAGCATCCTCCTCAACATACATCTCCTATTGGCTGGCGCCCCCTCCACCACCCACCCCACCCCCA
>NW_006159543.1:217274-222982 GCF_000334495.1 Tupaia belangeri chinensis
AACAAAGAAAGCCAATGTTTCTTCTGTATAGATTGCTTCTTGTCCACCTCTCCATCTTTCCCTGTTTCCCTGTTTCCCACACCCTCATGCCTTGTGTCTGCCTCTCTTCCATCATTATGTGAGAGGCCCATGTGAAATCTCTCATTCTTATGTGAATTTTATAAAGATGTACACTGTGCTTAACCCTTGCTCATCCTTGGTAAGCCCTAGTGCAATAAAGTCCCCCTGAGTGGTGAGTCCTCCCAGCAAGGAGGAGGGGAGCTCCTTCTACAGAAGCCAGCCCCCACTTCCTTGCCTCTTCTCCCACAGGACCAAGTTGTTTAGTGGGCCAGAGATGCAGCCAGTGGGGAACCCTTTCCCCCACGACCACTGTAAGCCGAGTGCTGGAGTGGTCATCTTCTCCCAACTTCTTGATCCTGCGCCTTCGCCACTCAGACACCGCCTGAGTCATCCCACCGTCATCTTTCACCTCTCCCTCAGCCTCATGGAGAGGGAACATTTTCTAATGTCTGTATTTAGTATATATACTACATAAAATATATAAATTATATATATCCCTTTGCGTTGAGTGCTCCTCCTGGGCCTCTGATTCCATGTTCCAAGGCCCCGGTGGATGGTGACAGCTCAAGCGTCTGTTCCTTCCACCTCCCCAACACACAAAGAACAACCCTCTGCTCCTCTTAGAAGCCTTCTATTTGTCATGAGAATTGAATATTAAGGCCCCGGTGGATGGTGACAGCTCAAGCGTCTGTTCCTTCCACCTCCCCAACACACAAAGAACAACCCTCTGCTCCTCTTAGAAGCCTTCTATTTGTCATGAGAATTGAATATTGTCCACCCCTTTCTCTTGACTGTGAGCTACCATGGCTATTACCTCAGAACTGAAGGAGTGAAGAGAAGGGCAGAAACACAATGTGCCCATGCAATGTGTATAGGATGGCCTGAGAGTTAGGACACAGGGTTTTAAGCCAAATCTGAGGTCGAGACTAGGAAATGGGACCTCGCTCTCTGAAATGTCCTGCCGCCTCCATCTGTAGCCAGCTGCTTTCATATTATAGTTAGTCTAGCAGGTCCTTCAAAACGACCTCTGGCAATGATTTGTAGAATTATTTTGATAGGATGGAAGCTTCAGCACCCTAAGCAGGTTTTTCAAAGATTTATCTAATGGTGAGAAATTATTTTATTTTCCTGTTCTCTTATTTCCTTCCGGTAATAATCACAGGTCCTCAGTAGCATATAAGATGCCTTTGTTCAAATTATGAAAAGGTTCTCCCAGCTGCACCCACTCCCCACGATGAATTAAGAAAAAAACACAAAAACAACCTGTGACCTGGGTAACGATAGCCTTGTGGGCACATGGCTTGGTCGTTTCAGCCCTGTGCAGCCCCGCATGCCTCATTGACTGGATACACACACTGCATAATCATGTACGATGATCCTAGTCACTTGCTCCCAAAGATTGATCACAGACTCTTTTTTTTCATGTTTGGAAATGTCGTGGCTAACAGGTTTGGAAGCAAAGCATTGAGGAGGAGCCAGAGGCAGCGCAGTCAGGCATATTTCCCTAACACCAAAGCAGAGCACCACTCTTCATGTGAAAGGGAGCCACAGGTGACAGCCCTAGGATGAGGGGTCTTCCGGATCTGCCTGCTAGGGATACTTTCCCACAACACCAAGGTTGAGATTTGATGGAAGTCAGTGCCAGTGTAAAGCAAAGCTTGTTACTTACTACTCAAAATGAGTAACTGGACAGTCCAAAACTTGGGCCCCCTGTGGCCCTGCACTAATTACACTGGTAGCTGCTTAAAGTAAAAGAGCATTATTTGTTTCTTTCTTTTTCTTTTTTTGGAGTGGTTTTTGCTACAGGGTGCGTGCGCTCGCCAGAGACAGAGAGATAGAAAGTGAGAAATCACCCCCCGGGGTGGGGGAGTGGCCATGCCACAATTCCTCCTTCTCCATTCTCCTCTCAGGATCTTGGGCACGCATGCACATGCACCTGGCATCAGTATAAGCCACCGGGTCTGGGACTAGAACCGCAGTCGACTACATGGGAGTTCAGCGACATAACCATTATGCTAAATGCTGGTCCCAAAAGCATTATTTGTTTCTATGCCCTGTCTACTCATCTACATATTATCTGGCACATGGTAGGCCTTCAAATGAGTGTTGAATGAGACGAGAGCCCTCTCAGGTGTCTGTGTAATGTGAAAAAAAGGCCTTTCTCCTCTGGTAGTGGTTAATCCAGGGCAGTGCAGTTGGGCATGACTAGGCAGCCTGGCATCCTCCTATCTATGGATGAGGGATCAGGACTATCATCCAGTGTCCCACTGACTCAGGGGTTTCTTTTTTTCTTTTAAGGCTTTTACCATAGGCCACATGTGGTCACCAGAGAGAAAGAGAGACACAGTGAGAGAAAAGGCGAGAAATCATCTCCCAGGGGCATAGCCACACTGCAATCCCTTCTCCTCCATTTTACTCTTTGGATTTTGAGCATGCACACACATACACCCAGCGTGAGTTTCAAGCCAGCAAGGTCAGAGCTCAAACCGAGGTTGGCCATGTGGAAGTCCAGCATCTTCCCTACTACACCACCTGCTGGCTACATCAGGGGTTTCACTAACTGCTTTCCAAAAGTTACTGTAACTCTCCTGAGGTGACCAATGGTCTCCCTTTCTGTGGATCCAGGGTCATTCTCTGCAATAGAGGGAGGCAATATTCCCATCAGCATCTACCTGATCATTCTTTTTTTTAAGAGAGATTTTGCTATAGGGAGTGTGTGCTCACTGGAAAGACAGAAAGTGAGAAATCACCCCCAGGAGGGATGGCCATGCTACAATCCCTTCTCCTCCTTTCTCCTCCAGGATCTTAAGCACCCATGCACACGTGCCCCACATGAGTTTCAAGCCTCCAGGTCCAGGACTCAAACCTTGGTCAGCCATGTGAGAGTCCAGCAACATAATCGTTACACCATCTGCTCGTCCCATATCTGATCATCTTTGCCCTGAGCCAAACATGAAGCTGATGCTGTTTAGCTGCCTCACATGAGTTCCCTAGAGTCTAAGTTCTTCCTTTCTAACTTCAACCAATTAAAAGAGAATGGATCAAGGGACGGCAGATGGCATAGTGGTTACGTCAATGAGCTCCCACATGGCCAACCACAGTTTGAGTCCTGGACCTGGGGCCTTGAAAATCACAACAGGTGCATGTGCATGCATGCCCAAGATCCCAGAAAGAGAATGGAGGAGAAGGGATTGTGGCATGGTCATCCCCCGGGGGGTGATTTCTCACTTTTGCTCTCACTATTCACTGTCTTTCTCTCTCTCACTCCCCTAGTGAGCACACACACCTTATGGCAAAAGCCTCTAAAGAGAGAGAGAGAAAATAAGCTCAGGACCAGCAGATGCTGTAGCAGTTACATCACTGGATGTCCACATGGTCACCTGCAGTTCGAGTCCTGGACCCGATGACTTGACACACACACTGGGTGTGTGTGCATGTGTGCTAGGGATACTTTCCCACAACACCAAGGTTGAGATTTGGTGGATGGGAACCAGCAGTTAGCGTAATGGCTATGTCGCTGGACCCCCACGTAGTCGACCGCGGTTCGTGTCCCGGACCCGGTGGCTTAAAACTCACGCCGGGCGCGTGTGCGTGCGTGCCCAAGATCCCGAGAGGAGAATGGAGGAGAAGGGATTGCGGCGTGACCATCCCCCCTGGGGGGTGATTTCTCGCTTTCTGTCTCTATGTCTCTCTCTGTCTGGCGAGCGCACGCACCCTACAGTGAAAATCTCTCCAAAAAAAAAAAAAAATAGATTTGGTGGAAGTCAATGCCAGTGTAAAGCAAAGCGTATTACTACTCAAAATGGCTAACTGGACCGTAAGGCCAAAACCTCTAAAACAGAGAGAGAGAATGGGTTCACGTTGTTGGTGTCATCCAAAATGCCAGTGGTGTTGTGACACAGTCATTTTTCTTGTGGTTGCCAGGACTCTGTGGATAACAAGCAATTTCATCAGCAGTGAATTGAAAGGATTTGTCTCAGCCAGAATTACGTTGCCAGCACTAGGAAGGGACATACATTTAGATCTTAGGATCAAATTCCTCCCAACGGCCAATAGGATGGGAGTGATAACCCGATCCTATTCCCCATCCTGCAGTCTGGAAGTCAGTCCACGGGTGCTCATCTGGAGCAAGAAGGAGGTCCTCCACAGAACAGGGGGAACTGACCTCTGACGGTTCAGTCCTGGGCCCTAGGGAAATGTCCTGAACTCCAGGCTGGTCTCTCTCTTTTTATTAGAGGTTTTCGCTATAGGGCGCGTGCGCTCGCCAGACAGACAGAGAGACAGAAAGCGAGAAATCACCCCCGAGGGGGGATGGTCACGCTGCAATCCCTTCTCCTCCATTCTCCTCTCGGGATCTTGGGCACGCACGCACACGCGCCCGGCGTGAGTTCTAAGCCACCGGGTCCAGGACGCGAACCCCAGTCGACTATGTGGAAATCCAGCGACATAGCCATTACGCGAACTGCTGGTTTCCATCCAGGTGGGTCTCTTCAGTGCAATGCCCTAACCCTAACCTGCTGGAAGCCACTGTTATATGACAGTGAGGGAAGATCACTTTCTCACAGGTCCAGAGCTGCTTGCTTCACAGTAGTGGTTCTGGTGACTTCTTCCCACACATGCCCACACACCCACACACCCATGTCACAGCATCACAGGGACATGTTCTATGACATTTTTAGCTGCAGGTTAATGACCTACCACTTAGGAATGAGCTCAGGTTTAGCTTCCCTGCTCTGTGATGTCCTTCCCTCTGACTGTTGACTGGTTTTTTTTTGTTTCTTTTTTAAGGTTTTTGCCATAGGATGTTTATGCTCACCCAGAGGGGATGGCCATACTTCAATCCCCTCTCTTCCATTCACTTCTTGGGATTTGGAGCATGCATGCACACACACTCAGCGTGATTTTTTTTTTGAGAGATTTTTGCTATAGGTTGCATGCACTCACTGGAGACACATAGAGAGAAAGAGAGACAGAAAGCGAGAAATCACCTCCAGGGGGGATGGCCACACCACAATCCCTTCTCCTCCCAGGATCTAAGGGACGGATGCACACACACCTGGCATGAGTTTTAAGCCATTGGGTCTAGGACTCATTCAACTGACTGCAGTTGAACTTGTCAACTCCATGGAAGTCCAGTGACGTAACCATTACATCATCTGCTAATCTCCCACCCAGGGTGATTTTTAAGCTCCCAAGTCCAGGATCTGAACCATGGGTCAACCATGTGGAGTCTGGTGCCTTAACTACCACACCACCTGCTGGTCCCTTGGCTCTTCATTCTTATTTTCAAGGCTTTGGCTGAAAGGAACAGGCGGGGACTTCAAAAAGTCCATGGAAAACTGGAATCAAAGTACAAGTTTATTTTGGTGCAAAAAAAATTAGACTCCATGTATAGTTTTTTCATAATATATATTTTTATGAATTTTATGAAGAGTTCATGTGTGTATCTGTACTACATTAGGAGCCTTCCATGATACAAAAAAAAGAAAGAAAGAAAGAAAGAAAGAAAGAAAGAAAGAAAGAAAGAAAGAAAGAAAGAAAGAAAGAAAGAAAAAGAAAGGAAAGATGATTCTTTCCCTTAAAAAGGCAAAAACAAACATGGATGAACACTTGTCATGTGCCAGACACTCTGCTAAGTACTTTATATG
>NW_006159543.1:222994-243141 GCF_000334495.1 Tupaia belangeri chinensis
GATCTGCTTTAATCTTCACAACAATCTTTTGAGAGAGATACTATTACCATCTCCATTGCTCAGAGGAGGAACCTGAAGCCCAGAGAGGTTAAGTCACTTGCCTAAGATCACAGTCATACAGCTGGTAAATCCAATCAGTTTTCAAACCCAGTCCATGTTTTTGTTTTTTTGTGTGGTTTTTTGCTATAGGGCGCATGCGCTCACCGGACAGCCGACAGACAGAGACAGAGAGAAAGTGAGAAATCAGCCCCCAGGGGGAATGGCCATGCTGCAATCCCTTCTCCTCCAGTCTCCTCTCAGGATCTTGGGCACGCATGCCCACGCGTCCAGTGTGAGTTTAAGCCACCAGGTCCAGGACTCAAACTGCGGTCGACTACATGGGAATCCAGTGACATAGCCATTACGCTAACTGCTGGTCCCAAACCCAGCCCATCTTTTCAACCGCTACCCTACAGTACTCAGCCTAGCCCCATTGTTGAAAGCACTTCCCTGAAAACAGAAGCATGGACACAGTCACATCCATCAATCAGAAGATGATCTGTAATTGCTACTGGGGTTCCAGGCAGCCTATAGGAATAGACAGTGGGTAAGACAATGGAGCGGGAAGTGTGGGATACTACAAGCCTACCTGCCCTCAACCGCTTCTCTTTATTATTATTATTATCATTATTATTATATTTTTTAGTTTGCATGTGCTCACCAGACAGAGAAAGAAAGAGAGGAGAAGTGAAAAATTACTCCTAGGGAGAATAGCCATGCCCCAACCCCTTTTCCATAGTCCTCTTGGGATTTGGGGCATGCACATACATGCACCTAGCATGATTTTCAAGCCACAGAGTCTGGGACTTGAACTGTGGCCATGCAAGGTCCAGCTGCTGTAATCACCATGCCACTATCAGCCCCCTCATCTCTCTTTTTGCCAGCCTGCCTTTGTATCTCATGCCTCTTAGAGTCAGTAGTGAAGCAGCACATATGCATAGGAATTTGTGGGTATAGCAATGTGTCTAAAAGGCCACCCATAAACAAAACAAAATAGAAAAGAAAAATAATAAAAAATAAAAAGCCACCTTCAGAGCCAGCTAAATCGTATAGTGGTTAAAGCATGGGATTCCACATGGCTGACTGTGCAGTTTGAGTCCTGGCACTCAGCAGCTTGAAAATCACTCTGGGCATGTGTGAATGTGTGCCCAAAGTCCCAAGAGGAGAATGGAGGAGAAGGGATTGCTGCATGACCATCTCCCTTGGGGAGTGGGTGCTTCTTGCTTTCTTTCTCTCCCTTTCTGGTGAACATATGTACCCTACAGCAAAAATTTAAATTAAAAAATCAAAGCCCAGTGTCTTCTCTGCACCAGGAGCAGCTCTTCGGCCATGCCCTTCACTTCCTGAAAATACACTCCTGCTCCAAATTCATCTCCACTTCTGCTTGGTCAGGAGCTACTAAGCCGACCACTGCAGTGGTGCTGAAATGACCAAAGTCACTGACAGATGAAAGTCTCAGCAGCCTGGCAATCCTGCATACCCTGACCTCACTTGTCCCTAGCTACAGCTTCCAAGCCAGTGCCATTTCAAGAGACATTGACACAGCAGCCAAGTTCATCGGTGCTGGGGCCACCACAATTAGGGAGGCTGGCTCTGAGGCTGGGATTGGGACTTGGTTTGGGAGCCTCCTCACTGGTCATGCCAGGAACCTTTCTCTGAAGCAACAACTCTGCTCCTCTGCCATTCTGGGCCTAGCCCTCTCTAAGGCCATGGGACTCCATTGCCTGATAGTGGCCCTTCTCTTCTTCACCATGTGAAGGAGCCATCTCCACCACCCACATTTTTCCCCATGCCTTATCTGCCCTGTATGTCCCTTTTCCTATGCCTCCACAGGGAGCCTGGAGAAAGACAAAGAGAAGACAAATAAATACTTTATTAATTAGACTATATAGGGCAAGCCCATGGCCTGGTGGTTAAGCAGCTGGTTACCACATGGCCGACTATGCAATTCGACTCTTAGACATGGTGGCTTGAGAAACATGCCAGGCTCATGTGTGTGTGTGTGTGTGTGTGTGTGTGTGTGTGTGTGTGTGCCTCAAATCCCAAAACAAAAGGATAAAGAGATGGAGAAGGAATTGTGGAATGACCATGGCCCACAGGAGGGGCTTTCTCTCTCTCTCCCCTCTCTCTCTTTCTCTCCAGGAGTGCATGTGTCCTCTGGCAATTTTTTAAAAGGTATTTGAAAAACAATACACACACATACACATACAACATACATGTAGTTAGCAAGTGGCCCCTCAAACTATCCCATCTGCCCATTGTTATGGGACCCTCATGCTCCTTTTTTTTTTTTTTTCCTAGAGGTTTTTGTTTTAGGGCATATAACCTGGCTGGAGAGAGAGACAGACACAATGAGAGGGAAAGTGAGAAATCACTCCCCAAGGGTGAGGCCATATCATAATCCCTTCCCTTCCATTCTCCTCCTGGGATCTTGGGCAAGCATGCACACACCAAGCTTGATTTCCAGGCCACCAGGTCCGGGACTTGAACCACAGTTGGTCATGTGGCAGTCTAGTGCTATAACTGCTATGCCATCTGCTGGTTGCTCCCCTGCCATGCTCCTTTACTGGGGATCTGAGTATCCCAGGGCATGTGACAGTGTGCCAGTATACATAAAAAGCCACAGTTACAACGAGGCCCATACTCATCACGCACCTGAGTTTTTCTGAAGGATTTTGGAGAAAAATATCATTTGGATGACATGTTAAATAGTTTTTTCTTTTTTTATTTCTTTTCTGCATCTACAATGAGGAAGAGAGAGAGAGACAGGGAGGGGGAAAGTGAGAAATCATCCTGGGAAGGCTATGCTGCAATCCCTTCTATCAGAATTTTAGGCATACATGTACACATTCCTGGCATATTCAAACCACCAGATCTGGGACTCAAGCTATGGTCAGCAATGTGGGAGTCTGGTACCTTAACCACCACACCATGAGCTGGCCCCAGTGAATTAAATATTTTTACATAAAAATATCATAGTGAGCAATACAATAGTCACATGCCTTTTAAAGAATACATATCATTTCAAAGACACTTAGGATTTGTGTCTGATACTTCTGGCTACATTCCCATTCCCACATACCAGGCATTCAAATTCATTCTTCTTGACTATTAGACAGGCTTTGATGGGAAAATCAGATACATCCAAGGACTATTAGATGAGCTAGCTAATGGCACAGGCCTCAAGTGGAGGACATCTAGGAATGGCCTATTTCTGTGGACCTGGGCATGGGGGCAGAGAGGCCAGGCACTTCAAGAATAAGAGCATCATGGCTATGTCACTGGACTCCCATGTAGTTGACTGGGGTTCAAGTCCTGGACCCAGTGGCTTAAAACTCACGCCGGGTGTATGTGCGTGCATGCCCAAGATCCTGAGAGGAGAATGGAGGAGAAGGGATTGCAGCATGGCCATCCTCCCTGGGGGATGATTTCTCGCTTTTTGTCTCTCTGTCTCTCTCTGTCTTTCTGGCAAGCACACACACCCTATAGCAAAAAAACTCTCCAAAAAAAAAGAATAAGAGACATGGATTCAGGACTGGATAGTGACATAGCAGTAAAATGCAAAGCCCTCAAGGCTGACCCACATAAGAGGGTTCTGCATTAGGGCCCTGAAACCTCTGAGTACTCCAGGGCTGGCTGAAGTTGAGGGTGGATCATGGCATCAGTACCCAATTGGTGCTATCTCTCTGTGTCTCTCTGATAAAGAAAAAAGGAAAGAAAATAAAAGAGTGAGAAAGAGAAACCTATAGTGCCAGAGTGCCAGGAAGAGATGCCAGGAGGAGATGGGGCAGTGTTATCAAAGCTTTTCTCCACTTCCCCACCACTGCCCCCACCCCCCAGTATTGCCTATTAAACACTTTAGCAAAGGTCAGCTCCCAAGCACAGACTGAAGGGAGCCAGGTTCTCTGCAAGCAGATTTCTGCATCTGCAATGAGCAAGCAAAGCAGGGAGGCTGTGTGGGCTATGTTGAGCAGATCACTCCAGAATCCAGGCTCAGTTCTATTTTCAGCCCAGCTGCTGACTTACCCTATGATGGGGTACAAGTCATTTCACCTTTTTGGGCATCGTCTCTAAAATGAAGATAA
The DNA here is from genome assembly GCF_000334495.1 of Tupaia belangeri chinensis. Taxonomy (NCBI): domain Eukaryota; kingdom Metazoa; phylum Chordata; class Mammalia; order Scandentia; family Tupaiidae; genus Tupaia; species Tupaia belangeri. The sequence goes on from NW_006159543.1 coordinate 227,119, forward strand.
CTGAGTTTTCTCAGCCTCCCTCTGTGGCTGTGAGGATTAATGAGGTGGCACTGAAAAAGAAGCTATAAAAATCCTGAGTCCTAGCTTCTAGATGTACAAGCTTAACAAGTGTCAGCTGAACTGCCTCATTTGCAGCTGGGCCACAGAAACTAATGAAGCTTACATCAAGTACTTGGGACTAGGAACTTGGCCAGTGAAGCTTGAGGGGCTATTTCCTCCTAATATCTATTGCTGTCAGCAAAACCATTTTCTGTCAGATCCACTCAAAAGGGATATGTGGGGCCAGGTAGTGGCATAGCAGTAACAGTAATGCAACTGGACCCTCATGGGAAAAGTCCTGAGTTCGCATCCCATAACTTCCCTGAGCATGCTGGGCACATGCACCTGCCCATGATCTAGGCCAGTTAACGCTAGAGGTGGATCATAGCATGGGAACCCTGCTGGGTTGTGCCTGACTCTCTCTCTCACCCCCTCCCTCCTTCTATTGTCTCTCTGTCTCTCTCTGTCTTTCTGGCAAGCACACACACCCTATAGCAAAAAAACTCTCCAAAAAAAAAGAATAAGAGACATGGATTCAGGACTGGATAGTGACATAGCAGTAAAATGCAAAGCCCTCAAGGCTGACCCACATAAGAGGGTTCTGCATTAGGGCCCTGAAACCTCTGAGTACTCCAGGGCTGGCTGAAGTTGAGGGTGGATCATGGCATCAGTACCCAATTGGTGCTATCTCTCTGTGTCTCTCTGATAAAGAAAAAAGGAAAGAAAATAAAAGAGTGAGAAAGAGAAACCTATAGTGCCAGAGTGCCAGGAAGAGATGCCAGGAGGAGATGGGGCAGTGTTATCAAAGCTTTTCTCCACTTCCCCACCACTGCCCCCACCCCCCAGTATTGCCTATTAAACACTTTAGCAAAGGTCAGCTCCCAAGCACAGACTGAAGGGAGCCAGGTTCTCTGCAAGCAGATTTCTGCATCTGCAATGAGCAAGCAAAGCAGGGAGGCTGTGTGGGCTATGTTGAGCAGATCACTCCAGAATCCAGGCTCAGTTCTATTTTCAGCCCAGCTGCTGACTTACCCTATGATGGGGTACAAGTCATTTCACCTTTTTGGGCATCGTCTCTAAAATGAAGATAACTGAGTTTTCTCAGCCTCCCTCTGTGGCTGTGAGGATTAATGAGGTGGCACTGAAAAAGAAGCTATAAAAATCCTGAGTCCTAGCTTCTAGATGTACAAGCTTAACAAGTGTCAGCTGAACTGCCTCATTTGCAGCTGGGCCACAGAAACTAATGAAGCTTACATCAAGTACTTGGGACTAGGAACTTGGCCAGTGAAGCTTGAGGGGCTATTTCCTCCTAATATCTATTGCTGTCAGCAAAACCATTTTCTGTCAGATCCACTCAAAAGGGATATGTGGGGCCAGGTAGTGGCATAGCAGTAACAGTAATGCAACTGGACCCTCATGGGAAAAGTCCTGAGTTCGCATCCCATAACTTCCCTGAGCATGCTGGGCACATGCACCTGCCCATGATCTAGGCCAGTTAACGCTAGAGGTGGATCATAGCATGGGAACCCTGCTGGGTTGTGCCTGACTCTCTCTCTCACCCCCTCCCTCCTTCTATCTTGGAAGAAATAAATAAGTAAAGGAGGAAGGAGGAATGGGGCAGCCTGTGACCTGGTAGTTAAGGTAGCTGGATTCCACATGCATAACCCTGAGGTTCGAGTCCTGGACCTGGCGGCCTGAGAAACACACCAGGAGTGTGTGCATGTATGTGTGTCTCAAATCCTGAGAGGAGAGAGAAATGGAAGAGAATGAATTGTGGTGTGACCAGGCCCTGTCAGAGGGTGCTTCCTTCTCTTCCTCTCTCTCTGTCTATGGAGAATGCACACACCCTGTGGCAAATGTTTTAAAAAGAGGGGGGTCTTTTAAAAAGACCTCTTCCCCACTGGACTTTTCTTTTGAAATTGGGCAGCCCACTCACTACTTCAGTGGAGAATCCCTACCCTTGGTGAACACATTCAAGCAGATTCAAGACTTTTTTGGCCCTTTGCAGATACCTTGGCTCATTTCCTCTGATATCTACCTTTCCTTCATCCTCATCTGCCCGGCTAGAAGCAGCTATAAATAAAGGATGCTTGAATTCTAATTTTTCCTCAACATTTAGGCTTAAGTAGAGGGAATCTTTTTGGCTTTTGCTTATGTGAACATGTGTTTTTTATTTTTTTTCAAGAATAGTCTCTGTTTATTTATTTATTATTTTGAAAGGTTTTTGCTATAGGGCACATGCACTCACCAGAGAGACAGAGAGAGACAGAGACAGAAGGTGAGAAATCACCCCCAGGGGGGATGGCTACACCGCAGTCCCTTCTCCTCCATTCTCCTCTCGGGATCTTGAGCACGCATGCACATGTGCCTGGCGTGAGTTTAAGCCACCAGATCCGGGACTCAAACCGTGGTCAACTACATGGGAGTCCAGCAACATAGCCATTATGCCAACTGCTGGTCCCAGGAATAGTCTCTTTAAGAAAAATTATATAGAGCACACGTGTGCTTGCTGGGGAGGGAAGACAGAGAGAGAAAGTGAGAAATCAACCCCCACCCAGTCACCCAAGGGGACAACCACACTGCAATTCCTTCTTCTCCATTTGGGATTTGGGGCATGCATGCACACATGTTTGGCATGATTTTTAAGCTGCCAGGTCCAGGATTTGAACCGCTGTCAGCCATGTGGGAGTCCAGAGCCTTCATCACCATGCTACCTGCTGTCCCCAGGAATAGTTACATTTTAAAACTTATTTTTGTATGTGTGACAATTGGCTAAAATTTACTTATTTACAAAATTCTCGAATTCAGGGGTCTTCAAAAATTTCATGGAAATGTATATGATGAGAAAATTAGGGAACCAGCAATTAGCGTAATGGCTATGTCGCTGGACTCCCACATAGTCGACCACGGTTCGCGTCCCAGACCCGGTGGCTTAAAAGTCACGCTGGGTGCGTGTGTTTGCATGCCCAAGATCCCGAGAGGAGAATGAAGAAGGGACTGCGGCATGACCATCCCCCCTGGGGGGTGATTTCTCGCTTTCTGTCTCTCTGTCTCTCTCTGTCTGTCTGGTGAGCGCACACGCCCTATAGCGAAAAACCTCTCCAAAGAAAAGAAAAGAAAAAGAAAATTATGCATAGATTTCAAAACTTTTGGCACTAAAATTAACTTGTGCTTTAGTTACATTTTCCACAAACCTTCTGAAGTCCTCATATGAAACAGTTTTTATTATCAATAATTATAGTCCTCATATTTGAAGTACATTATATGTCTAGATTTGTTCATTCTACATAACTGCTATTCTGCATCTTTTGACCTACATCTTCGCATTTTTTTCTCCCCACTACCCTGATGCTGATAACTACTATTTAATTCTGTTTTTAAAGGTATTTGTCATAGGGCATGTGTGTTCACCAGAGAGAGACAGAGAGACAGTGAGAGGGAAAGTCAGAAGTCACCTCCCAGGTGGGATGGCTAGAGTGCAATCCCTTCTCCTCCAGTCTCCTCCTGGGATTTTAGACACACACGTACATGTGACCGGCATGAGTTTTAGGTCACTAGGTCTGGGACTTGAACTGTGGTTGGCCATGTGGGAGTCCAGAGCCCCAACTACCATGCCACCTACTGGCCCCACTATTTTATTCATCTCTGTTTGACTTTTTTCTTTTTTTGATTCTATATATAAGATCGTGTAATAGTCTTCTTTCTGTATCTAGCTTAGTTCACTTAGCGTAATTTTCTCTACATCTATCCATGTTGTGGCAAATGGCAGGATCTCCCTTTACACAGCTGAATAATATTCCATTGTGTGTATATACCACATTTATCCTTCATCTGTTGATGGACACTTAGGTTGATTCCATATCTTGGATATTGTGACTAGTGGTGGGATAAACATGTGGGAGTGCAAATACCTCTTCAACATATTAATTTAATTTCCTCTGGAGACTTACCCAGAAGAGGGATTGCTGGGTCTTTTGGGGAAAGGGCTTTGAACTCCAAGTTCTTAGCCAGATTCCCAGTGCAATTTCAACTTTATCTACTGTGTCCAGTGCTTAGTTTACATGCATCCCACCCCTCCCTGACAGTTCATCAAGCTATGGCAGCTTGCCAAAGACAGAGGGAGAAAAAATTTTCAAAGGCCTATGGGAATGGGGGAGGTTCACATGCCAGGATTATGGTAAGATTGCCTAGAAGGCAAAAATTGGCTTTATTTTCCATCCCCGCTTCCTCTCTCTACCCCTAGCCCACTAGGACATCCTTGGTCTGCATGCAGTCTTCTGGCTTCTCAGTGTCCTACATGGTGACAACCCTCTGGGCCTGCCCTGCCTTCAGAATTACCTCCTCCCCCCTTCCTCTCACTAAGCAAAAGCAAAAACTGGTATCATGAACATAAGTTATGTTTTGAGTCATCTGATTAACCGAGTAAAGCACTTTGTAATGAGCCTAACGGGTTCCTACAGAGTTAGGTATACTGATACCCAAAATAAAGGATAGAATGAATTAATCTTTTCATTGATATGCAAGCTGTTTGACCTTGGTAACATGGTTGTCAGAAATCTCTTCTCTCAATTATTGGATTATGGCAATGGGGAGTGCCCAAAACCACTGAGGTAACATCTGTTCTCTTTACCTTCTCTAGAACCCTAGTCACTCAGTATTTCAGCCTGCCCCCTTTAAACTAAGGATCCCATATGCCTCTCCCTACCTTGTATACATCCACACTATGGGCAAGCTGCTTGCAGTTTCTTGGAAGTAATTGCAATTCCTGCTTCCTAGTGGGACATATAGGCCGAAAAAAAAAAAAAAAAGAAAGAAAAAAATTAAAAGAAAAATTGCTCCATGGCCTTCGCCACCACAGACAGAACTGGTAGTAAAAGCAAGAGAGCAAGGACAAGCTTTCCTGCCCCTTTCCTAACCTGGCATGGTAGGGTTGCATAGTGTCTCCTAGGACCTGAAAAGACTCAAAGAAGCACTAGAAGAGGAATAGATCTCCCCCTGCTGAATGATGGAAGAGATTTTGATTTGCTTTGCAGTTCCTGCAGCCCTGAGTCCATGCCAGTTTGGCTCTGTAATGAAGTTGTGTGTCCTACACTGGGAGCCAGGAGACTTTGGTTCTCCTTGCAGCTCTTCCAAGAACTAGCTGTGTGACCTTGGGCATTTACTTTCTCTCTCTGGCTAATCAATTTCTTGCTGTATTAAATGAATGAGTTGAACTAGAGGGAGGGCCTATTAGCTTTAAAAAATAAAACTGCTTTTTTTCTTATCTATATTCTTTTGACTAAGCATTTTTAAATGAAGCCAAGTATTTCTAGCATCACCCAAACATTCTCCCAGGTCAGTAGTTAAGCCAGGAGAACTCCCCAGTTCATAAAAATTGAACACCAGAACAAGCCATGAAGCCCACTTGGCTCTGCTGTTTTCACCCCATCGCCTCCTGTCGAGGGGCCCATCTTGAAAATCCCTAGATGGTTCTACCTCCCTGTGGTACTGACCTTGTCCAGTAACACCTACATAGGCAAGGAATCAACGGACAGTAACTCTAGGAATGTAAAACACATCTAAAGTTTTCAGCCAAATCCTATTTAGGGTACAAGAAACAAACTCAGGCCAGCTGGTGGTATACTGGTTAAGGTGGCTGGGTCCCACATGGCTGACTGCAAAGTTCAAGTCTCAGACTTAGTAGCTTGAAAAACTCTTCTCAAAAAAAAAAGTGAGACCAGCAGTTAGCGTAATGGCTATGTCGCTGGACTCCCATATAGTTGACCGCAGTTTGCATCCTATACCCAGTGGCTTAAAACTCACGTGTGTGTGCGTGCATGCCCAAGATCCCAAGAGGAGAATGGAAGAGAAGGGATTGCAGCGTGGCCATCCCTCCTGGGGGGTGATTTCTCGCTTTCTGTCTCTCTGATTCTCTCTGTCTGTCTGGCGAGCGCACGAGCCCTATAGCAAAAACCTCTCAAAAACAAACAAACAAACAAAAAACCTCACTGGATGTGTGTGTTTGCATGACCAAAATCTCAAGAGGAAAATGGAGAGGAAGGGATTGGAGCATGGTCATCCTCCCAGGGGCAAGGAGGTGGGGCGTTGCTTTGTCAGTTTTCCTCTGTGTCTCTCCAGCAAGTATATACACTCTATAGCAAATTTTAAAATAATAACAAGTATATACACCCTACAGCAAATTTTAAAGTAATAACAAGAGAAGAAACTTTGCTTTATGATATAAATATTCCAGAATAGGGCTTTTGTTAATGACACATGATTTACATATATGTCTTCCCTCTTTCAAAGGTCTTCTAGAGTGAGTCCTTTTGAAAAGCCATTGAGCAACTTCCTATATCTTCAGTGTCAATGCAGAGTTTCAGTTTAAATCTTTAAACATTTTAAATGCAGCTATTCTGAGGCTGATCTATGCTGGAGATTGTAGGAAAACATAGACAGCTTCTATTCTCACTGAAGACACAGAGAATGAAATATTGGGAGTCCAGGACCCAAAGAAAGGGCCAATTCCTGAGAGCTGGTGAGCTCAGCATGGGCTGTAGGAGGCTGGGCAGCCTCTATAATGTGACAGATTTTTGTGATGCTCCCTTTAAAAAAAAAAGTTTCTTTCTTTCTTGAGGGAGAAGGGATTTGACTCCTCAACAGGATCTCACAATGCTAGAATCCTACTCCCAGCCTCTCAGCAAGCCAGGATCATAGGTGCACACAGGTGTGTCCAGCATATTCAGGTTGCTCCAGGATTTGAACTTGGGCCTCCCATGTAGCTCCAGTACTTCACAGCAGCACACTACTGGCGATACCACCACGCTGAGCCTGTGGTGGCTTTTTAAGGGAGGACTTTTAAAAAGTTCATTCATTTCTCCCATTCAAGGGAGAGAGGGGGAGAGAAAGAGATGGACATCCCCTATAGGATCTTTACACTGTGATCCACCCCTAGTATCAGCTGGCTTGGATCACTGGCATGTACTTGTACACCCTGCATGCTCAGAAAGGTACCAGAACACAAACCCTAGACTTTCTCATGTGGGTTCAGTTATGTTGCCACTGTGGCTGGGCCGGTGATGGCCGTTGGAAGCTCTCTGGTACTGCTTACAACAGTGAGACACTCACCTGTCACCACTGTGGCATTGAACTAGGAGTTGGCTGAGAAGGCCAAAGAGGAAATATGGACAATGAAGGTAATCACACTTACCTGGAGAGAGAAAAGTCCGAACAGACATAGGCAGGACACGGAAGAGGAAATATCCTGAAAAAAAAAAATGCTAATACCCAGAAGGGGCAGGAAAGAAGCTCCTTTCACGCAAGAAAGTTTGCTTGATGATGACAAGGAAGGCCAACTTGTGGTATGGTGGTTAAGGCAGCTGAATGCCACATGGGTGACTTCATGGTTTGAGTCCTAGACATACTGCCTTGAAAAAACATGCCAGATGTGTGTGAGTGCATGCCCAAAATTCCAAGAGAGAATGAAAAAGAAGGGATTGTCGTGTGGCCATCCCCTCCAGGGAGTGATTTCTCTCTCTCTCTCTCTCTCTCTCGGGGGTCGTTCTCTCTCTCTCTCTCTCTCTCTCTCTCTCTCTCTGTTGTTCTCTGGTGAGCACATGCTTCCTGTAGTGAACAAAAAAATAAAATAAATAAATAAATAAATAAATAAATAAATAAATAAAAAACAAGCAAACAACAACAAAAAGACATGATAGGCAAAGTGGATGCTGGAAGAAGCCCAGTGCATTGGGAGGAAGTGGAGAGATCAGACAGGGAAGATTTAGAAGCAACTACCTCCTTCCAGTCCCACAGGGAGGGGAAAAGGGAGGCTTCTTTTTCTCAGTTTGCTGTGAAACTTGGTCTTTACAAGTCTGTTTGCAAAGCTTCTCGAGGACAAGTGTCGTCGTGTCTTAGTCATTTCTATAATCCAGAGCTGGGCACTGTACTCTGTTCATAGTTGTTGCCTAAGAAATACCTGCCAAAGAAATGACTGACAGAACAAGTGAATGAATTCAGACTCTCCTATGATGGCTGGGATCTCAGTGGGAGGCAAAAACAGGCAGAAACATCCCACAGGGAGAGGGGAGGGAGAGAGCCTTTGCAATGTTTACAAAATTCTCCCAGTGGCCATGAGCTTTGGAGTTAGTTGGAAATATGAAATATGGGCAAGAGGTCATCCCTCAGCATTTTCTAGAACGAAATAATGTGTGCATTTCACCTTCCTTTTTCTCCAGGTCATGGATGATATCTCCCCTTATGAAGACTGCATCCCTTCCCTTTGTACCCTCAATTTAGCATTCAAAGCCCTCCACAATCTGGTTTTATATAAGTCAGGGTCAACCAGAGAAACAGAAACAATAGCAGATGTATATTAAGGGATTTATTGTAAGAAACTGACTCACACCACTGTGGGTGCTGGCTAGCGTAATCTGAAATCCGTGGGGCAGGCCATCAGGAAGGGCAGGCTGGAACTAATAGCAGAAGTAGCAGACCTCAAGCAGAATATCTTTTTCCTTGAGGAAGCCTCAGTTCTGCTCTTTTGGCTTTTTCATTGATTAAATCAGGCACACCCAGTTAATCTGGGAAAATATCTTTTACTTGAAGTCAACACATCATGAATGCTAATCACATCTACAAAATACCTTCACAGCAATGTCTAGATTAGTATTTGATTCAATGATTGGGACCACAGTTTAGATGAGTGGATACATGAAAATCACCATCACAGGCTATTAATAGCTGTCTTTTATTATTATTATTATTTTTTTTTTTGGAGAGAGTTTTGCTATAGGGCATGTGTACTTGCCAGAGAGACAGAAAGCAAAAAATCACCCCTGGGGGGGATGGCCACACCACAATCCTTTCTCCTCTGTTCTCCTCCTGGGATCTTGGGCACACACAAATGGCCAGCATGAGTTCTAAGCCACCGGGTCCAGGACTCGAACCGTGGTGGGCCATGTGGGAGTCCAGCAACGTAACTGCTACACCATCTGCTGGTTCCAATAGTTGTCTTTCTTGCCTGAACTCTCCACACATCCTCCCTGAGTCCGCCTAACCCCATACATGCATTGGCCTGCTCCTGGCCAAGATCTTCTCTTTCCTGGGCCAGCAGATGCTGTGGAAGTTAAAGCAGCTGGATCTTATGTGGCCTATGTGGTTCAAGTGGTTTAAGTCTCAGACCTGGTGGCTTTTTTTTGTTTTTGTTTTTTTTTTTTTTGAGAGGTTTTTGCTATAGGGCACGTACCCTCACCAGACAGACAGAGAGACAGAGAAATAGAAAGCGAGAAATCACCCCCTGCCCGGGGTGTGTGTGTGGGGGGATGGCCACACCACAATCCCTTCACCTCCATTCTCCTCTCGGGATCTTGGGCACACACCCACCGTGAGTTTAGGCCACCGGGTCTGGGACTCAAACCGCAGTCGACTACGTGGGAGTCCAGCGACATAGCCATTACGCTAACTGCTGGTCCCTCTCCATCACTTTCACGAAGGGAATAAAACTTTAAAAACTCTGAAATAAATTTGACTATGGAGAAGCGATTGCAGTGCGGCCACACTCCCTAGGGGTTATCTTCTCTCTCTCTCTCTCTCTCCTCCCCTCACCCCCACAAGTACAGGCACTCTGTAGCAAAACTAAAAACAGAACAAACAAAAACGTTCTTTCCTTAAGTTGCAATGTTTTTATCTTATGGGTCCTATTTACTGCAAGACCTTTCCTACATCCTCTCAATTTGAATGCATCTCTTACATCCCCATTATTAATCTTATTTCTTTTTTTTTCCTTTTTTTGGAGAGGTTTACGCTATGGAGCGCATACACTCGCCAGAGAGATAGAGAGAGACAGAGAGACGGAGAGCAAGAAATCACCTCCCAAGGAGGATAGCTACGTCGCAATTCCTTCTCCTCCATTCTCCTCTCAGGATCTTGGGCACGCACGCACACGCGCCTGGCATGAGTTTAAGCTGCCGGGTCCAGGACTCAAACTGCAGTTGACTACATGGGAGTCCAGCAACATAGCCATTACACTAACTGCTGGTCCCATTATTAATCTTATTTCTGTATGTGTCTTGCCTGCTAGAGGAATGATTGCGTTGTTTATTCTCTGTTTGCCCATCCTCCAGAGACCCTGGCATATAGATGCTCAGTACATTTCTTTTCAATTACATAGCTTGAGTATCCCTTATCTGAAATGCTTGAGACCAAACGTGTTTTGGAGTTTAATTTTTTTCAGACTTTGAAATATTTGCACTTATATAGTGAAATATGGGAACCAAGTCAAAGTACAAAATTCATGTATGTTTTATATATACCTTATGCACATAGCCTGGAAGTAATTTTATACGATATTTTGTACTGCAGTGATTTGACTGACCTATTATATAAAGGCAGATATATTCAATAGAATTTTCCACTTATCACATCATGTTGGAGCTCAAAAAGTTACTGATTTTGCAGTATTTTGGATTTTGAACCTGTAGATTAGGGATGCCCTATCTATATAAAATTTACAGAACCCACCATGATTTACATTGAATTCATCCATACTTTCCAAAACCTCACCTCTTTTGAGCCTAATGCCCATCCCTCCACATATTGTCCCTATCCTGATGGTCTAGTTTGTTTATATTTATTGATCTCTAAAGGCCTGAGGACATTTTTTTCCTAAATTAATTTAAATCTCCTTTCGACTTTTCTTTTAGGACTACCTTACTATAAATATTGCCTAAGGCCCACCTGTCCCAAAAGAGCAATCCCCTCCCCCATACTCTGATTTTATTTTTCTAGAAAAAATAAGGGACAAAGATAACAGCATTTTTTTCACATGGATTTTAAAAATTAGCTGATCAGATTAGTTTTTGCCTAAATGGGATGTTTTGTTTTAATTTGATGATTCTAGGGTTCTATGATCATTTATCTGGAAAGAGGATCCATTGTGGTCATAAAATTATCAAAGGGGTCCAAGATCTCCAAAAGGTTGAGAGTCACAGTGTATTTCCCATTCTTCTCCTTTTTTTCTTTTATTACCAGAGTGTGCATGTACTCGCCAGAGAGAGAGAGAGCAAGAGAGAGAAGCACAGCCATGGGGCATGGTCACGCTACAATCACTTCCCCTCCATTTCTCCATGCTGTCAGAAATTGGAGCACAGGGACCAGCAGTTAGCGTAATGGCTATATCGCTGAACTCACATGAAGTCGACCACGGTTTGAGTCCCAGATCCAGTGGCTTAAACTCATGCCAGGCACATGTGCGTGCATGCCCAAAATCCCAAGAAGAGAATGGAGAAGGGATTGTGGCGTGGCCATCCCCCTTGGGAGGTGATTTCTTGCTTTCTATCTCTCTGTCTCTCTCTGTCTTTCTGGTAAGTGCATGCACACCATAGGACCAAAATAAAAAGAAAAAGAAAAAAAGAAAAAAAAAAGAAAGAAAGAATTTGGAGCACACACATGTGACTGGCATGTTTTCAGGCTGCCAGGTTGGAACTGCAAATCACATTCCACCATGCGGGATCCAGCTCCCTTAACCACTAGACTATGGGGTCAGTCCCTCCAATTCTGTTTTTAAATGATTATTTTTAGTTTTTGCTACAGGGTGCATGCACTTGCCAGAGACAGGGAGAGAAAGTGATAAATCATGCTTCAATCCTTTCTCCTCCATTCTCTTCTTGGGATTTTGGGCACATGTGCACATGCACCTGGCATGATTTTCAAGTTGCTGGGTCTGGGACTTGAACTATGGCATCAGCTGCATGGGATCCAGCTGCCTTAAGCACCATGCCACCTGCTACCTCCTCCCCATCCCTCTTCTTAAACTATAGCTACTGACACAATTAAAGACATTATTAACTTATTCTCCCATTTTGGTTTGCCTGCTTCCAATCTCTTTAAGTTTTCTTACCCTACACACATTCATTTACCTACAGCACAATTACAATCAGGTAACTCCCTACCTCCAGAACAGTCAATGGCTTCCCATTCCCTTCAGGATAAGGTCCCAATATGGTACCTGATCCTCCAGCATAACTAGAATATTTCTCTTTCTTCAAAACCTCTGCTTCCTCACCTTTGCTTCCTGCCTGGGGAGACCTACTGTTCTAGTCCATTCTGTTGCTTATTACAGAGAAAATACCTTGGTGATTTAACAGAACAGAGGTTTACTAAGCTTTCAGTTTGAAGATACAAGGTCCAGAGGCCATATAGTAAGGGTTTTCTTGTTGATGTGGGTCCTAAGGCCATGTAGGGCATCACATGTTAAAATAACAGGCCAATGTGTCTCTGTGTATTCCTGTGTGTGGGTGTGTCTCTCTCCTCATAAACTCATGAAGAGTCAATCATAAGGGTCTCACCCTAATCACTCCCACAGACAACATATGAAGTTTCCTCTTCAACACAACCATGTTCCAACACAGGAACTGCTGGAAAACAGTCAAACCATAGATAGCACAAACCTCCTTCCAATCATTGCCTGTCAAAATCCTACCCTCCTTCAAGACCTAGCTCACATGCTTCTACCTCCAAAAGTACTTCCCAGGATACGCCATACAGAAGTGAAATCTTTTACCTCTGGACCTTTTGTTTGAACCTCATGGGAGACTTCTAGTGTTTTTCCAAATTCTACTCTTCTTCCCCGGTGCAAGTGCAGCTAGCAAAACATTTCCTAGTCTTTCTTGAAGCTAGGTGTGATCCACAGCTTAGCTCTTGCCAAAGGGATGTGAGAGAAAGTGAAATGGACAAATTCCATCTCGCTTGCTTAAAAGGAAAATCCCTTGCCTGAATCTCCTTATTTCTCCCTTCCTAATAGCTGGAATGTGTATGTGCTCATGTGCAGGGCAGTGCTATCCCACTGGCCTAGAACAGCCAGCCTGTTAGGGAAGACAGAAATAATTAGTCATCTTACTTGAGCTGTTGTATTTTTAGCTTCTTTGTTACAGCAGCTTACTCTTTACCCAAACGCAGGCTTCTCTATGGTAGTGCATTAAATCAAACCATGCCTTGTTATTTGTAGAAATATCTCATCTCTCCTAGGAAGCCAACTCTTAACTGGTCTCCCTGTTTTCTAACTTGCCTCCTACATTCTATTTTCAGCAGCTAGGGTAATCCTTATAAAAGAGAAGTCAGATCATGTCATTCTTTGCTGAAACCCTTATTCAATAAGAACAAAATCCTTAAAATAACCTACAAGGCCCTGCACAACAGACAACGCCCACTCCCATTCATTCTCATCTCACTGACCTTACTTTTCTTCTTGTCTCTTACAGGCATGCTCCACCCCACTGCCACAACACTCACTCTGCACTGGACACACCTACCTCCTTGCTATTCTGCAAACAAGTCAGAGAGTCCTGCTCCAGGTCTCTGTACCTGCTGTCCCCTCTGCTTGTCCCAGATATCAGCATGGCTCATTCCTTTATCACCTTCAGGTCTTTGCTCAAATGTTACCTTTCCAGGGCCAGCAGGTGGTGTGGTGGTTAAGGGTGCTGGACTCCCATGTGGTTGACTGTGGTTTGAGTCCCAGACTTGGCAGCTTACTTTCTTGCTTTCCCTCTCTGTCTCTCTCTCTTTCACTCTGTCCCTCTCTGGTCAAAATAAAATAAATAAATACATAATTATTATTTTTTTAAAAAATAATTATTTATTTTATTTTATTTATTCATTTATCTTTTTATTTGACCAGAGAGAGACAGAGACAGAGGGTGAGAGTGAGAGAGAGAGGAAGTGAGAAAGCAAGCCACCAGATTCAGGACTCAAACCCTGGTCGGCCATGTGGGAGTGTCTAGCGCCTTAACCACCACACCACCTGCTGGTCCTTAAAATAATTATTTAAAAAAAGTTAGCTTTCTATATATGTCTTCTCTGATCATCCTACTTAACGTTGAACCCCCCCTCGATACCCTTTCACAGAATCCCATTTTCTTGCCTGATTTTTTTCCCCACAGCATTTGCTATTTGACACACTGTATGTTTTCTTTATTTACATGTTTATTATTTGAGAATGTAAACTCCATGAGAACAGAGGCTTTTGATTGTTTACTGCTGTATTCTTGGTACCTGGAACTTGTCCTGGCACATAAAAAGTGTTCAATAAATGTATATTGAATGAACCAATTCCTTGGGGGGGGGCAAGTACTTTGTAGTCACCACACTGCCTAGCACACGGCCTTGTATGCAATACAGTGCTCAGTAAACATTTGATGAATGAACTACGATGGAAGACTACTACTGTTGTGCCTTGCAGTTTATGTACTTCTCTGAGTAATACTATATGCATGGGCCTTCGTTAAGTTTCTGAACTTGTAAAAGGACAATAAAACATCAGAAGGAGAAGTCCTCCATGGACACAGCTGAAAATGGCAGCAAAAAAAAAAAAACAGATAGGACCCTAGGCCAGCTGGTGATATGGTGTTTAAGATGGCTAGATCCCACATGGCCAACTGTGCGGTTCAAGTTTCAAAGCAGGTGGCTTGAAAAAAAAAAACACTCCAGGCACTTGTGCTTGCATGCCCAAAAGATGGGAAAAATGGAGAAGGGAATTGCATTGTGACCATTCCCCATGATGTGTGCTTTCTTACTTTCTCTGCCTCTCTCCTGTGAACACACATGCCGTCTAACAATTTTTTTATAAAAAGATAGGCTGTTGCTTTGAGAATTTTCTGTCTGTACCACCTAGACAAATCCTTAACTCCCTCTGGGTCTGTTTCAGCATAAGTAAAAGGAAGCTAGTAGACTAGTTGATCTTTGAAGAAACTTCTATTTTTACAGTTGGTAGTTATGAACACTACAGTCACTTCTGGTTCTCAAATTATACTATTTGTCTCTTACTTCTTCTAACTCATTGTTGGAATATGTTTAATAAAAATGTGGTGTAAGAATAAAGGCTCAGGGCCAGCAGATAGCATGGCAGTTACATTGCTGGACTTCCACATGGCTGACCACTGTTTGAGTCTTAGATCTCTAGCCTGAAACTCAAGCTGGGTGCATGTGTGTGCGTGCCCAAGATCATGGGAGAATGGAGAAGGGATTGTGGTATGGCCACCCCCTCTGGTGGGTGATTTCTCACTTTCCCTCTCACTGTCTCTGTCTCTCCCCCACACCCCCGCTGCAAATGCAAAAAAACTTCTATTTAAAAAAAAAGAATAAAGGCTCACTTTGACCCAATTAGCAAGTATCATTTTAAAAATAATAAAACATAGTGTATAAGGCCACATTAGCGACATGTAGATGATGACACTCACTGAGGCTAACAAGAGGCAGACCAGACCAAAACCAGGTTTCCTTATTCCTTCAGGATTCTTTATCTTAAGTTCCATAGTATAATATATTTTCTTTCTTTTCCAAGGGTTAACATGCACATTTACTACCTAGAGACTTTGGAAAACACACATCTCTCACTATTTTTTACCATACTTGGTCCCAGTGTTAGGAACAAAACAACTTTCTCTTGCAGTGTCTCTGATTCAGGTGGCACTTTCTGCCGGGACTTGTCTTCCATGCAAAGGTTACACTGTACAATCACAAAAGGCACACAAGCTCTTTGGATGAGCCCCTGTTATGGGTGTCTTTCTGTGACGTAAAAGTGCTTTAACTTAAGCCCTGTCTTTATAAAGAGATAAAAACCGTGTTCAGAAACATGCGGATTCATGTGACTACCATCCGGATAAACAGATTGTCTTAAAGGAAACTGTAAACAGAGCCAGAATTACTTTCCTGCTCTGAAGAAGGGGGGAAGCAAGCGTGGCTGACTTCCCGCTTGAGGGAAAGATCTGGCCCTAGCGTCATCATCAGCATCCCTCCACCCACACCCCTCCTCCAGAGATCTAACGTGTGAGCGCTCTCCAGCCAGCTTTCCCCGACCGCCTAGCTACAGGGGGCGGACTATTCCTTAGCCCCGCCTCCTTTCGTGCCCTCCAGCCAATACCTGCAAACACTGGAGGAAGGCGGAGTTATAGTTGGAATTCCGCCCCTCGCTCCCGCTCAGCGAATCGAGGCAGGAGGGGGGGGGGCTTTCCT
>NW_006159543.1:243498-282204 GCF_000334495.1 Tupaia belangeri chinensis
GGGACTGGGGGAGGGGGAAGGAGGAAGGGGACTGCTCTGTGGCGAGCGTGCCCCACAGGCTGTTTCCGTTATGTTACCTCTCGCGGGAGGGTCACGTTCATTCTCACCGTGCGGTGGGGTGGAGTCAAGATGGAGAGAGTGAGGCGAAGCTCCCAGGTTTGAAGGCTAGGGCTGGAGGGCCCAATGCGGGGATCCTGGCAGGCTAGAGAGATGGGAGGGAACAGACGCTTAGCCTTGGCTATGGAGACACGTGGCTTTGTCGCTTTGCTGTTGAGCCACACGGCTGGACTGGATTCGGTTCAGCTCTTTAACCAGCTTGCATCGGAGACGATACCGTGCACTGAGCCCTCCTGGTTTTTCTCCAAGAGTCTAAGAAGCAGTTTTTCAGTTCTACTTGGTATCGGTCCGGTTTAGTTGAGAAAACCTGACCTTAGGTACTGAGGGCGCTAGAATTATTACTGAGAACTTCGCTTAGATGGGAAGCGTTGGCTGTTCTCGTCTTTAGAATCATATACCGAGTAATTGGAGCTATACTTAAGTTAAATCTGGTTGAGCGGATAAAGTGATGCATTAACTCTGTGTCCGTGATAGCCAACATCGCAGCTGGAGCTATCCTGAAAATCTTAGGGTACTAAATTTCTGGAATCTTTGACCTTCCCCAGTGCAGCTAGCTATACACATAATACAAAAACATTTTTTCAGTAACAAGAATCCTTACTGAACTTGTTCACTTCTCTTAGCGCTGTGTACGGAAATTTAGAAAACCATTTGATACCTAAAGGAAATTTAGAAAACCATTTGATACCTGAGTGTTAAAATAATTGAGGACAGATAATAGAGTGGATGACTGGAATCGGACAATGTATTGCAACTTGAATTTTTTTTTAAATTTTCTTGCCATTAAAACAAGCTCCTTCCCCCTACTTCCACCCTCTACCTTTACCTTGGAACCATCTTAGAGATAAACTTGGTTACCTGATTATTCACTTTCCCTTCCACCTATAACAGATTTGGAATCTTTTGGTTCTGATAGGTGTATCTTGTGTTTTATTGTTACCCTATTGATCAGATAACACAACCCGCAATCTTAGTTATCTGTTAAAAGGGCAAAGTTTTCATCTAATGATCAGTTAAAATAGTTAAAATTACTTTTTGAGCATATTTTCCTAAATGCTTCTGTTCACTTTTTTGCTTTCTTTAAGCTGATTTCCACTAAGTCCTTATCTTTTTAAGACCCAGCTGATAAAAGTATCCATCTGTAATAGACAGCTTCTTTCTAGATTATTGGGTTGCTGATTGTGATGCAAATGATAGTGCAAACACTGATGCCATCTGTAACCAAGCAATACTTGAGTTAAAAGGCACTTAGAAGCTGCCCTCTAGCTTTGACCACACCATTATGGCTCATGGGCCTTAGTAAAGAGGACAAAACAGGACTAGATTCATAGTAAATAGTAATATAGCTAGGGAATAAGAATGTATTTTTATTTAGAGATTTTTTTCCTTGGCCCCTGTGGTTATTAAATCCTTTTCCTATGCTTCTAGGAAAAATGTAAAGGCTTTATTTTATCCTTGTGTTAATCTTTCTGCCCCCCCCCCCCAATGCAACACAGCAGAGCCTGAGGCTGTATTAGGAGGGGAGAAACAACTTACTTTTCTCCTGATTGATTAAGCTCCACAGGGATTAATTGCTGACCAGTTAGGCTTCCTCATTTCTGGCATAATCATTAGCTTGTTGGTTCCTTAGACATACTGAAATCTTCATTGAACATAATCAAATGATGTCTCTGGAGCTTCCTTTGCCAAGTCCCCTACTTGGGATCTAAAGTCATGGACAGGACAACTCCGTGGAGGTCTGCAGTTGATGATCTTTTAAGCAGAGTAGCATTTCTTCTGAAATCAGTATCATTCTTGGCTGTCATGTTATTTAGGTAATACTAGTGGGGGACTTCAAAAAGTTTGTGGAAAACTGGAATTAAAGTATGAGTTTATTGGGTGCAAAAAATTTGAAGTCTACATAGGGTTTTTTTGTAAAATGGATTTTTTTCCTATGGACTTTTTGAAGACTGTGTGCAGGCGTACTTGTGTATGTATCCACGGTATGTATACGCAGAACTTAAGGTGCTGCAATCAGCCTGAATTTGAATATTTATTTAGCCTTCCTTTGCCTCAGTAATCTCATCTATAAAGTAGTATTTACCATACGATTTCTATTAAGCTATTAAGATTAAATGAGATAGGAGTAAAGTTTTTTTTCATTGCCAGAGGGTACATTGCTTAGTAGAGAGAGTGCCCCACCTCCCACCCCCAATGGAGTGTGGTCACAACAGTAATCTTTTCTTTATTTCTCTATTTTGTCAGGATTTGAAGCATGAGTGCACATATGCCCAGCATGTTTTTTCAAGCTGCCTGTGGCCAGGATTTAAACCCCAGTCAGCCATGTGGGATCCAGTGTGAAGGTCTTAGGACATTTTCCAACATACATTAAGTACAATAAATGTTGGCAAGAAGGAGTAGTAATGTTACAGAAAATGTGAAAAATACAGAAAACAAGAAAAAAGGCACCCATTATAATTTTACCACTTGTGATAACTGTTCACATTTTGATTTTTTGTCTTCCAGATGTTTATGTTAACTATGAAGACTTGAAAAGCTTGTGGAGGGTCCAGTTGCTGTCATGGTGGTTTGGGGTGGCTGAATCCCCACATGGCTGATGGCATGGTTCAAGTCCCAGTCCCAGTAGCTTGAAAAACATGCTGGGTATATGTATGTGCATGCCCAAAATTCTGAGCAGAGAATCTAGGAGAAGGGATTGCTATATGACCATCCTTCTGAGGGTTGATTTTTTCACTCCCTGCTAAATTTGCCTGACTCTGGTGAGAACATATCCTGTAGCAAAAAGTTTCATGAACAAAAACATGGAAAAGTGGAATCAAAGGTCAAGTTTATTTTGGTGCAAAATTTTTTTAAAATCCATGGAACTTTTTAATACCAAAATAAGCTTGTCCTTTCATTTCATTGTCATGAATTATTACAAGTTATTTTTTCTACAACACAGAGAGAAACAAAAAAGAGACAGCATTCCCAACAGACTCATGATGCCACGATCCACCCCTCAGCTTTCAGTCAGTACTGGATCATGGGCAGTTGTATTCCAGATGTACTCAGGAAGGTCTTCAGACTTGAACCGGGGATCTTCCCATATGGGATTGCCTCACAGAGCATCATATTTTACCACAGCGCCACCATACAGCCCCAGGTTTATATATATATATGTGTGTGTATATATACATATAAAGATTAATCTCCCACAAATGTTACAGCAGTCAACACTCTTCTGCTATATGTAAGAATGATTGTAACCATTTTCCCATACTTTAACCAACATTACACATTGATAATCTCTTTTGTTTACTATCTAAAGGATAGGAGTCACTTTTATCAAACTAATCATTAAACTAATTTATAATATAATTTACTTTGAATATTCTTTTGCCACATTTTATACAAAACAAAAGCAGAAACAATGCAGATAATTAAAGTTTAGAGTTAGTATTCTCTCCCCTTTACGTTTTGCTATAGAGCAAGTTCACTGGATGGGAAGGGGTGTGAAATTACTCCCCAGAGGGAATAGCCATTTTCTTTATTCTCCTCTTGGGATTTGGGCATGCAGGTACATGGCCCACTATTTTTTTTTTAAGAATTATTTTAACTGTGTTTATTTATTTATTTCATTTTATTTTAATTTGACCAGAGACAGAGAGAGAGACAGAAAGCAAGAAATCACCCCCCGGGGGGATGGCCACACCGCAACCCCTTCTCCTCCATTCTCCTCGAGATCGTGGGCATGTACGCACACATGCCCGGCGTGAGTTTTAAGCCACTGGGTCTGGGACGTGAACTGCGGTCGACTACGTGGGAGTCCAGTGACATAGCCATTACGCTAACTGCTGGTCCCTCGACCTACTATGTTTTTGAGATCCAGCTGCCTTAGCCACCAGATCACCCACAGGCCAGTTAGTATTCTTAATAACTCATGCACACCCATTTTTAGTCTTAACAATTAAAATGCAACTCATACATCTTCAAATGATACTGTCTAAGGCAGTAATCCCTCTGTTCAAGGAAGCATGTATCAGCCAGCATTGGCCTTCTATGATATATAAGCAGCTTTTTTGGCAGGTCATGATTCTATTGCATTTTCATCTCAGGTGAGGTGGAAATATGGTAAGAAAAGGATGAGCTGTATCTCCAGAATTCATCTTCCAGAATACCGACAGCCAGATTTTCATCATGTAGGCAGGAAACAGGGGAAGTCTTCCCTAGGCTGCTCAATCAACCCAAGAAACATGCTCTAAGGTTACAAACATCTGGTATTGCCTGGTGAGATAAAACCCACATTTTAAACACATATCTATGAGACCCATAAACACATGGTTATTGCCAATTGTTGATCGAATGATTTTATATGTAAATCCTTAGACATAGTATCTGACCATTTCTGACTATTCCTAAAATACCTAGAAGTGAAATTATTAGGATGGATATGCACCATTTTTCAGGCTTTTTTTTTAGAGTTTTTTTTTTCTTTTTTTCACTATAGGGTGCGTGACAAATTGTTCTCCAGAAACAGTCTCATTGGCAGTAATATTAATGTTTAGCATATAATGAGTGCTTAAAATGTGCTAGTTTCATGCTAAGCACTTTGTAAACGTTGCTGGGAGGAGTTTCTTGGACTATCCCTATTATACAGAGGAAGAAATGAAGATTCAGATGTTAAGTAACTTGTCCAAATCTGGATATTTTTTAAAATTTTTTGTGATATGGTATCTTACCTGGCTTTTAGAACTTTTGGGCATACTAAAATTTTCACACTGTTCTGTTAAATGTTGATAAGTAACCATGTAAACCCTTTTGATTATTTAGTTATTCTGTATTGGCTGAGAGGGGGAAGATTTTAATTTAATTTCAGTTGCCTAGGATTTTCCTAAGAACTGTATACTTTGGTTGGTTAATCCCTTGTATTTAGGAACATGCCAACATCTCCACAGTCTAAATTATTAAGATTTTTCTTATGAATACTATCTATTTGGGGAATGAGCAGGTGACATGGTTGCTGAAGGAATTGGGGAGAGAAGCTAGTTTTCTCTCTGGTTAGGGTCACTCAGCCTATCCTGCCTCTTCAGAACAGCTAGGAGAATTATTGGCCCAACGCTATTTGGAGAACGTTCTAATTAGAGGGAGAAAGAGGAGTGTTACCCCTTAAATTGCTGAACTACAATAGGTTTTTCTACCTAATGTATTATATTAGGAACAAACAGGTTTTAGGCCCAAGTAGTCTTCAGTCGCCACCATAACTTATCTCTTACACTTGAAGGAAATCTTAAGAACAGTGTTAAGATTTTTCAGTTCATTGAACTGTTTGACTAAGATGTATAACCCAAGTGTAGTTCTTGGAACTTTTTAAGGTTTTGCCAAAGTCTTGTATGTTATAGTAGTACTAGAGGGAATGATTAGTCTTGATTAGTAAAATTAGAATCATACACAGTAAAATAAGGTAGTCCTAGTTTACTTGTACCACCTTATTTTCAACAGTTAAAATAACTTTCAGGTTATCAGATGCATGCATCGTGGTAGCAAACATCCTTATATGCTGAGGTTAAGTTTTAGTTTAAAGTTTCACTTTGAGAAATGGCTGAACTGCTGATTGTTAAATGATAAAACAAAAAGGGTACCTGCAATTAGGTGGGGTGCTGAGCTGATAAGTAATTTTAAGAAATTATTCTTGGGGGCCAGCAGATGGTGTAGTGATTATCACTGGGCTCCCACGTGGCCAACCATGGTTCAAGGCCTGGGCCTGGTGGCTTGAAACTCAAGCCAGGCATGTGTGTGTGCATGTGCCTAAGATCCCGGGAGGAGAATAGAGAAAGGATTGTGGTGTGGCCATCCTTCCTGAGGGGTGATTTCTCAGTTTCCTTCTCTTATGTCTCTGTCTCTCTGAGTGCATGCGGCCCTAAGGCAAAAACCTCAAAAAAATTATTATTCAAGCCTTACATGATGTTAGAATATATATATACATCTTAAAGGAATCACCTATTCTAAAGCTATATATTTCTTAGAGGCTGCATGATGTTTCAATTGGCAATCATCATTTAATCTTAAGTGATACTAATACTTCACTGGCTTTCAAGAAAGGATTTGAAGTGTATTTCATACTAGTCACAAGTACAGATGGTTTAAGATAGATGTCAGAAGGCTTAATAGGGCTGGTGCCATACTGCATAGTGCAGCAGTTAAGCACTGTTCATGGGGAGCTGGATTGCTCATGAATGACTGGTTCTAGTCCCAGCCCTGGCAGTTTGTAAAACATGCCAGGCACCTATTTGTGCATGCCCCAAATCCAGATGAGATTAAGAATGGAAGATAATGGAAGATAAAGGATTGATGTGACTACATCGCTTTGGGAAGTGATTTTTTTGTTTTGTTTTGTTTTCTCTCCAGTGAGTACACAGGCCCTCTGGCAGCAAAAAGAATTTGAATAAGAAGCCTTATAGAACATAGGACTATAGCAGTTGTGTCAGGAATTTGACATAAAGTGATTACTGAAATTTAGTGTTATTTTAACTGTATCCCTTGGCTTCTTGGCAGCCCAAAGGATAAAGAAATATGTAATAGATTATGTAGTTTTTATTTTTATAAAATTCTTTAGAGACTTCAAGGCAGAAAATCCTAAGAATTTTGTGGACAGGATCCTTAAATATTGATATTGAGTAACATAATGAACAATGTAGTGATTTTGTGGGTATATTTATATTGACTGATAATTGCCTTTTGTAAAGAGAGATAAGCTACCATGCTCTAAGTATGCTTTCTGGTCTTAATTGATAACGATAAAGCTTTTAAAAACCTAGAGAAATTGTATAACCTTTATACTATTTTGATGAATTATCACACTGTACATTTGTTTTTGTTTTTGTTTTTTTTGTTTTTTTTTTTTTTTGGAGAGGTTTTTGCTATAGGGCACATGCGCTCACCAGAAAGACAGAGACAGAAAGCAAGAAATCACCCCCCGGGGGTATGGCCATGCCGCAATCCCTTCTCCTCCATTCTCCTCTTGGGATCTTGGGCATGTACGCACCTGCGCCCGGTGTGAGTAGAAGCCACCGGGTCCAGGACTGGAACCGCAGTCGACTACATGGGAGTCCAGCGACAACATAGCCATTACGCTAACTGCTGGTCAACTCCTAATCAAACAACCTGACTAGCAAGTGAATGCCTGGAGCACAGATGATAGTTTGTGTTCCTTTTTTTTTTTTTTTTGGAGAGGTTTTTGCTATAGGGTGCCTGTGCTCACCAGAGAAAGATAGACAGAAAGTAAGAAATCACTCCCTAGGAGGGATGGCCACACCACAATCCCTTCTCCTCCATTCTCCTCTTGGGATCTTGGGTACACATGCATACATGACTGGTGTGAGTTTTAAGACACCAAGGTCAAGACTCAAACCCAACTACATGGGAGTCCAGTGACATAGCCATTACACCAAATGCTGGTCCCAGATAGTTTGTGTTCCTAACTAAAATGAGCCATAGACTTTTCACAACATAAATGCAAAGTTGACTTTACTGGAAACCAGTGTGCTTGACTTTATTCTTCCCCAGGGAAATAGAGATCACAGTCATGGAAGTGAGTTTTAGAGACTGAATGTGGGCAGGATTAAAATGTTCTGAGTCTGGGACCAGCAGCTGGCATAATGGTTATGTCGCTGGACTCCCATGTAGTTGACCGCGGTTCGCGTCCCGGACCCGGTGGCTTAAACTCACGCCGGGCGCGTGTGCGTGCGTGCCCAAGATCCCGAGAGGAGAATGGAGGAGAAGGGACATCTCCCCTGTGGGGTGATTTCTCACTTTCTGTCTCTCTGTCTCTCAGTCTGTCTGGTGAGCACACACGCCCTATAGCAAAAAGCTCTCCAAAAAAAAAAAAAATGTTCCGAGTTTTGGAGTTGTTCAGCTGTTGGAAATACTTGGTCAAAAATCCTAGAGTTGCATACCATAAAAAATAAAATACTCACCAGTATCTGTTCCAGCCAGCCAGTGCCTGTATAAGAAGAATGAATGAATGGATGTGTGAATAAATGAATAAATGTATTAATAACCCTCAAAACTAGGCTGCCTCTTGCATCCATACACTTTAGACAGAATATGAACTGGCTACAGGCCTGCTACTGGGAAAATTTAGGAGACTGGCTTCAATTAAATTATTTTGAAACAAATGCAGATATTACATCATTCATATTTCAGTAATTGCAAAAAGAAATCTCTTAATATTTTTAATGTAATTTAAATTGTGTGTGCTTGCCAAAGAGAAACAGGAAGAACAAGAAAACACTCCCTCCCTGTCAGTGGGTTGTAGTCGTGTCCCATCACTCCATTCTGTCTGGAGTTTGGGCACCCATGCATGTGTGCTTGACATTTCTCAAGCTTCTAGGGACAAGATTTTAGTGGCATGGTTGGCCATGTGGGATCTGGCTCCCTAACCACTAGGATATGGGGCTGGCCATATAATCCTTATAAAGTAAGTAGCTAGTGTTCAAATACCCTATCTCAATTTTTTTTAAAAAATATAGATTGTCTAAACTGGTATGTAATGAGGTCCATACAGTGTATACATATATTGATATGATTTTTAAGTCACTAAGATAGTCAGGGAAAGTGCTTTTTTTTTTTTTCTTTTCAATGGTCAGAGGATATGTATGCTGGCCAGTGAGAGATCCAGAGCACTTCCCAGTTGGGTGTGGTTGCACCCTAATCTTTTATTCTCCATTCTCCATTGTGTCAGGATTTGGGGCATGCATGCACATATTCCCCACACATTTTTCTGGCCACCAACGTTGGGGTTCAAACTGGTTGCCATGTGCCATCTCTCTCGCTTTTTTTTTTTTTTTTTAATTTTGGAGAGGTTTTTTGTTTGTTTCTTTTTTGTTGTTTTTTGTTTTGTTTTGTTTTGTTCTGTTTTGCTATAGGGTGCATTCACTTGCCAGGGAGACAGACAAACAGACAGAAAGAAAGCGAGAAGTCACCCCCTGAGTGGATGGCCATGTCATCTCCCCTCTTCCTTCTCTCTGGGTTTTGGGCACGCATGCCTGCATGAATTTCAGATTGCTAGGTCTGGGACTCAAACCATAGTTGGCCACATGGGAGTCCGTGCCTTAACTCTGGATCTGTCTCTCTTAACCATGGTGCTATGGGGCTTGCCTGAGGGAAAGCATTTTGACTGGAGACCTGAAAAATGAGTGAGGTAGTTGAGGAAAAAGCATCCCAGGTAATGGGAAAAAGTGTCAAGGCTGGGAAGTGAGAAGGGTGAACTCAGAATGTAAAGAGTGGCTGGGGCGTGTTGAGTAAGGGAGATAAGGAGAAAATATATTTTTTAAATCACCCGAGGGCATGGGCACTCACCAGAGGGAGAAAGCACCACCCAGTAGGACATGGTCACACCTCAATCCCTTCTCCATTTCTCCATTCTTTCTGGATTTTGGTTGGGCACACATGCCCAGTGTGTTTTTCAAGCTGCTTAGTCCTGTTTTCTGTCTTTAAAAAGAATGATTTATTTATTTAATTCCATTTGTTGTTACTATTTTTAAAATTTGATCAGATAGAGACAGAGAGAGGGAAAGGGAAAGTGAGAAAGAAAGCCGCCAAGGTCAGGGACTGGAACCATGGTCAGCCATGTGGGAATCCAGAGCCTTTAACCACCCCGCCACCTGCCAGCACTGGGGCCTGTTTTCAAACCATGGTTGGCTATGTGGGATCTGACTCCCTTAACTACTATGCTACAGGGCCAGCCTAGGAAAAAAAATATTTTGAGATGAACTATTTCTCAAATTAAATATTAAAATTTGAGTTTTTTAAGTTCCCTTACAATATTAAATCGTTTCTTGGAAAATACAGTTGAACTAAGTTCTTTTGACTGACTACAGAAGTGGCCTCCCCTTTTTTTGCCATGGGGCACATATGCTTACCAGGGAGATTGGGAAGGAGGAAAGGAGGGAGGGGGAGCGAGAAAGAAAGAAAGAGAAATCACTTCATTGGGGTGGGCGGCCATCCCACAATTTCTTCTCCTTCATTCTCTTCTTGTGATCCTGGGCATGCACACCTGTATGCCTTGTGTGACTTACAGTCCATCAGGTCCAGGACTCGAATTGTGCAGCTGACCTTCTGGGATCAGTGTCTTAACCCATGCCTCTTATTTATTTATTTATTTATTTATTTATTTATTTATTTAGGAGAGGTTTTTGCCAGAGGGTGCGTCCGTTCGCCATAAAGACAGACAGAGAGACAGAAAGCAAGAAATTATTCCCTGGGGGGATGGCCACACCACAATCCCTTTTCCATTCTCCTCTTGGGATCTTGGGCACACATGCACACGGGCCCGGCATGAGTTAAAGTCATCAAGTCTGGGATTCAAACTGCAGTCGACTCCATGGGAGTCCAGCGACATAGCCATCATGCCAGCTGCTTGTACTGATAACTTGATTTTTTGTATGAACTTTTTAAAAAAAATTTTGGCCAGCAGGTGCATGTGCTCACCAGAGAGACAGAAACAAGGTGGGGAGACCCCCAATGGGATGTGGTCACACTGCAGTCCCATCTCCATTTCTCCAACCTGTTAGGATTTAGGGCACACATGTACATGAACCTGGTATGTTTTCCAGGCTGCAAGGGCCAAGATTCAAAGCGTGGTTGGCTGTATGGAATCTTGCTTTCTTTTTTATTGGGGGGGGGAGGTTTTAGCTAGCTACAGGGTATGTGCGCTCGCCAGAAAGACAGAGAGAGACAGAGAGACAGAAAGCGAGATATCACCCCCCCCCAGGGGGGATGGCCATGCCACAATTCCTTCTCCTCCAGTCTCCTCGGGATCTTGGGCACGCACACACACGTGTCCAGTGTGAGTTTAAGCCACCGGGTCTCGGACTCGAACCGCTGTTGACTACATGGGAGTCCAGCGATATAGCCATTACGCTAACTGCTGGTCCCTGGAATCTTGCTCTCTTTTTTTTTTGGAGAGGTTTTTGCTATAGGGTGTGTGCGCTCGCCAGACAGACAGAGAGAGAGACATAGAGACAGAAAGCGAGAAATCACCCCCCAGGGGGGATGGCCACACCGCAATCCCTTCTCCTCCATTCTCCTCTCGGGATCCTGGGCACGCACGCACACGTGCCCGGCATGAGTTTTAAGCCACTGGGTCCGGGACGCGAACCGTGGTGGACTACGTGGGAGTCCAGCGACATAGCCATTACACTAACTGCTGGTTCCCGAATCTTGCTCTCTTAACCACTAGACCAGGGGGACAGTCTTAGTTATGAACCTTTATGAAATCAGCTTTTACTAAGGGATGTAATAATGATTGACTCAAGATATAATAATGCACTTTTCGTCTTTTTAACATTCAATCACTGCATCATTTAAGGGACCCAAAATGGAAAGACATCTATTGAGTTTTTTTTCCCCATTTACGATAGGGTGTGTGCACTTGCCAGAGAGACAGAGACATAGAAGGAGGAAGGGAGAGAAAGTGAGAAATTATCCCCTGAGGAGGATGGCCTCTCCACAATCCCTTCTCCGTTTTCCTCTCCAGACACATATGCAAACTCACCCAGCATGATTTTCAGTACCAGGTCCAGGGCTCCAACTGCGCCACCTGCTGTCCAGATAATTCAACTTTTGTTAATATTAAATTTTTGAGATAATTGTATATTTACATGCATTTGTGAGAAATTAGAGAACCCCAGTATACCTATTACCTAGTTTCTTCTAAGTTCCTAACTGTAGTTTTTCTATAGTATAGTTTGTTT
Source organism: Tupaia belangeri chinensis (assembly GCF_000334495.1). Classification (NCBI taxonomy): domain Eukaryota; kingdom Metazoa; phylum Chordata; class Mammalia; order Scandentia; family Tupaiidae; genus Tupaia; species Tupaia belangeri. Next base: position 255,348 of record NW_006159543.1, read on the forward strand.
TTGGTTTTGGTTTTGGTTTTGGTTTTGGATTTGGTTTTTGGAGAGCTTTTTGCTATAGGGCACATGCACTCGCCAGAAAGACAGAGAGAGAGAAAGTGAGAAATCACCCTGTGTGTGTGGGGGGGGGAGGCCACGCCGCAATCCCTTCTCTTCTGTTCTCCTCTCAGGATCTTGGGCACACACGCACATGCTCCCAGCATGCGTTTAAGCCACCGGGTCCAAGACTCGAACTGCGATCGACTACATGGGAGTCCTGTGACATAGCTGTAACGTCAACTGCTGGTCCTGCCATAGTATAGTTTTTATAGAACTCTGTTACAACAGTCAGCATATTGACATTGATAGAGTCAAGATACATAATGGGAGGCCAGAAGGTGGTGCAGTGGATGCTTTGTGAGGCCGAGCCACATGGGAAAGTTCTGTGTTCAAGTCCAGACTGAGCACACATGTGGCCATGATCTCTGGCTGGCTGAATCTGGGGACAGGATTGTGTTATCGTGACCCTGCCAGGGGTGCTATATCACTGACACACGTGGAATAAATGAAATAAACTAAAAGAGATACAATACGGTCTTATCACCACAAGGATCCTTCCTGTTGTTCTGTTATAACCACATCCACTTTTCTCTCATCACCCCCAGTTGTTTTCTTCCTTATATTGCCTTCGTTTCATTTCAGTATCTGAATAGTTCTAACCTCATGAAATGGGTTGGAAAGTTATTCCCTTACTTGTCTTCTGGAAAAGAGTTTGCAAGATGGGGGTTAATTCTTCTTTAAGTGCTTAGTAGAATTCTCTAGCGAAGCTTTTTTTTTTGTCAGGCTTCCTAAAAGTTTATCATTTGTACTGATTTCTCCTCCTCCCTCCCAAGAACTTGCCTTTTGTGTCATTGATTTTCTATTTTATTGATTTCAGCCTTTATGGTTATTTTCTTCCTTCTGCTTGCTTTCGGTTTATTTTGCTCTTTTTCATGTTTCTTGAGGTAGGGACTTAATTTTTTTGACTTGCAAAATAATGCACCTTTAGCATAAGGACCCCATATAGTATTATATACTTGAAGTCGGTACCTGAAGAAAATTTATCTTCAGCTATCTTAAACTCTTCTTTTTTTGTTCTGGTTACCAGGAACCTCAGGCTCCCTGTTATAATTGGTTTCTAGCTTGATTTTTTTTGGTACTTTTTATTTTTCTTTAAGATATAAACAAGAACCCCATCATTTTAAAAAACAGTATCTAACTTGAATTAGAAAAAATGATCTCCTCTCAGCTTCTAGTAATTACCTTTCCTGGTTTGAATACAAGTCCCTTTCAGAATGCTCCTTGAAATTTTGTTTGGGGAAAGAAGGATGAGGTAAACGTGGTCTGATAGGCATAGGACAGTGGGTAGTTCCTGAAGCCACACAAAAAGTGATAGTTATGGTGAGATAAAAGTATAGATCTTTTATTTAATAACGGTATTGTCTTTTGATTTGAAGTAAGTTTTTCTCTAGCTCAATAGGCGCTATCAACCTTTCTGATCTACTTGTTTACAAAAACACACATGTGCATGTACACATGTGACCTCATCTCACATAGAGGATTACTAGGGGAAATGGTGCTGCTTTAGGGTGACTTTTTTTTCTTAATCATAGGTTTTTTTGGTAGGGACCCAAGTAGGGATATTAAAGCTTTCTATTTTTAGTAAAATATAGCTCTGCTCCATAATTAGAGTAGCTTCCCATGGAGTTGTTGGAAAAGTCATGACATTTTTCTATGTTTTTCTATGTAAAAATGTGTCATGACTTTTCCGATGACCCAATATTAAATAAGACTTACTGATTAGGCCAGAAATAACAGCAGAGAATGAGGGCAAGGACCACATCTGTTTTTATTCACCCTGTATCCCTATCCCCTAGCATTGTGACTAGCATATGAACATTTGATATTTACTGAGTGAATCACCAATATGGTAGAGGGGTGGTACTTTCATCTGTCAAAGTATTATTATAGAACAGTAGTGATTCATTCCTTATGATAATTCTACTTTTTTGTTATGTATGGATTATGTAACAGTCATACGTGATGTATCAAATTTGCATTCATATCATATGTACTTGTATGAAATAAGATTTAAGCCATCTACTGAAATTACGGTCCAGTTATTTGTGAGTGCCTTAGATTAACGTCAGCCAATCTTTTCAATGTCATGTTGTGTGTAGAAAATGGTAATATTTGTATAGCGCGCAGGAGTAAACTGAGGCAGCAAACTGCTTCTAGTATAGGTTCTTTTTCAGGAGATTTCTTAAGGTCTGAGAGGATCAATGTCCCCATGTAGCCATAAACCACTCCTGAGGAGGATGGCCTCTCCACAATCCCTTCTCCGTTTTCCTCTCCAGACACATATGCAAACTCACCCAGCATGATTTTCAGTACCCGGTCCAGGGCTCCAACTGCGCCACCTGCTGTCCAGATAATTCAACTTTTGTTAATATTAAATTTTTGAGATAATTGTATATTTACATGCATTTGTGAGAAATTAGAGAACCCCAGTATACCTATTACCTAGTTTCTTCTAAGTTCCTAACTGTAGTTTTTCTATAGTATAGTTTGTTTTTGGTTTTGGTTTTGGTTTTGGTTTTGGATTTGGTTTTTGGAGAGCTTTTTGCTATAGGGCACATGCACTCGCCAGAAAGACAGAGAGAGAGAAAGTGAGAAATCACCCTGTGTGTGTGGGGGGGGGAGGCCACGCCGCAATCCCTTCTCTTCTGTTCTCCTCTCAGGATCTTGGGCACACACGCACATGCTCCCAGCATGCGTTTAAGCCACCGGGTCCAAGACTCGAACTGCGATCGACTACATGGGAGTCCTGTGACATAGCTGTAACGTCAACTGCTGGTCCTGCCATAGTATAGTTTTTATAGAACTCTGTTACAACAGTCAGCATATTGACATTGATAGAGTCAAGATACATAATGGGAGGCCAGAAGGTGGTGCAGTGGATGCTTTGTGAGGCCGAGCCACATGGGAAAGTTCTGTGTTCAAGTCCAGACTGAGCACACATGTGGCCATGATCTCTGGCTGGCTGAATCTGGGGACAGGATTGTGTTATCGTGACCCTGCCAGGGGTGCTATATCACTGACACACGTGGAATAAATGAAATAAACTAAAAGAGATACAATACGGTCTTATCACCACAAGGATCCTTCCTGTTGTTCTGTTATAACCACATCCACTTTTCTCTCATCACCCCCAGTTGTTTTCTTCCTTATATTGCCTTCGTTTCATTTCAGTATCTGAATAGTTCTAACCTCATGAAATGGGTTGGAAAGTTATTCCCTTACTTGTCTTCTGGAAAAGAGTTTGCAAGATGGGGGTTAATTCTTCTTTAAGTGCTTAGTAGAATTCTCTAGCGAAGCTTTTTTTTTTGTCAGGCTTCCTAAAAGTTTATCATTTGTACTGATTTCTCCTCCTCCCTCCCAAGAACTTGCCTTTTGTGTCATTGATTTTCTATTTTATTGATTTCAGCCTTTATGGTTATTTTCTTCCTTCTGCTTGCTTTCGGTTTATTTTGCTCTTTTTCATGTTTCTTGAGGTAGGGACTTAATTTTTTTGACTTGCAAAATAATGCACCTTTAGCATAAGGACCCCATATAGTATTATATACTTGAAGTCGGTACCTGAAGAAAATTTATCTTCAGCTATCTTAAACTCTTCTTTTTTTGTTCTGGTTACCAGGAACCTCAGGCTCCCTGTTATAATTGGTTTCTAGCTTGATTTTTTTTGGTACTTTTTATTTTTCTTTAAGATATAAACAAGAACCCCATCATTTTAAAAAACAGTATCTAACTTGAATTAGAAAAAATGATCTCCTCTCAGCTTCTAGTAATTACCTTTCCTGGTTTGAATACAAGTCCCTTTCAGAATGCTCCTTGAAATTTTGTTTGGGGAAAGAAGGATGAGGTAAACGTGGTCTGATAGGCATAGGACAGTGGGTAGTTCCTGAAGCCACACAAAAAGTGATAGTTATGGTGAGATAAAAGTATAGATCTTTTATTTAATAACGGTATTGTCTTTTGATTTGAAGTAAGTTTTTCTCTAGCTCAATAGGCGCTATCAACCTTTCTGATCTATTTGTTTACAAAAACACACATGTGCATGTACACATGTGACCTCATCTCACATAGAGGATTACTAGGGGAAATGGTGCTGCTTTAGGGTGACTTTTTTTTCTTAATCATAGGTTTTTTTGGTAGGGACCCAAGTAGGGATATTAAAGCTTTCTATTTTTAGTAAAATATAGCTCTGCTCCATAATTAGAGTAGCTTCCCATGGAGTTGTTGGAAAAGTCATGACATTTTTCTATGTTTTTCTATGTAAAAATGTGTCATGACTTTTCCGATGACCCAATATTAAATAAGACTTACTGATTAGGCCAGAAATAACAGCAGAGAATGAGGGCAAGGACCACATCTGTTTTTATTCACCCTGTATCCCTATCCCCTAGCATTGTGACTAGCATATGAACATTTGATATTTACTGAGTGAATCACCAATATGGTAGAGGGGTGGTACTTTCATCTGTCAAAGTATTATTATAGAACAGTAGTGATTCATTCCTTATGATAATTCTACTTTTTTGTTATGTATGGATTATGTAACAGTCATACGTGATGTATCAAATTTGCATTCATATCATATGTACTTGTATGAAATAAGATTTAAGCCATCTACTGAAATTACGGTCCAGTTATTTGTGAGTGCCTTAGATTAACGTCAGCCAATCTTTTCAATGTCATGTTGTGTGTAGAAAATGGTAATATTTGTATAGCGCGCAGGAGTAAACTGAGGCAGCAAACTGCTTCTAGTATAGGTTCTTTTTCAGGAGATTTCTTAAGGTCTGAGAGGATCAATGTCCCCATGTAGCCATAAACCACTCACAGCATCCTTGTAGAGAAGCTTTGCTTTTTATTATCTGTTGAAGTATGGTATTAATACTTAATTTATTGTTTTATGTTCTTTATTCATTGTAGTGTGGAAATTGGCGAAAGTGTACGTGGAGAGGATGTCTACATTGTTCAGAGTGGTTGTGGTGAAATCAATGACAATCTGATGGAGCTTTTGATCATGATTAATGCCTGCAAGATTGCTTCAGCCAGCCGGGTTACTGCAGTCATCCCATGCTTTCCTTATGCCCGGCAGGATAAGAAAGATAAGGTAGGAGAAGAATTTTGTTCATTGATTTGGTTTTTTGATTTTGTTAGAGGCTTTGTATGTGCTTTGCATGAGAGGGAGAGTGGGGGTGAGTGGGGAGAGAGGCCAGAAAAAGAAAGGAAGGAAGAAAGAAAAGAAAAGGAAGGAAGGAGGCTAAGAATGCACCCCCTTGGCGGGGGCAAGGTAGTCTTGCCAAAATTAATCCCTTCTATTACATTATCCTCCTGGGATTTTGGGCGCATGTGCATATATACCTGTTGTGTTTTCAAGCCGCCAAGTCCAGGACTCAAACCATGTAGTTGGTCATGTGGAATCCAGCCATCATAGCCACCATGCCACTGGCTGGCCCAAGAAGAATCTTAAAGCAAGAGAAGCAGGAGCACTTGCCTAAAGTCATAAAAATTCTTGAACTGTCAGATATATATTTAGGGGGTATTTTTATTTCTTTTTTTTTTTTGGAGAGGTTTTTGCTATAGGGCACATGCGGTCGCCAAAAAGACAGAGAGAGTCAGACAGAAAGCAAGAAATCACCCTCCCAGGGGAGATAACCACACCACAATCCTTTCTCTTCCACTATCTTTTCGGAATCTTGGGCACACACGCACATATGCACACACGCCTGGCATGAGTTTAAGCCAACTGGCCTGGGACTCAAACCGCAGTCAACTACATGGGAGTCCAGTGATATAGCCATTATGCCAATTGCTGGTCCTCCTTGGGGGTATTTTTAAAATTACATTTTTCTTAGATATTATCCTGTCTTCAAAACAATAGGCATATAATTGTCATATAAAATAACATATTTGTAATTTCTATTTTATGCTAGTCATGCATGTGTAACTTTCAAATAGCTCACTGGTATTTTTAATTGTATAACACTTGGCCATATGGGATCCAGCTGCCTTAACTGCCTTACCACTTGCTGGTCCCTTGATGTGGTTTTCAAGTCACCAAGGTCAGGATTTGAACCACGATTGGCCATATGGGATCTGGCTCCCTTAATTACTAGGCCAAGGGACTGACCCTTTAAAATTTTATTGCACCAAAATAAACTTGTGCTTTTGTTCCCCCCAGAGGGCAAAGCATTTAATCACATTTTACAACTAGCAGCATTGTTAGGATTCAATGAAATAAACCTATTTCTCTCCAATTTCTACTAGTGGTTTTTGTAGAAACTTCTACTTTATTTCCATTTTCTGTGAACTTTTGGAACTACCCTCATAGTTCATTTTCTCTGATATGTTAGAGGATAAAGACTGTACATAAAGCTGGACCAACAGATGGCATAATGGTTACGTTGCTGGACTCTCATGTAGTTGACTGCAGTTTGAGTCCTGGATCCAGCAGCTTAAAACTCATGTCAGGCGCATGTGTTTGTGCCCAAAATTCTGAAGGGAATGGAGGAGAAGGGATTGCAGCATGGCCGTCCCAACTGGGGTGGTGATCTCTCGTTTTCTGTCTCTTTCTCTCTGGCAAGTGCACATGCCTATAGCAAAAATCTCTCTTGAAAAAATACTATATATAAAGCTTTGCTCATCTGTTGTATTAGGTTGTTAGGAAAGTCATGACGCATTTTTTTCTGTTTTTCTATGCAAAAATGTATCATGACTTACCTGATGAAGCGAAAATTCATGCGTAATTATTAAATTCAGTGTCTGTTAGAAGAACAGATATTTTTATTCCAACAGATTATCAAAAGCATGGGCTTTGCTGTTTTACAGTAAAGCAGATATATTTACCTTTTATTTCAGGGCATTAAGTTTGCTGAAAAGTTGTTCAGGTAAGTATGGTAGTGATATACTGGATAAAAAAACCTATGATTTCTGTTTTGTGATGTTACACAGGTTTGAATAAGTTTTTTTAGAGAGATTTTTGCTATAGGGCGCATGTACTCACTGAGGAGACAGAGACAGAAAGCGAAAAATCACTCTCCAGGGGGGATGGCCATGCTGTAACCCTTTATCCTCCATTCTCCTCTTAAAATTTTGGGCATGAGTGTAAATGCACCCACCATGAGTTTTAAGCCACTGGGTCCCGGGACTCAAATTGCAGTCAACTACATGTGAGTCCAGCAACATAACTGTTATGCCATCTGCTGGTCCTGGGTATGTGTGTTTTTAAGAAGATTGTATAAATAATATAATTCTTTCTTTTGGTCTGTCTCATTTGAATGTGAGCATGGGAAATATGTGAATAGGCTGAAAATATATACATTAAGAAAATGAAAGCTAGGAAAATGTTTCCCTTATTGAAATATATATCTAAGCTGGAAAAGTGATATTTCACTTAAATTTTTTTTCTAGATTATGATCTCTACTCTAAGTCAATGGCCATGTCTCTTTCTATGAATTTCCTGGTGGGACAGTGTCTTAAAGATAGAAGGTACACAATAAATGTTTACTGAAGAAATGAACTCTTCAAATGAGTCTTTTTTTTTTTTCTCTTTCTTCTCTCCACTTAGAGCCGGGCTCCAATCTCAGCCAAGCTTGTTGCAAACATGCTATCTGTGGCAGGGGCAGATCATACTGTCACCATGGACCTACATGCCTCTCAAATTCAGGTATCAGTGAAAGCTAAGTATTGGGGGTTAGAAAAGTAGGAGGAGAGGACTGATAATATGGAGGATTACCCCAGAAACCAAAAACCTGTGCCCAAGTACAGGTCAAATAAACTAGACATTGACATACATTAGAAATGTGTATTTACGTTCGGCATACTTCAAGACTGTATAGTCATTTGGGTTAATTAGACGGGAAAGCAATCTGACGTTATGGGACCAGACCTATTTTAAATACTGGCTCCGACAACCTAGCTTTGTAACCTCGGACAGTTTACTTAACTTGCTCGAACATACACTTTTTCACTATTGTGAGTATAAAATAAGATTAAATTCCTAATGCAACGTCTGGCCCTTGACAAGTATTCAGTAGTTGCAAGTGATTATTATTATTATTCCCCTTGAATATTCAGTGTTAAATTAGAGCCATAGATATTGGAACCTACTTCCTGAATAAACCCTAAATAAGGGGGAAGAATACCACCAGTATTTTATATAGGTGTTTCTTAAAGACTTTCAAATAATTTTCATTTTAGGTTTGTGGCAATCTAATAAGGTACATAGGACAGAGGATTAGAGATGGAGAATTTAGTTGAGAAATACAGCTAATTTGTATTAACTAGAATAGAATGCCGATTTCCTGGCTTCTGGTTATTCTTTATTTGTTGTTGCCTTTTTTAAAACTCCTTTTTTTAGTTAATTAATTTACATTCATTCACTGAGCATCATCACTGCATATAAAATGTGATTTTCCATCCAGAACATACTGCATAGTGGCTTAATTATACATGTTATGGTCGATAATTTTCCATTTCTAGTTTCATATTTATTTTTTTCCCCCTATTTCTTACCCTCTGCCATTTCCCACCCTCCTCCCAAACTATCTCAGGTGTCTACAGTTGTTTTCCATTCCATTTTTATCCCCCACATTTTATTGATTCATAAAATTTTTAAAATAATCTAACTACTTTCAATAGCAAGTTCAGCTGGTATATACATATCTGTGAATACATGTCTGACTTTATGCGTGAAACTGAGTAGAATGAATATACTATATAGTAGTATGTAGCTAATGCTATATAGCTTACTACGGTCATTAAATAGGTATTTTTTAATATATTTAATTTCAAGAAAAGCAGTTTTAGTTTTAATAAATCAAAGAAATGCTAAGAAACTTTGCTTAAAAGTTAAAGCCTTTTTTTTTTTTTTTCGCTTTTTTGCTATAGGGTGTGTGCACTTGCCTGAGAGTGAGTGAGAAAGAGAAATTACTTCCTAGGGTAGATGGCTATGCCACAATTCCTTCTCCATTTTCCTCTTGGGATTTTCAGGCACACATATGCACATGCTCAGCATGTTTTTCAAACTGCCAAGTTTGGGACTTGAACTATGCAGTCAGCCATGTGAGATCAAGCCTCCTTAACCTCCATGTCACTTACTGGCCCACTTCTGGTTATTCTTTGTGACCATTTATTATAAGAGCTTCAACGATGTTTATGTATCATAGTCTAACTTGTTTACCAGTTAATTTTGTCTCTTAACAAACAGGCCTAGCAGTTAGCAGTAGAAAACAGTATGGGAGCAGTTTCCAGAAAGTTTGTGGAAAATGTTTAGCATAAGAAAATGTGCAAAGATTTCAGTTTTTTGCACCGTTACTTTAATTCCATTTTTCCACAGACTTTAAAGTTCTGTATTTTAAAAAATAATTATTTATTTAATTTGACCAGAGAAGAGACAGATAGAGGGAGAAAGCAAGCCACCAGGTCCAGGACTCAAACTGTGATTGCCCATGTGGTAGTATCCAGCGCCCTAACCACCACACCACCTGCTGGCCTCCCGAAGTTGTTCTTATTTATTACCTCATGAGTCTGCATTGTTGGCCAGGTAGTTCTTATGGTTTTAGCTGAACCTGGCTGTTTTTCACAAGGGTTCCCTCATGTTCCTATGGTCAGTTGTGGGTTGGGTGAGGGCTGACTTTGCTGATCTTGGCTGGATGTTCTCACACAGTCCAGATTTGAAGAGGCTGTTTCTATAATCCACACTGGGTGTGCCTCTCCATCAGGTTGAATGTTGCAGTAAGGTATTCCCTGGGCACATTACTACTTTCTTTCTTTTAGCTATTTATGAATGGAAGAGAAGAAAAATAGAACAAAACTAATCATGCTTCTTTCTATAGGGCTTTTTTGATATTCCAGTGGATAATTTGTATGCAGAGCCAGCGGTTCTGAAGTGGATAAGGGAGAATATCTCTGAGTGGAGGAACTGCACTATTGTCTCACCTGATGCTGGTGGAGCTAAGAGGTATGGTTGACATTAGTATTGTTCCCAATGTACTGGGAAGGTGTTCAGACAGTTGTGTGTCAAAAAGTGATGTTCCTTTGGGCCAGTTGGTGGCACAGTGGAAAAGTAAGGTGCTCTGCAAGGCTGAACCACATTGGGAAGGTTATGGGTTTGTGTCTGGAGACTTCCCTGAATATGCACGAGTGCCCATGATTTGGGGCTGGGAGAGTCTGAGGTGGATTATAGCATCAAGACCCTGTTGGGGTGCTGGTCTCTTTCTCTCTTTTGGTTGAAATAAATGAATAAACTTTAAAAAAAAAAGAATAATTTTTTTCTACAAGTGACAATATGTAAGTACTTCAGAATGGATGTACCAGTAGCTAGAACATAGGTTAAATATACTTGTACTCACTCTTCTTTCACTGGTCTTGGTCACTACTTGGAAGACAAGGCCAGAAAAGGGACCCTAAATTATCATGGTATTGTGGGCTTGAGGGCAACATGTTAGTAGTAATATGGCACTACAGAGCTAGTAATACTATTATAAACCATTAGGAAGAGTTGGAGATTTGGTTTCCTAATGAGTGGAAGAGCCTCTGCTAAGCCACATACTTGTGCATGAGTAAGCTTTTACATATCTCTCAATGTTGTTAGACCATTTTGATCCCTGGGATTAAAATGTTAAGCAGGAAGTGGGAACCAGCAGTTAGGGTAGTGGCTATGTCGCTGGACTCCCACGTAGTCGACCGCGGTTCGCGTCTCGGACCCGGTGGCTTAGAACTCACGCCAGGCGCGTGTGCGTGCGTGCCCAAGATCCCGAGAGGAGAATGGAGGAGAAGGGATTGCGGCGTGACCATCCCTCGGGGGGGTGATTTCTCGCTTTCTGTCTCTCTGTCTCTCTCTGTCTGTCTGGCGAGCGCACACGCCCTATAGCAAAAAATCCCCTCTCCCCCCCCCCAAAAAAAAATGTTAAGCATGAAGGAAAATACTGTGTGATTATTTTTTTTCATTATTCGTTTCTTCCATGACCGAGAAAAAGAGAGAAACAGCACCCCCAACAGGGTCCTCACAGTACACATTATCTGGGGCCCAGCCTGAGCCAGCCCCAGATAATGTGTGTCCAGCATACTCAGGGAGGTCTCTGGATGAGAATCCAGAATCATACCATGTGGGAACCTTACCACAGAGTGTCATGTTTTATTGTTGCACCACCAATGGTCATGACACATAATCTTTGGTATTTTTACTTAAAGCCAAGACTATAACATTTTAAACTGATTTCCAAGGATTGCCAGTGATGGTACTTTACAGCTCACATGGTGCAGACTAAAAGTTCTTGAGTTCCACAGTGTATATTACTCCTTAGTAATAAAGCCAAAAGTATGACACATGTTCTTGTTATGAAAATGGAATGAAGAGGTACAAAACAGATGATTAGGAAGAGCTAATTCAGAACTTGCTAAAAGCCATTCAGATCTTCAATGACTGTTTCTGAACAACCTCTTTATTTCAGTAACTTCAGCAGAACTCAAAAGCTGAAAACTTGAGTTCTCTTATCACACCAGATGTATGGTTTGGTGAGTCCCATGTAATCACTAGTTACCATCTGTAATACTGGAGACAGCTGAGAAAACATACCCATACTGGTAGTTGTCATACTTATCTTCTTGGACATTATTTTCACAAACTGTCGTGGGACTTAGTCACATTTGAAATAATTAAGCAGGGTCCCCTCCCCGCTAAAGTTGGATACAGGAGAACTGCCTTCAGTAATTCTGACTCATTGCTGCTTGATTTATTTTCTTTTTTTATTGTAATTGTCTTTTGGAGATGGAGCATTTTCCAAATGAGTGGCTGTCACTTCATCTTGGCAGGGTTTTGGGAGAAGAGATTCCTATGATTGTGATTTTTACAGTATTTCCCCACTTGGTAGTGTAGGGAGCTACTTCTCTTAAACCCCACTTTTTGTTTCTTTGATCACTGAATTTATTGGCCATTGAGAGTATGTGTAATTTGGGACACTTGAATTAACTGGTCATGCATTTAGCTTTGATTTGGTCACTGCCTATGCAGTAGTGACAGCACAGGTTTGGTTCATTTAAACCAAGGTACAAATATTAGCCTAGGTTATTGTTCAAAGCACAAACCAACAAAAATTCAGGTATGTGACCGTACTCGATTTAGAAATGAGACATAATGGCATAGTTCCATCAGTGATACATCAATGAACAAGACAAATCTCCAGGCACAGTCATCTTCACACATGATGAGGATGGCACAGCGGAGCATGAATGCACATGTCACCGGGACAGCTCTGTGTCATTTACACTGAATGGATTTCTGTTTGAGTGAAGTACTATGCTACTTTGTTACCAGTCAGATCGGTTTTCTATCCTACCTTTTGGTCTGGTGTGTATTATCTTGTAATAAAAGAAATAAGAATTCTATTTTGATTTGGAGATACTTTGGGCTATACAGCGAGATGCCCAGTTTGTCTGGTTAATTGGTATAACTTTCTTTCTAGCAGTCGTAGAAGGAACTCCCAAGCTTGGTGTCCAGGTACAGTAGTCATTGGCAATTGGTAGCTGTTTTGGTGGATGTTTTGGCACCATTGCTGAGGGGGGCAATAAGGCATGGGCATCGGAACAGGCTGGGCACTGCTCCTCTCCTGCCAGCTTCAGTTTCACTTCTCACTAAAGCTGCAGCTACAGATCTTTCATGACAGAAATTGCAGTGGTCTGTGCACTCCTGGCATCAATAAAGTCTCTTCCCTCCTGCTGCCAATTTATTAAATAAGTGCCTTACCATTATACTGCTTCCCAGGACTGGTGATGGTGCCTGTCTACTCCTTGTGCAGAATGAATGATATCTAAGTTTGAGGGATACATTCATAAACTGCTATCAGGATATGGATGGTTTAGTCTATAAAACCCAGTCTGGTTTCTGCTTTTGCGATGTCAATGGTAGTTGCCTTCGTCCAGCCCTGGGAACTGTTTAGTTTCAAGGAGCATTTCCCCTCAGAAAACAGGCCATTCTTTAGTCATTTCTTTTGTCTTAGAGGCCACATGCACGTGTGTTAACTTTGAACACTCCCTGTTTTGTAGAGTGACCTCCATTGCAGACCGGTTGAATGTGGATTTTGCCTTGATTCACAAAGAACGGAAGAAGGCAAACGAAGTGGACCGCATGGTGCTAGTGGGAGATGTGAAGGATCGGGTGGCTATCCTTGTGGATGACATGGCTGACACTTGTGGCACAATCTGCCATGCAGCTGACAAGTGAGTGTGGAGTGGTGGGGCTGATGGAAAGCTAGCAACCGCTGTCTGAATGCCTTCAGCCTACACATAGTTTTTGAAACTGAATGGAGGGGATAGGTAGTTTGGGGAAATTTTTATCACCTTAGACTTGACTTGTTTGTTTATTTATTTATTTATTTTAAAATTTTGCTCTAAGGGTGTGCTCACCAGAGATAGATGAGGGGACGGAGGGAGGGAGGGAGAGAAAGAGAAGAGAGAGAAGAGAGAGGGAGAGAGAGAAATTACCTACCAGAAGGGATGCCCATTTTCTTCCTTCTCCATTTTTCTCTTAGGATTCTGGGCATGCACACAAATATGCCCGCCCTGCATGTTTCTTATTCCACTGGGTCTGGGACTCCAACTGCACAGTCTGCCATATGGGATCTGGTTGCCTTAACCACCACACCACCTGGCTGGCCCTTTATTTATTTTTTTATTATTTTTTAATTTTGCCAGAGGGTGTTTTGTGCTTGCCAGTGAGGGAGAATGGGGAGTGATAAAGTAACCTCCCTGAGCATGAGCATGAGCATGCTATAGTCTTTTCTCTGTCAAAGTTTCTCCCTTTCTTTGGGATTTTGGGCATTCATGTACACATGCCTGGTGTGGTTTCTGTTTGTTTGTTTGTTTGTTTTGAAGCTGCTGGATCTAGGACTCAAGCTGTTTGGTTGGCCATGTGAAATCCAGTCACCTTAACCACCAGGCCTGATAGCTTTTGTTTTAATGAGATTAGGTAAAAATCCATTGATCTGAACAGATACATGTATTCTCATAATTGTTTATTTATAGTATACCTAAGCTGTTAATAGTATCCTGGTCTTACCTCTTGGCTATCTGTTTTACTGCTCCTACTGTTTTTCTTTTTATAGAATTATTTACTGGGGCTCAGCAGGTGGCATAGTGGTTAAAGTGCTGGACTCCCCTATGGCCAACCATGGTTCAAGTTCTGAAACCAGCAGCTTGAAACTCACACTGGGTGTGTGTGCATGCATACCCCAAATCCCAAGAGGATAATAGAGAAGTGATTGTAGCAGGGCCATCCCCTCTGGGGATGATTTCTCATTTCTCACTTTGTCTCTCTCCATCTCTCTGGCAAGCATGCGCACCCTACAGCAAAAAAAAAAAAAAATACAAAAACAAACAAACAAAAAAACTCTCTCAAAAAAGAATTATTTAATTTTATTCATTGTTATTATTTAAATTCACTGGAAGAATGGGGAGTGAGAAGGCAGGCAGATCTGGGACTTGAACTATAGTCAGCCATGTGAGGGTCCAGCACCTTAACCACCACACCACCTGCTGGCCCACTGTTCCTACTTTTGTTCATATTACTTCCTATCTCTTGCCTGTGCTGTTCTATATTATCTCCCATTCTGCTCTCTGTTGCCTTTCACCAATATTCACCTGCACAGTCCATCTTTCATATTACCTTCACACTTGCCTATCTTCATAAGACTAAGGCTAGATTCCGTCACACCACTTCTGCAAACTCTTAGTGGCTCCTTATTTTTTAGAATCCAAGCCACTGTGAACAGAATTGTTTTTTACAAATGGATTTTTAAAAACATGACTGTCTGCCTTTCCTGACATGTAATAGGTGCTAAAAAGATATTTTGGTGTTATACCATGCTTGCATTCACCCATGTTCCTGGCTGTCTGGGAAGGCTGGTCAGGAGGGATTGTGGCATGGGACCTGTTGGAGGTGCTTTTCTCTTTTTCTTTCTCCCTCTGTCTCATCCTCATGGAAGAATGCAGTAAACAAAAACAAAAACATAAGCCCAGGCTGGTGGCACAGTCAGTACCAAAGTGAATTATAACGCCAGATGCCACATTGCTGACTGTGGGTTCACATCCTGGGTGGGTCTGAAAATAGATTGGGCACATGCATGGATGCTCATGATCCTGAAGAACTGGAGGGCTGGGGAAAGAGAATCATAGTGTGACGAGACCCTGTTGAGGGTACTTTTCTCTGTCTCTGTCTCTGTCTCTCTCTCTGACTCATGCTATTTCATGAAATTAAAAAATACCAAATACTTATTTTTAAAAAAACATTTGGGTGCTGAGTCATTCCTGGCTTGGATCCTGAGGTTTACATTTATAAAACCCATTTCATCTTTGTATTAGTAAGTTAATATTAAGTGCTATAACAGGTCAACTCTGAAATAAATGTCTGTGGCTTAACATGGTAATATTTCCTTCTCCTCATGGCATAGTCCAATGTGAATGTTCCTGGTTGGGCTCATTTTCACTAAGCAATAGTTTAGAAATCAGATTCTTAAGATCTTGTGGTGCTCCATCTTTAACATGTAGCTTCCAAGATTACCTTGGAAGATATTTCCATTTTGGCCAGTTAGAAAGTGAAAAGAATATGGAGGATTGCCTTGGAACATTTTTCTAAGTCCCTCCAAGAAGTGATATGTATTTTATCTGCCCACATTTTAAAGCCAGATTTAAGCCATATGGCCATACCTAATTGTGCAAGGGAGTCTGGAAAAAGAAGCCCTTGTATGTGCCCAGGAAAAAAGGACATCAGTTTTGTAAAATGCAGCACACTGTGCCAAAGTCTCTTTACATTAATCCAAACCTATTTAGGTAAGTTCTTAATGCAGTTCTCTCTCGTTGGTATGGTAAATTATGTCTTCCCAAAGTTAATATGTTGAGCCCTAACCTTCAGTGTAATGGTATTTGAAGATTACCTTAGTGGGGGTATTTAGGTTAATTTATTATTTTTTTAGAGTTTATTTCTTCCATGAGCCAGAGAGAGAGAGAGAGCACTCTGCCTAGGGTTTAACTTCCCCAACTTCAGCCAGCCCCAGATCATGGGCACAAGTATTCCTGGCATACTCAGGGAGGTATCCAGAAGTGAACATGGAACTTTCCCATGTGGTTCTGCTCCACGGAGTATTGCATTTTATTGTTGCACCACCGTTTAACCCCGGCATGTAGGTTTAGATGAGGTTATAAACAGATCATGATGGGAGTAGAGCCCCTATAAGAAGATAATACAGAGAAATTTGCTGGTAATCTCCTCGCACATGTACACGAAGAGGTCATGTGAGCATACAAGATGGAAGCCACATAAAGTCAGGAGAAAAGCTTCAATATGAAACCTACCTTGTCTTGTCTTTCAATCTTAGATTTCCAGCTTCCAGAACTGTGAGAAATAGATTTATTTTGTTTAAGCTATGCAGTTGATGTTATTTTTTAATGGCAGCCCGAGCTGACTAATATACATACATCTTCCCAGTAATTCACATTCTGTAGTGACAAGATTAACTCATCATTTTGTTCCCTCTAGACTTCTCTCAGCTGGAGCTACTAGAGTTTATGCTATCTTAACTCATGGAATCTTCTCTGGTCCAGCCATCTCTCGTATCAACAATGCATGCTTTGAAGCTGTAGTAGTCACCAATACCATACCTCAGGAGGACAAGATGAAACATTGTTCTAAAATACAGGTGAGCCTAAGATTCCTTCAAAATAGAACCCTACTAAGTGTTTAAGAGGTGGTTGCATATGTCAAATTAGATGTCTAGATTTTGAAGATATTTCTTCTTCAATCTTTTTTTGAAATTTATTTATTATCATCATAATCTTGTTTATATTACATTGGATTACATATAACTTTACAGTGTATTACATTGCTTTTTCAAAAGGGAATGCCATGCATGTCAGTCAGTATAGGACATTAACATCCCCATTTCATCATTCAGTATCTTTTCATTTTTTTTCTGATCATTATTATTATTCCAGGTATTTTTGAACCAGTCAATCACTATTTCTTATTTTGCTTGTAAAAAGACTTTACCCATCATGAAATACTTCTCAGACCAATCCAGTTGAGAACACTATACATATCATTGTCGACAGGAAATAAACCATATCTGTGTCCCACTAATGTCATGCCTCAAGGACTAGTCAGTTATTAGGATCTGTGATCTGAAAGTTAAAAAATCACTTGTTTAAAAAATTGAATGGCAGGGACCAGCAGATGTTGTAATGGTTACATCACTGGACTCCCACATTATTGACTGGTTCAAGTCCTGGAGCTAGCAGCTTAAAGCTCATGCTTGGCGTGTGTGCATACATGTCCAAGATCCCGAGAGGAGAATGAAGGAGAAGGGATTATGGTGTGGCCATCCCCCCCGGGGGTGATTTCTCACTTTCTATCTCTCTGTCTCTGTCTCTCTGGTGCGTGCATGTGCCCTTTAGCAAAAAGCTTTCTTAAAAAAATAATTGAATGGCTAGATCTCAGCATCTGAAAGATGGAGCCTTAGATTCTACAGTTTAATAGGCTCTCCCAGTAATTGTATTGCACATTAACGTTTTCTAGTCCATGCTTTATAATGTGTGTTTGTCTTAACTTGTAACTGTTGGTCCCTGCAGACTTAATGTGAAACCTTTAAAATGATTATACATCCTTTAGATCTGGAACTTTAGTTTTTTTAGAACTGAAGTTCTAAAGAATATATATCAGTTTAAAGGTTTCTCAAAGTATGCTCTGGACCTAAAAAGGTTTTTATTAACATGTAGTTTCCTTTGCCTCATCCAATACCTACAAGACCAAAGGTCATAGTATCTTAAAATAATTTCCCAAATAATTGTTAGATAGTGAAGTACAAGTTCTGACACACTAAGAAAACAAGGCCTTCTGGAATTTGATAGAAAGTGGATGGATATGGAAGATTTGTTGCTGAGTGAAGCAAGTCAGGATATGAAAGAGACATTGTATGTCTCACTTAACATATACTGACTGTCTGCACTCTATGGTAGAGACTGAAAGACTGGAGAATATAAAAGCATTAAAAATTGTAATGGACACTAGAGACAAAGTGGAAAGAGTATGTAGGAGGGGAAGAGCATAGGAAAAGAAATTAAAATGGAGAGGTAAGACACTTGTAGGACACAGATAAGATTTATTATCTGTTGATGAGAATGTGTATAATAGTCTCAACTAGGCTGGACTGAGGTGTATGTCATGTCGGGTATGGTCTCTTCACAATCTAAATGATGTATAGCGATTTAATGTATGAAAAATAATAAAACATCTATAAAAACAAAGAATAAGATGAAAGAAATAAATTGAAAATTTAAAAAAAGAAAACAAGGCCTTACTTAGTTTAAAATGTATGCAGTTATCCATTAGCTTACTGACGTTACAATTAGAGTGCTGTCATTCTTAAGGATATTTTTTTCACTGTAAAGACTATTTTTTTTCCCATCTTTAAGGGTTTTTAAATGCCAACCTACTATTTTGATGAGCCTAAGTCAATTTTTCCTCCATTAGCATTTGATTCTTCCCTAAATGTTGCTGGGGCAGGCAGCGTTATTATGCAGCAATACTACTCGACCCACATGGGAGGGCTCTGGGTTCACATCCCCGGACCTCTCTGAGCATACTGGAAACACACACACACATGCCTGTGATCCTGGCTGGCCAAGTCTGAGGCAGGAGGGATCTCAGTGTGAGGACCCTGATGGCAGTTTCTGTCCCCCTCATGGGAAAAAGAAAAACAAATGTTGCTGTGAAGAGAGGAAACAGCATAGTGTATCAGTTTTAATATGAAAGGCACTCATTAGCCTATTCACAAATGTCTTCAGTCATGGCCACTCATTGCTGTCCATGTGATACTAACTTAATGCCCTTCTTACCTTTCTAGGTTATCGACATCTCCATGATCCTGGCAGAAGCCATCAGGAGAACCCACAATGGGGAATCTGTTTCCTACCTGTTCAGCCATGTCCCTTTATAATAGAGTAACTTCTGAGGCTTTTTAAAAATAAAATCAACCTCATCCCTTGTTTTCCCTTGGTATTTGATGACAAATTCAGCAGAAGACCCAGCTTGCTCCAGTGTAGCTTTCTACATCCCACATCAGGTATATTAGAATTTATCCTAAATTAAGGAAAGTCAGATTGAAGACTGCTGGGAAATCCTACCTGCATTGTCTCATTCTGGCTTCCTTGATGATTTTGTGAGCCTTGCAGCTTTAACTATACAACTCAGCTGCTGCAAGATTTCAGATTTTTGAAGGTGTTGTGTAGGGGTGTTTGAAAGTGATTTAGGAAGCTCAGACTGCTTTGCATGTGAATGCTTCAGGGTTTTCTTTGTTCCTAACAGCTAGCAACAAAGCCAACCCATGTATGTGAGAGCTTCTCTAAGGTCTATGCTAAATTATAGCAGGAGCCCTGGGCAGCCCCAAACCTAGTCCTGTTAGCTGAGTACCCTGTAAGGTAGGAGCAAGCATCTCAGCTTGAATAGGTACTGGGAGGGGGGTTTGATGAGGGAGGGGGGGGGAGAATGATTTAGCACAGCTCAACAAATGTTTCTTGGGAGGAAGAAGCCTGATCCATCGCCATCTGCTCGACCTATGTAGCTTCGATTCTCCTTTGTACCTATTCCTTTTGATTTGGCTTTACCTTCAGCCGTCTTGACCTTTTCCCGGCCAGATATCTTCTTGAGTCCAAATGATCATTATCCCAGTGTTCTGGAAAGCAAACTCGCTTCCTGCTGTATAATCATTAACATTCACTTTAGGTGATTTGCTGTAGCTTAATCTTCCTTAGCCTACTACCACTGTGGTATTAGGTTTGGTGGTATTGTAGTGCCTTTTGATTAATTTAAGTATTTAATTTTCATTTTCCTCCCTTGGATCTGTTAGGCCTCTCAAATGACCTGAGATTTTTGTTAAAAAGATTGATGTTATTGTCTCTTGTAGAGGAAACTAATAAAAGTGTATGTGTGTGATTTGGGGTCTATATCATATCTGTACTGATCTCTCTGCTGAAGGTTTGGTTTAGATGTCTGGCTGTCTATTGATAGCTCTTATTTGTATCTAAACTATTTTGGCTGCATTGTTAATCCAAGGGAAGACATTGGCAGCAGTTTTATTCAACCATAGGACTTAAGATGTCTGGGATTGGCTGAGAATTAGGTACAGTGTAATTCAGTGCAATACCTGAATTATAGGATGGGATATATAATGCTATGCCTGCTTGGTCTCTAGTTCTTATTCCTGGGGATCCAAATCAGGTGCTTTATTATAGGAGGAGAGTAGTTTCTATGTTTACTTCTTTTGAACCAGTTTTTCTAAATGTGATTATTTCCCTTCATTCATCAGTAATTGGCGTATGTTCAACATTTATTTGTTTGTTTTTGCTAGAGGGTGTGTGTACTCAGCGCGGAGACAGAGAGAGAGGAGCACACCCCGTGGGGAATGGTTACACAATCACTTCTCCATCTCGCCTTTGAGGAATTTGGGCATGCACGCTTCCGTGACCAACATGTTTCTCAAACCAAGAAGTCTGGGATTTAAACCATGCAGTTGCCTATGTGGGATCCAGTGGCCTTACCCACCAGGCCACAGAGCCGGCCCCATTTGGCATTTAATTTCAGCCCTTCTAAATAAACAGTTTCAAGAAGGTAAATATGCCCAATTTAAAAATGGATTAGAGTGCATCCCAACATTTTCAGCAAATTTCTTTGAACATCATCAGATAAGGGTACTGCTCTTTTACTTTGGGAAGTCACATGCTTCTGGAGCATGGTGAAGAGTGCTTCCTTACTTTTGAAGCCCAGGTCTGCTTTTGTTTCAGTTTTGCTGAATATTATAAAATTGACTTTGCAATTAGCCTTTGACAAGAGTGACTCAAGAGGGACTGAAGTAAGCTGTGAAATGTGTGCCTCTGGCCCTCAAGACCACTTTGATCTCAAGTCCTCTCTCTGGAGGAAGCTGCTTTCTTTTGCTTGCTGATTATGCTGTTTCCTGAATTAATGGTCAGGGCTGGTGGTTTAAAAATATTTTTGTTAATATAAAACCTCTACTATAGGTTCCTCTGAGTCATCCATTTCCTAGAATAAGGTTTTGATGTCACTCAAGAAAGATTCTTAGTCCCCAACTTTGATCCTTATGCCTAGGAAAAGACCAGTATTCAGTTCCCTGTGACACTCAGCGAAGTGCCATGAGCATCTCCCAGGAGTATTTCCTACAGTGGGAGTATTAACTGGTTAATTTAATGACATGTATATCTTAACCTGAGGGTTATTAGAATCATAAAAAGCCTGAAGTTCCCCCAAACCTTGACTTTCTTATTGACCTGCCCTACTACATGTCTTAATAGTTCTGTGTTGTGGGGAAGGGGGAAGAACCCTCCAGAAGGGAATCTGGTTTTTGGTGATACCTCCCCCACAAAAATCTTAAAATAAGGCAGAAAGAAGAGCTTTATATGACTGCCTTGAGGCACACCATTCAGACTAGAGACAATGGAGAGAGCAAGTACCCTGTGTGAAAAGAAGTCAGGAAATGAAGCCCTTGCCTCCTACCCTTGCTTTAGCCTGTACCTCTGTTCTTGCCACAGAGAAGGAAAAAAGTGAGAAATCAGTCCTGGGGGTGGTTTGGGGGATAGCCATGTTGTGTATCTCTTCATTGTCCTCTCAGGACCTTGGGCATGCATGCACATCCACCTAGTATGATTTCCATACAGCCAGGTCCTGGATTTGAACCACATGATCAGCCATGTGAAATCCAGTGCCTTAACCTCCATGCTACCTGCTGGGTCTGTATTTCCAGTCTGAAAGGCAGGTCCTTCTTCAGTTGATTGGCTTCCTGGATCCCTGACTCTTGGCTTCTTGCCCTACCTTTGTAGGGGATTGGCTCTCTTTTTTATTATTTATTTATTTATTTTTTTATTTTTTTGCTATAGGGTGCATGCGTTCACCAGAAAGACAGAGACAGAAAGTGAGAAATCACCCCCTAGGGGAGATGGCCACACTGCAATTCCTTCTCCATTCTCTCAGGATCTTGGGCACGCACACACGTGTCTGGCGTGAGTTTAAGCCTCCAGATCTGGGACTCAAACTGGTTGACTACATGGAAGTTCAGTGACATAGCCATTACAACAACTGCTGGTCCGGGAGATTGGTTCTCTTAAGTTGCCCATAACAAGGCCTTTTGCAAACCATGCATCATATGATCAAAAGAGGTTTGAGTAAATAAAGGCCATTTTGTCTGTGGAGTCTTTAAGGATGCCAAAGGACTCCTTTGTTCATTGTCTGGTAATGGGTCACCAGAGTCATCTATGATATCCTCTTATAGCTGAAAAATGGGAGAAGGGGAGTAAGAATGAACATGCTATGGGGCAGTTATGCACTCCAAAGTTGATCTACATCTCATTTCCAGGCCAAGGATCAACATTGTGTGCCTTTTTTGTCATTTGTTATCTTTTCCCATCTGCTGGCTTAGCTTCTTGTAAGTGATTACCTCAAAACACTTTGATAGCCCCTTCTATTATACAAGCATTCATTAGCACTCGGACACTGCTACTTTGAACAAGTGGCTTTTGTGGTGACAGTGGTGGTTTAAAGTCAAGATGATACAACTGAAGGTCTCCCGCCCCCACCCCTGCTTTTCTTCTGCCATGTTTAAGAATAAAGTTGGACCAGAAGTTAGCATAATGGCTATGTCGCTGGACTCCCATGTAGTCGACCACGGTTCGCGTCCCGGACCCGGTGGCTTAAACTCACACCGGGCGCATGTGCGTGCTTGCTCAAGATCCCGAGAGGAGAAAGGAGAAGGGATTGTGGCATGGCCATCCCCTCTGGGGGGTGATTTCTCGCTTTCTCTCTCTCTATCTCTCTCTCTGCCTAGCGAGTGCATGCACCCTATAGCAAAAACCTCTCCAAAAAAGAAAGAAAGAAAGAAAGAATAAAGCAAATTCCGCTCCAGATTATGATGGATGAAGCTTTTTGCTCCACAGAATCTTGGTTCAAGCATTCCTTTTCTGTTTGTTTTCTTTTGTTTTTATATTTGCCTAACTGTATCTCCAATAGCTATTGCTATACTGCTTTTTAAAAAACTATTCATTGTATATATTGAATATTTAAGGTTTACAGCATGATGTTATGGGATACATACACATAGCAAAATGTTGACTAGTGAAGCAAATGAATATATCGATTGCCTGTTAACTTGTTTTGTGACAAGAGCAGCTGTTGACTTCAGCTCTCCTGTTGTACATTGGACCTGTAGAGTTGTTTGTCCTGTACCTGCTGCTTTGTATTCTCTGACCTACATCTGCTCATTTCTTCTCCCCACTGCTGGTATCAATAATACTGCTTTACTCTATGTATATTTGAACCCCCACTCCGCACACCTTCCTCCCCCACCCAGATTGCACATGCGAAATTATGCATTGTTTGTCTTTTTGTGCCTGACTTAGCATAATGTCCTCCAGGGTCATCCATTGTTGTGGCAAATAACAGGATCTCCTATTTTAAGGCTGATTAATATTCCATTGTATATACAAGGGGAATTCAAAAAAGTTTATGGAAAAATGAAATTAAAGTACAAGTTTACTTTGGGGTAAAAAATTTTCAAGGCTGCATAGTTTTTTCCTGATACACCTTTCGGGTGGACTTTTTGAAGACCCCTCATATATACCACAGTTTCTTTATCCATTGATGGATACTTGGGTTTTTTTTTCATACCATGGCAATTATGAGTAATAAGCATTTCTTTTAAATCACCTTTTTCCAAGGTCTTTGTGGGACACACTGCCCTGGAGCTAAGATGTTAATAGGATATTCAGATAACATGTACTAAACTCGTATCAGGGCTGTGACCAAGCCTTGCTCTTGGTTCTCAGGTTGCTCTTCACATGTGCTTCTGGTAGGGCAGACACCATTAACAGCCTCAGAAGACTTTATGCTGTTAAGAGAAGCCTGTGTAAAATTTGTTCTTTCAGGGGTAAGATTGAATGTAAGGGTAAATGGTAAATCAGAAGTAAGGCTAGATGTCAGTTGTCAAATCTGAAGGACATTCTAGTGTAAATTCTGTTTCTGAACATTTGTCTTAAGTCTAACAGGGAGAGTAACTTACAGTTAGGTTTGGTGCATTGAGAACACAAGTTTTAAGGTGGGGAATGCTCACCATTTCATGTAAGTGTTTTATAGGAGAATATGAAATGAGATGGCATAGGTAGTGATGATCCTGTCCTTAAAGCTTCAAGAAGTTGAATTTGACCTGAAAGACGAGAGACACATGGAAGTGATTAACTAGTTGTCCTACATGGCTCCTACAATCACAGCTTGGATTGGGTCTGGACAGAGTGCTAGTGCCTGGCCCTTCCCAACCAGCACTTGTATTACAGATTTTTACCACAGGGTGCATGGGCTTGCAGGAGAAACAGGGAAGTTGAGAATATCACCCCCATCCCCAGGTGGGATGGCCACACTGCAATCCCTTCTCCATTCTCTTCGGACTTTGGGCATGCACACACACAGACATGTACCTGGCATGATTTTCAAGCAAAACCAGGTCTGGGACACAAACTATGGTCAGCCATGTGGGTCGACAGTGCCTTAACCACTACCCTATCTTCTATCTCCCATCCAACCACCACTTACCCTTGTGGGATACCTGGCTCTTACTGCATGGAAACCTGGTTGGCTCTAACGTTTGAAATCCCTAAAAGGATTTTGCCATGAAATTCTTTGTTTAATTGCCAGAGGGTGTATGTGCCTGCCAGAGAGAAACAGTGAGAGAAAGCTTCCTCTAATGGAATGTCATGAAGCTGCAAACCCTTTTTCATTTCCCCATCTTGTCAGGATTTTGGCCACGTGTGCACGTGTGCATATATACACATACACTGCATGTTTTTCAAGCCACTGTGGTTGGGATTCAAACTGGGGTCAGCCATGTAGAATCTGGCTCCCTTAACCACCAGTCTATAGGACCAGCTCACCATGAAGTTTCTTAGGCCTTTGTTTCCTTCCTCCTGTACCCCCGAGGACATTCCCATAGTTTTTGCTTGCAGAGTGAAAGGAGAGAGAAAGGGGTAGAGTGACCTTCTCCATCCTGGCCCTTGATAACTACTAGCACCAGAGACTCAGAAACCTCTCCCTATGGTTGTGCACTTTCCTTCTCACCTAGTCCTCAACTGCTAATGGAATATTGTGCAAGAGGACTTCAAAAAAGATTGTGAAAACCAGAATTGAGTTTATTCTGTTGCAATTTTTTTTTGAAGTCCACCTTCAGATATTTCATAATTTGCATTTTCTGGAAACTTATTGAAGACTTCCCTTGTATGATCTTCCATGATGGCCCACTGTTCCCCACCTTATGCCCTAGGGAGGTTAGGGAATCTCCACTGGCCTACAATCAGTGTACATGGTGATATTGGAGCACAAGAGGGGACACCTAAACCACTGCTGGGAATCAGGAAAGACTTCCCTGGGAAAACATTTCTTTTTTTTTTTTTTTTGAGAGAGGTTTTTGCTATAGGGCACGTGCGCTCACCAGACAGAGACAGAGAGACAGAAAGCGAGAAATCACCCCCGAGGGGGGATGGCCACTGGCCCACTGTTCCCCACCTTATGCCCTAGGGAGGTTAGGGAATCTCCACTGGCCTACAATCAGTGTACATGGTGATATTGGAGCACAAGAGGGGACACCTAAACCACTGCTGGGAATCAGGAAAGACTTCCCTGGGAAAACATTTCTTTTTTTTTTTTTTTTTTGAGAGAGGTTTTTGCTATAGGGCACGTGCGCTCACCAGACAGAGACAGAGAGACAGAAAGCGAGAAATCACCCCCGAGGGGGGATGGCCACGCCGCAATCCCTTCTCCTTTCTCCTCTCGGGATCTTGGGCACGCACGCACACATGCCCGGCGTGAGTTTAAGCCACGGGGTTCGGGATGCAAACTGCGGTCGACTACGTGGGAGTCCAGCAACATAGCCATTACGCTAACCGCTGGCCCCAACAATCAGTGTTCTCAATCTTTTCCTTTTCCCAAGCTTTTTCCCCAGTGTATTCCTCCAGTAGTTCAACTGCTAAGTGTGAAAAAGGGGAAAGGGAAACTCATTTGGAAGCAAAAATGAAAGTGACGATAGGCCCTACTCCCTTCCCCCCCCCCCTTTTTTTCCTAATTGGCTAGAGTTCTTATATTCTTCTCCAAGTCCCCACCTTCACACTCAGCATGTCCACTGTCTGCTGCAGCTGCATTTTTGTTACTTCACCCATGTGGTTGCCATGAGCTCACATTGTGCAGTTTTGATTCAGGGTTTGAATACACAACAGACCAGTGGTGCCAGACGGGCACAGTGGTACAATGTGACACTCTGGGGGGGCTGACCCACATGGGAAGTTTACAGGTTCTCACCTGGTGACCACCCTGAGTCCACTGCTCATGTGTGTCCCTGATCCCAACTGGCTGAGGCTGGGAGTGGAGTGCTGCCGTGGCAGGACTCTGTCCTGCATTTATCTTACTCATGGGATAAATACATTTAAAACAGGTCAGGCAGACCTGGCCAATCCATTTCTTCTAAGCAATATACTGAGCAGAGGTTTCCATAAACATATAAGCAGTGCAGAGCCACAGTGCCCAGTTTAGTCATCACAGTGCAAAGTTCTTGGGTAGGACCTCTAATGATACAGTGGGTGGGAACTTTGGAGTAGAAAGGGCTGCATCAGGGCAGAGGAGAGGCACGAGGAGGGTAGGGCCCTCAGTGATCAAAGCTTCATTACTGGCTGCTGAGCTGCCTC
>NW_006159543.1:282222-289216 GCF_000334495.1 Tupaia belangeri chinensis
CCCCCCCCCCACACATAGACACACACACACACACACACACAATCTTTCTCAATTCCATTCCTGCAGTCAATCTGACACTGGGGACCTGGCACTGACGCCCAACTTCCACTAGGGGGAGCCGGGCGGATGATGGTGGGAACATGACTCCAGGCTAGGCTAGCCATGGGATAAGCAGTGAGCATCCGCCTAAGTGCCTGTTGATTCTGCAGGTCCCCTCTCTTCTGTGTCTCCAACTGCCAGGGTGACACCATGGTGCCCAGCTTCACGCATCATCTGGCAGGGGCTCATGCATCTTCACAAACTAAGCATTGCCGGATGCGGGGGATAGAGGCAAAGCCCATGGAGACCTCCACCACAAGGAACCATGCTTGACCTAGAGGGGGAGACAGTCAAGGGAACAGATGGTTAGGATTTGGTGTGCTAAGTACTATGATGAGGGAAGAACATGGTGATATTGGAGCACAAGAGGGGACACCTAAACCACTGCCGGGAATCCGGAAAGACTTCCCTGGGAAAACATTTCTTTTTTTTTTTTTTGGGGGGGTTTTTGCTTTCTCGCCAGACAGAGACAGAGAGACAGAAAGCGAGAAATCACCCCCGAGGGGGTATGGCCACGCCGCAATCCTTTCTCCTCCATTCTCCTCTTGGGATCTTGGGCACGCACACACACGCGCCCGGCGTGAGTTTAAGCCACTGGGTCTGGGACTCGAACCGCAGTCGACTACGTGGGAGTCAAGTGACATAGCCATTACGCTAATTGCTGGTCCCGTGGGAAAACTTATTTCTAGGTAGCTGATTAGAAGTTGAGTAAAGATGGAGTGAGGAGAAAGGTGTTTAGCCAGAGAGAATCACACAGGCTTACCAGGACCACACAAAAGAGGCTGGTGTGTGTGTGAGTGTTTTAGGGTAGATAGGAAAACTCGATCATGAAGAATTGTATAAATAGAGCAAGCACATACTTGGGACTGCTGCTCTCAGTGTATTTAACAACACTGACTTTTACTCAAAATGGTCCTAGTTTAGGTGAAAACAATGTTTTGAAGATTTTTGCGATAGGGTGTGTACTCACTGGAGAGAGACAGAGACAATAAGAGGGAAAGTGAGGAATCGACCCCCAGTAGGGATGGCCACACTGCAATCCCTTCTCTGTTTCTCTTCCTGGTGGTCCTGGACGCACACACACATATGCTGGGTGTGATTTTTAAGCCAACAGGTCCACAATTTGAACTGTGGTTGGCCACACGGGATTCTAGCACTGTAACCACTATGGCACCTGTGGGCCCCCTGGGTGAAAATTTTTATGGTTGCACACAAAAATTATAATTATGTGAGGTAATGCATTTGGTAAGTAGCTAGATTTAACCATCCCCAATGTATATATACTTAAAGACATGTACAAGATAAATTGATACAATTTTATAATTATTTTTTGGAGAGTTTTTTTTTTTTTTTCTCTAGGGTGCGTGCACTTGACAGAAAGTGAGAAATCACCCCCCATGGGGGATGGCTATGCCACAATCCCTTCTCCTCCATTCTCCTCTCGGGATCTTGGGTATGCACACACACACGCCCAGCATGAGTTTAAGCCACTGGGTCTGGGACTTGAACTTTGGTCTACTACATGGGAGTCCAGCAACATAGCCATTATGTCAACTGCTGGTCCACAATTTTATAATTTATTATTTTTTCCTCTTTATTCATATTAGAGCACATATACATGCATGTGACAGTGTGTGTGTGTTTGAGTGAGAGAGAGAGATTAGCATCCTTCATAGGGTCTGTCACTCCACTACTCCAGTCTTCCAGCCCATTGGATCTTGGCCCTAGCCAATGTGCTTGGCATGTCTCAGGCTGACTAGGCAGGGAATTCAAACCATGGTTGCTATGTGGGATCTGGGCTTCTCTCTCTCTCTCTCTCTTTTTTTAATCTTTTTTTTTTTTTGGAGAGGTTTTTGCTATAGGGCACGTGTGCTCGCCAGACAGACAGAGACAGAGAGAGACAGAAAGCGAGAAATCACTCACCAGGGGGGATGGCCACGCCAGAATCCCTTCTCCTCCATTCTCCTCTCGGGATCTTGGGCACGCACGCACACATGCCCGGCGTGAGTTTAAGCCACCGGGTTCGGGATGCAAACCGCGGTCGACTACATGGGAGTTGAGCAACATAGCCATTACGCTAACTGCTGGTCCCTGGGCTTCTCTTGAACAGTACATTACTACTGTGCCCCTGAGCTGGCCCTCGATAAAATTTTATATTTAAAATTAAATTTGAAAAAATAATTTTAAGGCCAGCCAGTGGCATGGTGATTAAGGCAGCTCTATCCCACGTGGCTACCTGCCCAATTTGAGTCCTAAATCCTGTGACTTGAAAAACACACTGGACACGGGTGCATGTATGCCCAAAATCCCAAGAGGAAAATGAAGAAGATTATACCATAGCCATTCTCCTGGGTGATCCTGGAATTCTCTCTATCTCTCTCATCTATGGCGAGCACACGTGTCCAATAGCAAATTTTTAAAGAAGAAAAAAAATTTAAATGTAGTAATACGGTAACCCTACTTGTAAGGCATACTACGGAGTTTTAGGGAGCAAAGAGGAGCCACTGAGGTGGGTTTTTTTAAAGTTTGTTTTATTCATGATACTATATGCACGCACACACACACACGAGAGAGAGAGAGAGAGAGAGAGAGAGAAGCACCCTTAACAGGATCTCAGCACACCACAATCTCCTTTCCCCAGCTCTCTAGTCCCTCAGGATCTTGGGTACACGTGTACTTTCCAGTTTGTTTTTCAAGCTGACCAGGGACTGAACCACAGTTGGCTGCACGGTTTCTAACTCCCCAATTCAGTTTGCTATGGCTGGGCTTAAGTTTGTTTGGAAGTTTTTTCTATTCATGGGAGGGTGCGTGCATGTATATGAGAGAGAGAAAAGTATCCTCAACAGTGGATGGACATGCCATGGTCCCCTTCCCCCAGTTCTCCTGCTCAATCAGGATCTCAGGCATGAACACATGTGCCCAAAGTCTTGCAGGTTAGTCAGGGGATCTGAACGCAGTCAGCCATGCGAGATTTTTCAGTAGGGTATTGACAAGATCAGATTAAGATTTTACAATAGTCTTGTAATGTGAAGAATGGATTGTGTAGGGGCAAGAGTAGAGGAAGAGAGATCAGGAAACTGCAGGTGTCCACATGAGAGAGGAGGGTGGTAAGGTGAGAGAAGTGCGATAGAAGGCCAATCTGAAATATATTTTGCAGGAGAATTTGACAGAATTTAGAGATTTTTTTCTTTTAGAGGTTTTTGCTATAGGGCGTGTACACTCGCCAGACAGACAGAGACAGACAGAGAGACAGAAAGCGAGAAATCCCCCCCCCCCAGGGGGGATGGCCACACTGCAATCCCTTCTCCTCCATTGTCCTTTCGGGATCTTGGGCACGCACGCACACGCGCCCGGCATGAGTTTTAAGCCACCAGGTCTGGGACACGAACCGCGGTCGACTACATGGGAGTCCAGCGACATAGTCATTACGCTAACTGCTGGTCCCAGAATTTAGAGATGTTTTGATGTGGGAATTGAGGAAGAGAGGCATCAAGGACGACTTCCATTTTTCTGCCCTGAGCGACATGGATGTTGCCACTGTGGAGTGTGGGAGATGATGCTGTAGTACTCTGTGGCCTAGTGGTTAAGGGTGCTGGATTCCACTTGGCAGGCTAGACAGTTTCAATCCTGACTCCAGTAGTCTGAAAAACATGCTGGGCATATGTGCATGCATGCCCAACATCCTAGCAGGATGGGGAGATGGAAGAAAAGGGATTGTGGTATGACCTATTGGGAGGCGGTACTTTATTTTCCTCCCTTTCTGTCTCTCTCTGGTGTTTATTTCCCTCTGACAAATTTTTTAAAATGAAATTTCATTTTGATATAATCGTAGATTCACAGGCAGTTGTGAAAAATAATACAAAGAGGAGACCAGCAGTTAGTGTAATGGCTATGTCGCTGGACTCCCCTGTAGTCGACTATGGTTCAAGTCCCAGACCCAGTGGCTTAAACTCACACCAGGCGCATGTGCATGTGTGCCCAAGATCCCCAGAGGAGAATGGAGGAGAAGGGATTGTGGCGTGGCCATCCCCCCTGGGGGGTGATTTCTTGCTTTCTATCTCTGTCTCTGTCTTACTGGCGAGCGCACGCGCCCTATAGCAAAAACTTCTCCAAAAACGAAAAAAAAATAATTAAAAAAAAGAAAAGAAAAATAATACAGAGATCCTATATACCCTTTACCCAGTTTCTCCCAATAGTAATAAAAGTTGAAATACTTCATGGAAAATGTATTATGGGAAAGCTATGCATGGATTTTTAGCAACATTTTGCAGTAAAATAAATTTATACTTTAATTCCATTTTTCTATAGGTTTTTAAAAAAGAATTATTTTATTTAACTTTATTTATTTATTTTAACTTGACCAGAGAGGGACTCACCAGAGTGAGTGAGAGAAGGAAAGTGAGAAAGCAAGCTGCCAGGTCCAGGACTCAAACTGGGGTCGCCCATGTGGGAGTCCCAGGCCCTTAACTACCACGCTACCTGCTGGTTCCCATAGATATTTTAAAGAGGTTTTTGCCTTAAGAAGCATGCACTCACCTGAGAGAAAGAGACAGTGAGAAGGAAAGTGAGAAATCAGCTCCCAGAGGGGATGACCACACCACAATCTCTTCTCCTCCATTCTCCTCCTGGGATTTTAGGCATGCATGCACACACACCCAGCATGAAATTGAAGTTCAGATCCAGGACTCAAACCATAGTCGACCATGTGGGAGTCCAGGGACATAACTGTCATGCCCTCTGCTGGCCCCACAGATTGTTTTTTATTTTTAATCCCCTTATACAACCAGGATTAACAAATTGCTACAGGCAAGATACAAAATAAGGGCATTTTTATAGCCACCCCCATCTTCCCACCCCCCAAACCCCTAGCAACAATTAATCTAGTCTCCATTTCCATAATATTGTCATATAAATAAAATACAGTAATGTAACCTTTTGAAATTGGCCTTGTGTGTGTGTGTGTGTGTGTGTGTGTGTGTGTGTGTGTGTGCCTGCCTACTTCTCCAGGTTGTTGCATACATTTATCAGTAGTTTCTTCCTTGTTAGTGTGGAGTAGAATTCCATGGTATGGATGTGCCACAGTCTGTTAATCTTTGGCTATTGAGAATAAAACTCCTAGGAACATTCATGGACAAGTTTTTATATGAACTTAAGTTTTTATTTCCCTGGGATAAATGCCCAGGAATCCAGTTGCCAGTTATGTGGTAGTTGCATATACATATATATATTTTTAGGAAACTCCCAAATTGTTTTCCAGAGTGAGTGTGCCATTTTATATTTGCACCAGCAATATATGAATGACCCTGTTTCTCTAGCACTTGTTGCTGGTTTTTTTTCAGGCACTTTGATAGGCATGAGAAATATTTCTTTGCAGTTTTAATTAACATTTTCCTAATAGGTAATGATGTTCAACATTTTTCCACGTGCTTATGAACGGTGTTTGAAAAGTTCATGGAAAATACCTATTATGAAAATCCTATGCATGGACTTTAAAAGTTTTTTCCTACCAAAATAAACTTATACTTTAATTTCCTTTTTCCTTACATTTTTGAAGTCCCCTCATATTTTTATCTTTATATCCTCTGCTGAAAAATCTAGTCAAATCTTTTTTAAGCCTTTGGTTTTAGCTGACTTCCTCTGACATTGATCCAGCAAGTAGAGTAGGGGCTGGGGCACCACCCCGTTACCACCAGCTTGGGAGCAGAAATACAAATTCCTACTCAGCCTCTGTTGACAACCAAGAAGGGCACCTCCTCGTTACTACTAGGGGTCAGGGGAGGGGGTTCCAGCTCTCTACTGGGCTTCCATCAAGACCTTCTGGCTGGGAAGGACTGGAGTGCCTCTTTACCTCTCCCCACATGGCCTCTGTTGACACCACAGGGTGGGGAAAGTGGTGGGTGTAACACCCATGTTACTACTGGGTAATAGTAAAGGCCTTAACTTTCCGCTCAATCTTTTTTATGCCACCCTACCAAAGAAGTAAAGGGTCACCATATTACTGCCTAGTTGGAAAGGGTATCTGGGCTTCCCATGTGCTCTCCATTGATACCACTAGAGAGAAAGTGAAGGTCTCAGCTTTGTACTCAGTCTTATCTCACACCTCTCCTGGCAGGGGTTCTGGACAAGGGACTGGAGGGCCTAATTACAGTCTGGCAAAGATTTAAGTCTCTGTTCCCTACTTAGCCTTTGCTGGTAGGATGGGGGCCCAATTTTTTCTGTGGCGTTTAGCTATAGTAAAGTGATCAACAGCTAAAATTCTCTATTTTCCTAGACTCCTCATTTTTGGTCCTTAGCCCAGAGATAAGACTTTTGCTGAGGGATCAGCAGTTTTCGTAATGGCTGTGTCACTGGACTCCCATGTAGTCGACTGTGGTTCGAGTCCCAGATCTGGTGGCTTAAACTCACGCTGGGGCACGTGTGCGTGCGTGCCCAAGATCCCAAGAGGACAATGGAGGAGAAGGGATTGCGGTGTGGCCATCCCCCCTGGGGAGTGATTTCTCGTTTTCTGTCTCTCTGTCTTTTACTCAGGCTTTTTGATCTTTACCCATTGGTTGTCAGATTCTTCAGCTCCAAGTCTGGGACATGGAATGAAAAAAGAAAGCCCAGAATACTACTACCATGTCATTCTTTGGATCCTGAAATCCCTAGCTGCCTTGTTTCTGCCTTCAGATTTTCTTATGATTGTTTTATAATACCCAGAGCTTTTAGTTGTATTTAGCAAAAGAAATAAGCAAAAGTGTGAGCGAACCTTGAAAAGGTTCATAGATAAATGAAATCAAAGTATGAGTTTATTTTGATGCAAAAATAATTGCAATACATGCATAGATGGTGTTTTTTTTTTTTTTTTTGGAGGGGTTTTTTTTTCGCTATAGGGCGCGTGGGCTCGCCAAACCAG
>NW_006159543.1:291489-293341 GCF_000334495.1 Tupaia belangeri chinensis
GTGGCCATCCCCCCTGGGGAGTGATTTCTCGTTTTCTGTCTCTCTGTCTTTTACTCAGGCTTTTTGATCTTTACCCATTGGTTGTCAGATTCTTCAGCTCCAAGTCTGGGACATGGAATGAAAAAAGAAAGCCCAGAATACTACTACCATGTCATTCTTTGGATCCTGAAATCCCTAGCTGCCTTGTTTCTGCCTTCAGATTTTCTTATGATTGTTTTATAATACCCAGAGCTTTCAGTTGTATTTAGCAAAAGAAATAAGCAAAAGTGTGAGCGAACCTTGAAAAGGTTCATAGATAAATGAAATCAAAGTATGAGTTTATTTTGATGCAAAAATAATTGCAATACATGCATAGATGGTGTTTTTTTTTTTTTGTTTTTTTTTCGCTATAGGGCGCGTGCGCTCGCCAGACAGACAGAGACATAGAGACAGAAAGCGAGAAATCACCCCCCAGGGGGGATGGTCACGCCGCAATCCCTTCTCCTCCATTCTCCTCTCGGGATCTTGGGCACGCACGCACATGCGCCTGGCGTGAGATTTAAGCCACCGGGTCCGAGACGTGAACCGCGGTCGACTACGTGGGAGTCCAGCGACATAGCCATTACGCTAACTGCTGATTCCCTAGATGGTGTTTTCATAATAAGCATTTCTATAAACGTTTTGAAGACCCCTTCATACATCTACTCAATCTTCCCAGAACTCTTCAGAAAAACGTGGAAAGTACACAATTCATAAGTTTATAGCTTAATGAATTTTCATATACTGAACATAACAACCAGCCAAGTCAAAACCCAGAACATTATTGGCACTCAGAAATCCCCCCTTGTCCCCTTTTAGTCATTACTTTCCACATGAGAGTATCCACTGCCTCCATGCTTTTATCTGGCTGGCTTATCAGAAAGGTACCTACAGCTTGAGAACACTCTGACTGGCTCAAAGCTCCCTCCAGATGTTTGTGTGCACGCACAGACATTTGAGTTCTTACACACATTCATCAATCTGACTTCCTGGCCTAGGCGCCTTATGTTTGAAAGTTCTTTGTAGACCCAGGTTCTAATTTGGGTTCCACTACTTCCAGAAGTACAGTGGAGTAGCTAAGAGCATGAAAATTTGGGGTCAAACCTGAGTTCAAGTCCAGCTGTACAAGTTCTTGTCTGTGTGATCTCTAAAAGGGTAACAGTACCGACCTGGTGGCATTGTGGGTGTTCATTGAAACAACTCATGTGAAGTGCTTGGAATGGTGCTTGCCATGTCAGTCAGCCCTCCAACAATGGTAGGTTTTCCTAGTTTTATTAGGACATAAGGGATAGAATTTGTGAAGTACCTGTAGCACTCAGTGTTAATTCCTCTCCTGACTTTCTGTGGGAGGATAAGGAGTCAGTACCAGGGGCCAGGTGATGGCACAGTGATAACACAAGTGTGTCCACATGAGAAGGTCCTAGGTTCAAGTCCTGATGTCTCCCTTTACAGGCTGGGTGAGTATATACTCATGATCCTGGTTAGCTGAGGCAGAGTGGATAGTGGCATGAAGACTCTGTTGGCTAGTCAGAGATAACCATCATTTTTAATACATTTTTGGTATAAGGCACAAGAATTCACTGGAGAAATGAGAGAGACAGACAGGGAAAGTGATAAAGTACCCCCCAACCCCCCAGGATGATGGGCACACCATAGTTCCTTCTTCTCTCGGGATTTTGGGTATGTACACACATGTGCCCAGCATGTTTTTCTTTTTTCTTTTTCTTTGTTTTGGAGAGGTTTTTGCTATAGGCTGTGTGCGTATGCCAGAAAGACAGAGACAGACAGAAAGCGAGAAATCACCCCCCCCACCCCGGGGGGGGGGCCCGCCCAA
>NW_006159543.1:293403-332743 GCF_000334495.1 Tupaia belangeri chinensis
TTAAGCCACCGGGTCTGGGACTTGAACTGCAGTTGACAACATGGGAGTCCAGCGACATAGCCATTACGCCATCTGCTGATCTCCCAGCATGTTTTTCAAGCTGCAGAGTCCAGGACTCAAACCACACAGTTGTCCACTTGGGATCCAGCTGCCTGAATCACACCACAGATTGGCTTGATAACCTTCATTTTCATTCAAATGTCACCACACATTTCTGTGAAGAGAGAAGGAAACAGTATCTTGCAATTAAAAAGAGGTAGTGCATGACAGCTCCGTAAAGTTTGGGGGTCAGCTACTCTAATAATTGAATGTAATTAATGAACTCCTGATCCACGTTTTTCCACTGCAGAGAAATTTGCTACAGCCTCTAGATTTATGGAGTTGCCCTTCTCTCTACAGACAGCAGAGGGCCTCATTAGCACAAACTCAATGTCACCGGCAAATATATGGGAAGGG
This sequence comes from Tupaia belangeri chinensis, assembly GCF_000334495.1. Lineage (NCBI taxonomy): Eukaryota > Metazoa > Chordata > Mammalia > Scandentia > Tupaiidae > Tupaia > Tupaia belangeri. The sequence continues at coordinate 293,860 of NW_006159543.1, forward strand.
AAGTTTGCCAAGGTTGTAGAAAGCACAGTAAAACTTTGATTAACAGAAATGGGCTAGAAAATTGACTGGTCAGCTTAATTTCCTCAAAAAATGAAATTGCCTGAGTTCATAGGGGTTGAGCAGAGCCTTCTTATTGTCCCAATCTTTGTGGTTGAAAATTCATCAAATATTCCCAAGACTTCTTCACTGTCTTTAGCTGTTAATAGAGACCCAGGGTAATGTTGGACGGCAGATTTAGAAAAGGAAAATACCGGATGTCAGATAACAATGCTGGACATGATATCTCTTTAAAACACAAGAGTAGAAGATGGTGAGGAAAAGGCAGACCAACTAAGGACCTCAAGCCCTGAGGAACGACATGATGGTGATGAGTTCCCATATACCCAGGATTGGGTGCTAAAGCGGCCAGCAACCCAGATATGCTATGCTAATGGGCACAGGCAAAAAAAAAAGCACTAACAAAATCCGGCTCTCTAGGCAAAGGACCAGGAGAGGCAGTCTAGCAAGACAAAACTTTTAGATAATAATTGCTCTACTGCAGCCAAATATCATGAGGAAAACTGGACTTGCCTCATCCACACCAGCAAGGATTAAGCAGGAAACCTGAATTTCTGCCCCGCTGGACCTTGAGGAGGTGTCCTCAAACCCTCTACCAAGTTTCAGGAAAGGCCCAGTACAGAGTTGAATTTTTTTTTTCTTGTTTTTTTTTTTTTTTGGAGGGATTTTCACTATAGGGCGCGTGCGCTTGCCAGACAGAGAGAGACATAGAGACAGAAAGCGAGAAATCACCCCCCCAGGGGGGATGGTCACGCCGCAATCCCTTCTCCTCCATTCTCCTCTCGGGATCTTAGGCACGCACGCACATGCGCCCGGCGTTAGTTTTAAGCCACCGGGTCTGGGACGCGAACCGCGGTCGACTACGTGGGAGTCCAGCGACATAGCCATTACGCTAACTGCTGGTTCCCAACTTTTTTTTTCTTTTTTTGTTTTAAGAATTATTGATTTAATTTTACTTATTATTATTTAATTTGCCACAGGGCACATACGCTCACCAGAGAGAGTCGGAGAGAAAAAAGGAAAGTGAGACAGCAAAGTGCCAGGTCCAGCACTCGAACCACAGTCAATCATGTGGGAATCCAGTGCCTTAATTGCCATGCCACCTGCTGTCCCCCCCTTTTTTCTTCTTAATGTGTATTTATTTATTCAATGATAGAGAGACCTTTAACAGGGCCTTCACATCATAGTCCACCCACAGTCTTCTCCAGCCTGGATCATGGGCATGCACACACATCCTGTGTGTTCAGGGAGTTCCCAGGACATGAACCCAGGACCTCTTCTATGTAGTTCTACTTGTGTTACCAACTGCACCATCACCTGGCCCCAGAGCTGAGATTTTCACTGTTACTGGGTGATAAGGAAGCCATGTGCCATTTGGGACATACTCATACAAAAAAAAATCCCCCGTTTTTCTGAAATCCAAATTTAAATGAGCATTCTGATTTTTATCTTGCTACTCAAATTTTGGGTGAATTTTGTTTCTTTAAAAAAATTTTTTTAATTGCCAGAGGGCATGTGCAAACATTAGAGAGATGCAGAAACAGAGAGAGGGAGAAAGCACCTGCCTCCCCCAAAGGGGGTGTGGTCATGGCACAGTCCCTTCTTCATTTCTCCACTTTGTCGGGACTTTGGGCATGCATAATTTGAGCCTCAGTGGGCCATGTGGTATCAAGTTCCCTTAACCACTAGGCTACATGGCCACTCCTTGAATGAATTTTGATTTTTCGACTGAGGTCTGGCAGATCATCAAGGTCGTCAGTCTGAACACCAGTGACAACCACTGCAAGCTCAGGCAAGGAGCTGAGGGGGAGATGTACAGGCTGAGCTGAGTGAGGAGTTCACGAGTAGGTCCACACTTTGACAACTGTTTTCTTAAATTCCCCATAGCTGCTTGTTTCTCTCCCAATTGCTTGTTTCTCCTAAAAAATTTATTGCAGGAAGAAAGATAAGCAGTTTAAACATATGAGTGCAGATATCTCTATGACATACCAATTTCCTATCCTTTGACTATATAGCCAGTAGTGGAATTGTTGGATCATATGGCAATACTAGAGGAACTTCCATACTATTTTCCATAAAGAAATAATTTACATTCCCACCAACAGAATAAAAGAGTTCCCTTTTGGAACCAGCAGATGGCTTAATGGCTGGACTCCCACGTAGTCGACTGTGGTTCGAATCCTGGACCCGGTGGCTTAAACTCATGCCAGGCATGTGTGCATGAATGCCTAAGATCCCGAGGAGAATGAAGGGACTGCGGTGTGGCCATCCCATCGGGGGGTGATTTCTCGCTTTCTGTCTCTCTGTTGCTCTCTGTCTTTCTGGTGAGCACATGTGCCCTATAGCAAAAATCTCTCCAAAAAAAAAAATGAGTTCCCCTTTTATGCAACCTCATCAGTATTTTGATATTTTTTTTTATAACTTTGATAGTAGCCAATCTAACGAGTGAAACGATGCCTCATTGTGGTTTTGATTTGCATTTCCCTGATGATTAGTAATGTTGAACATTTTTTTCATATACATAATAATCATTTGTATATCTCCTTTTGAGAAATGTCTGTTCAGGTCATTTTCCTATTTTTTAATCTGATTATTTGTTTATCACAATCCTATTTACTATAGCCAAGATAAGGAATCAACCTGTGTCCATCAGCAGATGAATGGATAAAGAAAATGTGTCATATGTGCGCAATGGAACACTATTCAGCAGTTAAAAAGAATGAAATTCTCTCTGTTGAGGTGACATGGACAATTCTGGGGAACATTATGTTAAGTGAAATAAGTCAGGCACAGAAACACAAATATTGCATGTGCTTACTCATATGTGGAAGCTGAAAACACTTGACCTCATTGAAGTAGAAAGTAAAATCATGGTTACTAGAATTTGGAAAGGATAAGAGAGAAAAATAAAGGGAGATAGTGGTTAATAGCTGCCAAGTTAAAATTAGCTAGCAGTTCTAATGTTCTGTAGCACTGTAGGGTGGCTATAGTTAACAATAATTTATTATATATTTCAAAATAACTAGCAGAGAGGATTTCGAATATTCCCAATACTAAATAATGATAAATGTTTGAGGTGATGGATATGCTAATCAATCACCTGATTTAATCATTACACATTATACTCATATGTCAAAATTACACTGTGCCTGGGACCAGCAGTTAGCATAATGGCTATGTTGCTGGACTCCCATGTAGTCGAACGCAGTTTGCGTCCCAGACCCGGTGGCTTAAAACTCATGCTGGGCGCGTGTGCGTGCGTGCCCAAGATCCCAAGAGGAGAATGGAGGAGAAGGGATTGCGGTGTGGCCATCCCCACTTGGGGGTGATTTCTCACTTTCTTTTTTCTTTTCTTTTTTTGGAGAGGTTTTTGCCATAGGGCACGCTTGCTCGCCAGACAGAGACAGACAGACAGACAGAAAGCGAGAAGTCACCCCCCCAGGGGGGATGGCCATGCCACAATCCCTTCTCCTCCACTCTCCTCTTGGGATCTTGGGCACACACGCACACACGCACACACGCCCGGCGTGTTTTAAGCCACCAGGTCCAGGACGCGAACCACAGTCGGCTACATGGGAGTCCAGCGACATAGCCATTACGCTAACTGCTGGTCCCGATTTCTCGCTTTCTATCTCTCTGTCTCCCTCTGTCTGTCTGGTGAGCGCATGCGCCCTATAGCAAAAATCTCTTCAAAAAAAAAAAAAAAAGAGAAAAGAAAAGAAAAATTACACCATGCCCCACAAATGTGTACAATAATTACATATCAATTAAAAATAGTAATAGGGACCGAACAGTGGCACAGTGGTAAAATGTAACTCTGCTAGATTGAACTCACTTAAGAAGGTTCTAGGTTCAAGTCTGGAGACCTCCCTGAGTATGTTGGATGTGTGTGCTCATGATGTGAGGTTGGCTGAGGGTGGGGGTGGATCATAGTGTCTAGACCCTGTTGGAAATACTGTCTCTCTCTCTCTCACTCGTGGAGAAACGAAAGCAACATTAAAAAATAATAGTAAAGAAATAAAAGCAGTTGAAATCATATATCCTCTCCAAGGGAACTAAATTTGTTGTCTACGAGGTAGATTTCTATAGGATTATTGTATGGATTAAATGAGATAATGTAAATGAAAGCCCCTTCGCATCCAGGAGCTGCCCAATAAATGTTACTTGCCTTGTTTGCTTAAACATCAAGGATAACCTTCAGACATCTTAGCCTGGCTGTGGCTCAGAGACAAAAACCCTGCTGACTCTCTGAACCCTAAATACCATTATTTTAGTAACTCATGCTTTTTTTATTGAAACATTAAGCTATGGTTAACAAAAATCCAGACAGTACAAAATGGTATATGATGAAAAGTCAGTCTTTTCTCCCAGGCCACAGTCCTCCACTTCCTCTCCCTAGAGGCAACCAAGGTTACCAATGTATTCTTCCCGAGGCGTCCTATGCATATGGATGCCTATATATATCCCCCTTTTTTCCCACCAATGTGAACATACTATACAAACTGTTCTCCACCTCCACATGCTATTTTTAGCTTCTAATTGCCTGGCCGTACTGGGATACAGGCAAGTTGATCCTGAGGGTCCTTATGAAAAACAGTCCTTTGAAACTTGTTGCTACCGCTATTGTAAGGATGTTGTCAAGGATGTTGTTCATTGTATCCCACAGCATCCTCTCTGAGGACCCCGGGAGGAATTCCTGTCTGATCTTACTACTGAAAACACTTGCCCTTCTGAGCAATTAGTTTGTTTTTATCTCCTGGACATTGTGAATTGTGTAACAACAAGGTTTCCCCTTTCCTGTTGGCTGCTAGAAAGCTTAGAGACAGCTTGGTGGCCAGCCCTTCGTGGGAGCAGAGGTTTTTATGGTATGCATTTGCAGCCTTATGCTCAGTTGCACTTTGTACCCGCCCTCCCTTGTTTTTTTGATCTTTAATTTATGCTGTCTTCAATATATTTTATGTGTCCCTGCAAGCTGAGACAAAGATGAAGTGTGTCCCTGCATCTGATAAAAGATGAAGTTGGAATAATTAAATAACTGCCTGGCTCTGCTCATTCACTGCTCCGGTCCCCTCCCACCTTCCTTAATCCCCATGATATCCTTTGAGCAGCTTCCGGCTGGCTTGCTTGGCAATTACTGTCTGCTCCAACCTTTTATCTCAGCCAGCTGCATTGCTCTTGAGCCTTGTGGGGGGTCCTTCTGCCTGTCACTGTCCCTACTCCATCCTTACCTCCACATGCATTGTGTGCAGACTGTAGATACTTGCTTTGATCATTCTAGGGCTGAACACTTGGACACATGACTCCATGTTAGGGCTGTTCTCCATCCACCTCAGGTTCTAGCTTGCAGCCAGGCCTGCACTGGATGTGAATAGTATGTGCATTAAGAACAGAGTCAGGCTTCCTATCTGGACACAGCTGGGCAAAGCTTCAGGCAAGGTTGGTGAGACAATGACATATCCTAGAGAGGAGATGATTTCTTTCCAAAAGAGCTTCATCCTGGGGCAGCTAGCCTTATTTCCCACATTAAAAGCTTAGAGTTCAAAGGACCAGGAAAGCAGAGTGGTCTCTGGAAAAAAAGCATGAGGACTCTACAGAGAAATTAGGAGACCTATGTTATATCTCTTTCCAGACCTGCCTCAGAGTGGCCAGGCCATGTCAAGCAAATCCTGTCTGCTCCCTGGGCCCTGGTTTTTCTCTCTCTCTCTCTTTTTTTTTTTTTTGGAGAGGTTTTTGCTATAGGGCGTGTGCGCTCGCCAGACAGACAGAGAGAAACCTAGAGACAGAAAGCGAGAAATCACCCCCCAGGGGGGATGGTCACGCCGCAATCCCTTCTCCTCCATTCTCCTCTCGGGATCTTGGGCACGCACGCACACGCGCCCGGCATGAGTTCTAAGCCACCGGGTCCAGGATGCGAACTGCGGCCGACTATGTGGAAATCCAGCGACATAGCCATTACGCTAACTGCTGGTCCAAGGCCCTGGTTTTTCTAACCCATAAGGAAGGTTAAATGAAATGACCTCTAAGGGCCCTTCCAACTTCAACAGTTCATGGTTATGTGTTTCTTACCCCTCTTTTATGGTTTCATCCACTCTTGTCTGTGCCCATCTCATCCCTGGCCCCATCCCATGGAAGGCTCCTCAGCTTCTGTTAGGCAGGCTACAGATTGAAGCAGTCTGGCTGGTTCTGCGCCTGCTGGGGGCTGTATTCATTCCCTCTTGGCTGCTGCAGGTCTGCCTATGCTGCACTTGCTGAGATGACACTTGTACTTCTTGGCCATAGAAGAGAAGTTTCTGCAGTTAACCATCTTCCAGACAGGCAAAGATGCTCCTACGTATGGACTATAGTAATCAGAATTCAAATTTAACATCATAAGAAGTTCAAGGGAAACCCAGATGGAAAGTCTGATAGGCCCACTGCTTAACTAGTTGCAGCTTCATGTGCATATATCAGCCATAGCATCCATTTTCCACTGCAGCAGTTAGATGGGATGACTTGTAATGAATGAATGAATGCCATTTCACTGTTGTCCTGTTGGTACATTTTGCATATATATAAATATATATTTAAATATAAATACATATATATTCAGAAACTCTTAAAATATACAGAGAAGTTTAAAAATAACTAACAGCTGATTTTCATACTTCATACTTACTGTATGCGGTAATGTACCAATCTTGTTCAAAGCACTTTAGATGGATTAACTCAGTTTTTACAACCCAGCAAGGTTAATACCATCATCTTAAACATCTATGTTGCCACAACCCAGATTTAACAAATGTTCAGTTTTCGTCATATTTGCCTTAGATCTCTTTTAAAAATGGATACAAATACCTTTCATATATCTATTGATGATCATATGGTTTCTGTCCTCTATTCTGTTGATGTGAAGTATCACATGTATTGATTTATGTATGTTGGGCCATCCTTGCATCCCTGGGATAAATCCCACTTGATCGTGGTGTATAATTTTTTTCATGTGCTGTTGGATTTGGTTTGCTAGTAATTTTCTGTTGTTGTTGATGTTGTGTCCTTGTCTGGTTTTGGTATGAGGGTAGTACTGACCTGGTAGAATGAGTTTGAAGAAGAGTTTCATACTCTTTGGTACGAGGGTAGTACTGGCCCGGTAGAATGAATTAGAAGAGTTTCTTCCTTGTCAATTTTTTGGAATAGTTTGTGAAGAATTGATACTAGTTCTTTAAATGTTTTGTAGAATTCAGCAGTGAAGAAAGAAAACATTACTGAAACCATGTTCTCCCTATCCCATTTCCCTTCTACCCTCTTCATTGGTAACCCATTATCCTGAAATTGTTAGTGAGAGTCCTTCCTATTTATATTTTTATGTCTTTACTGCATAGTGTATATCTACCAATATAGTATCGATTTCTAGGATTTTAAAAATTTCACACAAATGGTGCCATAATATGCATTTTATTTTAAAAGTTGAGTAGTTAATTTTGTTATCTTATGTAGTAGATGACCTCATTCACTGGAAACACAGTTTCCAGATCATAAAATGTCAACAGTTAGACCCCATCTAGACTCACCTTCACCATAAAGCTCCTCATTTCCTCATAGCCTTGAGTCTCAAGAGTTCTTCCCACCAGCTTTCCACAGACCAGCTTTATGTCCTTTAGAACCAAGCTAACTTGTTCTGACCAGGCTATCATCAGTAAGGAGTTTCCTCTTCTTACCTGCCTCCCCTACCACTATTATTATTTGTTATTATAGTATAATTATTTAGCACCTTATTGTTTTCCTTCCAACTCATCAATCCTCAGAGCCTTAATGATTGCCTATTGAGTGACTGACTCGCCTATCTCTACATGCAACCCAGATTTTTCTCCTGAGCTCCAGACCTGAGGTCCAGACTTGATGTGCTTACCAGGAAACTCTGTACTACTACATTTGTTTTTCCCAAAATAGTCTCACCTAAGCCCATTCCAGATGTTTTAGTAGTAGACACTATTAAATCAAACATTGGACACCCAATTAAATATTGAAAAACAAATTGTCCATTTGCAAGAGATGGAAACTACTGTAGATGGCTTGGGAGAACAGGTGTTCAAAATGCAGCTACAAAGTCATTTGAAATGTTACTCATTATATCTACATATCTGTGCAATGCCTTTGCCATGTAATGACTTATATTAGAGCCAAATTTCTATACAAAACCATCTCCATGAGATATAGTCTTCTAGCAATATTTAATTAGATATAAAAAACTTCATAAACTGATCATAGATTTACAAAATAGTTTTCTGCCCTCTTTTGATCCTTCTGATTTTGCCTCTAACATTTTAAATCAACTCAAAGGCACTCCCATTAAGAATTCTCTTAAAAAATTCTGTTATATCACAAACATTTTTCTTTTTTTAGATAGTTATTTATTTTATTTTATTTATTTATTCATTTATTTGTTAATTTGATCAGAGAGAGACAGAGGTTGAGAGTGAGAGAGAGAGGAAGTGAGAAAGCAAGTCACCAGATTTAGGACTCAAACCCTGGTTGGCCATGTGGGAGTGTCCAGCACCTTAACCACCACACCACCTGCTGGTCCCACAAACATTTCTCTTAAAGCTGACTTAAGAGATTGTTTTATGTAATATGTCATGTTACATACTATATGTTGTATGTCTATGTGATAAAGTCTTAACAATTCCATTCAACTTAGTTTATATAAAAAAAAGAGCACTTGTAAAATTAATTTAAATGTTTTTCAAGTTCACGTGACTTAAAATCTTTATTTGAATGTCTTATAGGCACCTCAGATCTAACCTGCCCAAAACTGAACTTATTTCTACCCTCCTCTCTAAAGCAAAACACAACTCTTAAAATAATTGTTTACACACCTGGTTTCCATGTCTTGCTTCCCACACACTCTTTTTTTTTTTTTTTTTTTAATATGTTCATTTTTCAGCCCACTCCAATCTAGCTTTCATCCCCACCACTTCATCAGAACTGTTCTTGTTAAGGTCCTTGTTTCCTCTAGTTTACCAGCCTCAATAGTCAATTGTCTTTCCTCTCAAGCACTATTTGATTTGTCAATGAGACAAAATGTCAAAAGGTTGATCATTCACTCATTCTCTGCCCCCACCCCCCACCACAGGTGTGTGCCATCACACCCAACTCCTTTTTAGACAAGGTCTTGCTATTATGTACAGGCCAGCCTCAAGTTCTTGATCCTCCTGTGTCAGCCCCATATCAGCATGCCTGGCCTTGAGGTTGAAGTGGCAGTAGAACCTGGGCTTCTCATGTAGTCTCAGTCTATGGAGCATGGTGTTAAACAGCTCACACTCCGTGGCTGAGCCAGTCATTCACTCCTTCTTGAAACTCTTTCCTTACTTGGTTTTGGGGACTCTTGTACATTTTCCTGATTTTTCTCTGACTGCCTGGTCCTTCTCAGTCTCCTTTACCAGGTCTTCTAATTTTTCTGATCTCTAAACACTGGAGTGCCCAGGGCTTAGTCCTCAGATTCTTTCTCTTCTCTACCTGCATTCAATCATTAGGTGACCTCATTTATTTCTCATCGTTGATGAATATCAAATCTATAGCTCCTTTCTGCATCTCCTCTCTCAATTCCAGATTCATTCCATGGCATTTCCACCTGCATGTTGCACTGATATCCCAAACCAGTGTGGCCAAAACTGAACTCAAGGTTTTACCCAAATCAGAGTTTCAGGAAATGGCACTGAACAAGTGTCATAACTAGATATTATACTTCACATTTCCTCCCATACCTTAGCTATCACCAATTCCTACCAGTTCTACTGCCTAAACATATCCTTATACCTACCACTTTTCAAATATTTATTTTAGTTTGTTATAGGGAATATGCACTTGCCAGACACACACACACACACAGAGAGAGAGAGAGAGAGAGAGAGAGAGAGGGAGGGAGAGAGGAAAAGAAGTGAGAAATCACCCCTTTAGTGGGGGAAGGGCCATGCTGCCATCCTTTTTCCTTCATTCTCCTCTCAGGATTCTGAAAAATACCCAGAATATATTTCAAGCCAATAGGTCTGGCACTTGAACTGTGCAGTTGGCCATGTGGGATCCAGCCACCTTAACCACCACACCACTGGCTGGCCCTGTGTCTTCTGTTTTTTGTCACCAGTAAACTCAGAGTTACATTTGCCACCCAAAGGTCCCAAGTGTGTAGACCTTCTGTCTAGACAATCTATGCTAAATGGCCCTTTCCCTCATCCTGATTTCATTCTATATTTATATTTCATTAATGCACTGCATAGTTTCTGTAAGCCACATCTAATCCTTTGTGGAATGAGGTGGGGTATGAATAAATAAGTCATAAAGCCTGACTTGGAGCTAAATCGACACAGCCTACGTCTCTCCTGTTCCTCCGCCCAGCAGGGGCGGCCGGTACAATGGCTCCTTCTTTCTGCAGAACGAGTGGACAGACAGGAGTGGAAAGAGAAGCACCTTCAACAGGGTCCCACACCACTACCCACGCCCAGCTTTCCCAGTCAGCCAGGATTACAGCATGTGCCTGGCAATCACAGGCCAACTGAAGAACTGAACCCATGATTATCCATATGGATCTGGCATCACTTGAGCAATGCACTTCTGCTGTACCGCAGAGCCAGTCCAGAGTCCAATATACATTTGATAAGTCAAATATATCAACTTCCCTACTCGAAAACCTATCATGTGTGCTCATTGCCCACAGCAGTTTTTAAATTTGTGTGTAGATTTTTTTTGGACAAGCAGAACTTTAAAAATAAAGCTTCAAAAAACTTTTTTGACACAGGTAAAAATAAAACTCTTCTAGTTGAAGAGAGGATTTAGATCCTACAGCCCCATTCACCCAGTGTCTACCTTGTTCCTGGGGTATCCTTGCTCCTGGGGTAGTTCCACAGAGGCAGCTCTGCAGAACTTTAGTGATCTGGAGAACTCAAGTTGAGAAACCTATTGGGATAAAGTACAAATGCTTACAAAACAAAGAAAATAACAACAGCAGTAGAAATGCACTTCCCCATGCTCGAGGGCCTACCTCCTGACTGTCTCATGTCTTGCTGCCGCTGCCTTGCTCCTTATGCTTCATCTGCAGCCAACTGTTGCCATTTCCCTCAACACCTACCAGCTGTTTCAGGCCTCAGTGCACAAACTTCCTGTTCAAAGGGAGAATGCCCTGGCCTCCTTGTAAGGCCTTAGTCTGACAAAATGCTCTTTTTTTTAAAAAAAATTATTTCTCTTTATTCACTCATTCATTTTAATTTGACCAGAGATAGACACCGAGAGAGAGAGAGAAAGAGAGAGAGAGAGAGAGAGAAAGTAAGAAAGCAAGCCACCAGATACTGGACTTATACCAGGGTAGGATATGTGGGAGTTTCCAGCACCTTAACCACCATGCCATCTGCTGGTCCCACAAAAATGCTCTTTTAGGAGTCACATAGAAATGAGCACTGCCTCTGGAAAGTTTTCCCTGAGTCCTCCAGGTAGATTTGGGGGTGGGGAGGCTTCTTCAGACTCTCAAAGTTTCCGAAGTATTAGTTATCTTGGTCTGGGTGCCTTGAGGGCAGGATTCTTACTTTGCTTATCTCGGTATACCACAGTGCCTGGTTTGTAACAGGTGCCCAATCAAAGTTTGGAAAATGGCCCAGTAGACTGAAGTGATGATCTTGACCCTATTAATAGATCCTATTAATATGGTGCTTTAGCCAACAGGACAAACTAGATATGTCTATCTTTGCTGATAAGCATGAAATACACTGAGCCTGCTTTCTTTTTTCCCAGCCTGGAAGACATAAACAATGTGTCTCTTCTCTGGCAGTTTTCCTGAGCTGCATTTGTCCTGAGTGAGAGCCCGGCTGGACCTCCAAGTTATCAAATGCACAATGGATACAATGTGTTGGGCTGCAGCAGTGAGGAGAACAAACTGTATATTCTCTATATGTTTATAGTAAGTTAAAGGAGTCAGGAGAACAATCTCTATATTCTCTATATGTTTATAGTAAGTTAAACAAAAGCATTTCACACCAGTGCAGGGGATGATCTACACAGGGAAGGGGGAATAGTGGAGAGGGCAGTCTATAAATTCAATACTAACTTCAGAAAACATACTGCAGTGGCTCTCACTATATCCCTAGTAGTTTTTGTCAAAGAAGCAGAGAGGGGGAGAAAGAAGACTTACAAATACTAGTTTCCCTTAGTTTAGCATCTAGTATGCCCCAGACATTACACTGTTGACTTTGTGTATATGATTGAATTCCTCATAACCACTTGAGATATAAACTATTATTGTCACCCCCATTTTACAGATGGGAGCCAAGTCACAACAAGGTCAAGTCGTTTGACCAAGGTTACACAAGGAGTGAGCCAGGATTCAAAACCCAGGTAGTCTGGCTCCGAAATCCATGCCCTTAGCCACTGTACCACATTGTCTTCCATTCTTACAAGGCCATTACAGTGGTGGTCCTGCCCCTCAGTGAGCTGACAAAGAAGGCAACTGGAGATGAACATAGTCTCCAAAGTGGACAGAATGTGATCATAGGTACATGGAATAGAAACATGAAAAATAAGGGCCAGACAGACTTGTTGGTCCTTTTGTCCTGTGGATCACGGGCAAGGGGTGGGGCTTGGGTGGGTGGGGTGAAGTGAGATGCTTTCCCTAGAGGTATTGCTATAGGCAGTGAGACTAAGTGGATAAGGGAAAAGAATCTTCCTCCAAGGAGGACCAGGCCACTAGGCTACCTCAGAGAATGCGTAATTGGCTCCAACATTCACTTCTAGGTATATACTCAGAAGAATTGAGATCAGGGACTCTGACAGATACCTGTAGCCACTGTTCAAAACAGTGTTCTTCCCGATACCCCCAAAGTAGAAACAACCCAAATGTCCACCAGTGAATAAACGAATAAACAAAATATGGTATATACATTCAGTGAGATATTACAGAGCCTTAAAAAAGGATAAAGTTCTGACACATTCTATTGTACAATATGGATGAACCCTGAAGACATGATGCTAAGTGAAATAAGTCAGACACAAAAGGGCAAATATTGGGATCAGCAGTTAGCGTAATGGCTATGTTGCTGGACTCCCATGTAGTCGACCGCAGTTCGCGTCCCGGACCCAGTGGCTTAAAACTCATGCCGGGCGCGTGTGTGTGCGTGCCCAAGATCCCGAGAGGAGAATGGAGGAGAAGGGATTGCGGCGTGACCATCCCCCCAGGGGGTGATTTCTCGCTTTCTGTCTCTCTGTCTCTCTCTCTCTGTCTAGGGAGCACATGCACCCTATAGCAAAAACCTCTCCAAAAAAAAAAAAAGGCAAATATTGTATAACTCCACCTATATGCAAGACCTAGACTAGTGAAGTTCATAGAGATATAAAGTAGAATGGTGGATGGGGACTGGCAGGTGGTGTGGTGGTTGTGGGTGCTGGATTCCCACGTGGCCAACTGCGGTTCGAATTCTGGACCTGGTAGCTTGCTTTCTCGCTTTCTCTGTCTTGCTCTCGCTCTGTCCCTCTCTGGTCAAATTAGAATAAAGAAATACAAGTTAAATAAAATAATTCTTTTTTAAAAAAGAAAGAATGGTGGTTACAGGGGCTGCAGTGAGGGAGAAATGTGGGGGGTTGGTGTTGAATATGTACAGAGTTTCAGTTTTGAAAGATGAAAAGATTTCTGGAGACGGATGGTGATTGCACAACAACATGAATGTACTTAATGCCACTGAACTGTACACTTAAAAGTGGCTAAAACAAAAAACCTCACAAAACAAAAACAAACAGAACATTTCTAGCAGCAGTATGGTCCACTGACCTTGTGGCCCACAAGAAATGGTGATAGATAGGCCCAGAGATGGAGCTTCAGCAGACATTGATTACTTAGAAAATAGCAGCTATGAGTGTGTATTGCCTGAAGAGGGTGCAAGAGAGCTCTGCGACAGTGATTTTCTTCACTCGCTACCCCCCCTCCCCCCCCCACCAGCCTGTTTATAAATGGTGAACAAACCCCTGTCCAGCTCCACAGCAGACATGGATCTCCAGCACAGCAGAAGCAGCTGGGTGTGGCCTGACTCCTAGGGAGTCCTGGGGAATCCCTGTAGCCGAGCAAAGGTTACTCCTGTCTCTCCCAGCTTCTCTAGGGAGCATTTCCTACCCTCTGAGGCCCAATCAATCCGTTCTCCTGTGAAAAGGCAGTGAGAGGTGCTGTCCAGCCCTCAGGGTTGGCCTGGGGGACAAGGAGGCAGTCCAATACAGTGGAAAGATTATGGACTCGAATGTGATAGACTGCATTTGGAATCCTGATTCTTCCACTTGGACACAGTATTTGTTAACTGCCCTGTGCCTCGGTTTCCTTGACTATAAAATGTAGCTAATAGCACGGCAGTACAGGAACCTATCTCAAAACTGTTGTGAGGATTTTAAGTGAGATATATAAAGTGCTTATGACACTGCCTGCACACAGTGAGTATGAGATAAATATCAGCATGGATTACCTCACAGAGTGATTGCAATGCTTAAATGAGAAAGGTCAGAAGCACCCCGTACCATATGGGCCCTTGATAGGTGGTAGCTAATAATAATGAGGTTATTAATAACAATCAAGGTACAAAGGCCTGGGAAACTAGCAGAGAAGTGTCCAGAGGAATGTAGACTGGCCAAATGCTGGTAGAGAAATGACCTATGTTTCAGGGTCTCTTCTTTCAGGGGAAGGACACTGACAGCCAGTCACTAGAGAGTACTGTCTGGCATTCTCTGCTAGGGCATTCCTCTGTGGTGCAGGCGGCCATTCAGGGAGGCATGGGACAGGAAAGAAAGAGCCAGTAGTAGACAGGCTGCGACACTGTTGGCCTTCCTCATGAGGGACGCCTTCAGGGAAGGGGAAGGGGGTGGGAACATGTCAGAGTCTCCAGGGACCAGCTGTACAGTAACAGCCTGTTTCGATTCCTCCCCTCTTGGTGTCAAGCTTGTTTTTGTGACTGGAGAGGAAAGGCATGGGCGGGGCTCCTCTGCACAGCACCAGGAACCACAAACCCGCCCCCAGAGCAAGGGTACAGAATGTACCCAGACTGCAAACCACACCCTTGTGGCTTGGGGAGGCCCCTGGGGCAGGCTGGGGAACTGTCACACTACATTGTTTGAGAGCCCTGCACCTAGCAACCAGCCTGGGATTTGCAAAACTCAGACAGTGAGAGGTCTCAAGAGGCCAGGACTGAGTTAAAGGACCTCTTACCGAGGGGTCCCCCAAGACCAAGGACCCATGGGACTTGAAAAGAGAGATCTGTAGACTACTGACATCCTTCTGGGGTCAGATTAGGTCTGGAGCAGGCTTAGGAGAGCTTGCAGACTATGGAGAGCTTGCAGCTTGCCCACAATGAGGAGACACCCCTTGGCGTAGCCAGACTGTCCCCTCAGCCCCAATTAATTTAGGAGAATCAATTCTGCCTCCCTCCATCTGTCTCAATGATCCCCCTGGAGGCATAACTAGAGTTTCTAGAATGGTGAAGGAAGAGAGCCAGATGGGACCTTTTCGGAAGGCGAAGACAGTTTCCCAAAGCCTGAGGTGACTTGAAAATGAAAAAAGTTGAAAAGAGGCCAAACCCACAGGATATATGAGGGGACTTCTAGTTGCATGGGTGGGAGGAAAAAGGTCCTGCAAAACCAGGAGGAAATTCAGTGGGGAAAATGGCAAGGGGTTCATTAGCGACAAAACCTAACAACATAATTTGGCTCGACACAAATAAATAAGAAAAACACCAAGTGAAGGAGGGAGCTGACCACAAACTGAACATGAACCAGCCTCAAAATAGAGCCTGGCTCACTTATGTGAACCACATTTTCCAAACCAAAGATCAGGACACATATTTGACAAGGATGAGTGGACTTATGGGGAAACAAGGCCGAGTGTTTGAAATTGGGACTCTCCCCGGCAATGCTAGGCCCTAGACTGGCTGAGGTCATGCTCTGACAGTCTAGTCTTCATCAGAAATCTATGTCCATAATTTGGGGAAAATGGAGAAGGTTCAGAGCAGGAAGCAAGAATTGAAAGATGGAGCCTCTGGGCGAAGATTGATAAAGTAGAGGCAGCATGATGAGGTGGGAAGAACTCAGGCTTTGTCATTGAGTGGCTGTACAACATGAGGAAAGTTACATAACCTCTCTGAGCTCCAGTTTCCTTGTCCTTCAAACCGTGATAGGGGCTGGATTGTGAAGCAGTAGTAATATAACTCTCTACAAGATTGACCCACATGGGAAGGTTCTGGGGTCATATCCAGAGACACTCCCTCCCCTGAACACACCAGGCATGCACATGCCCGTGATCCAGTGCTCGCTGAGGCTGTGGGTGGATGGCAATGTGAAGACCTTGTTGGGGTTGCTAATGTCTGCCATAAAATTTGTGGTAAGGATTTAAGTGATTCAAAACATATAAAGCACCAAATACATAGGAGGTCTTCAATAGGTTCATGACTGTTCATTTGGAGATAGGAAGAAGAGGCGAGAGGATTTTTTGAGAAGGCTACTAAGCAGTCGTTTCCCTTCATTCATGGAAACTGAAACAAGAAAAAATATAAACTCTGGCTGGAGTCAGAGGGTTTTAGTGGGTGTGGGTAAGAACCAGGTGATCATCAGAAGTTGCAAACTGACAGGTAATAGGCTGAAATCAGCCCTCAGGCAGGTCTTGTTTGGCACAATGTTTTCCAAAAATTTGAATTAGTTGCTGACCTTTTAAAAAGTGAAGGATTTTCCCTGGCAAGTGGTGTGATAGTTAAGGCACATGACTCTCACATGGTTAACTGTGGTTCGAGTTCCAGACCTGGCAGCTTGCTTTCTCGTTTTCTCTCTCTCGCTCTTCCTCTCTGGTGAGTGCATATGCCCTAAAGCAAATTTAAAAACAATAGTAATAATAAATAAATAAAATTAATTTATAAAAGATAAAACGTGGAAGATTTCACGTAAAAATTCAGATTTTTGGCTTCTCTTAAAAAAGCAGAAAGGCTAGCGATTCTGGATCCTCATGCTCGTATGATGGTTGTGGGAGAGGAGTGAAGGCTGCTCCATTTAGAAGGTCTTTCACATCAGTACTTCTCAAACTGTCATGTGCATAGATGCTAATATCTGAGCAGGCAGCTCCATGGAGGTGGAAAGTATGGTAGTGGCTGCCCAAAGCTGAGAGAAGGAGGGAAATGGAGAGTGACTGGTAAAGGGTTTCTTTTTGGAGTGATGAATGTGGAACCAGACAGAGGTGGTAGTTGCACCATTCTGTATATACGAAGACCACTGAGTTGTATGCTGTAGAAGGGTGAATTTTGGGGGATGCAAATTGTATCTTAACAAAGCTGTTATTTTTAAAAAGTAGATGCTGACTCAGTAGGTCCTGGCTGGGACTTGAGATTCTGTAGTTCTGACAAGCTCCCAGGTGTGGTCCATACAGCTGATCATGGGACCAGCTCGGAGCAGCAAGCTCGTTCATGGTTGGTTTTCAACCTCTGCTATACATTGGCCATGTTGGAAGTTTTCAAAACCTTCTCCTGGACTGACCCTGCGACCTAATGGTTAGGGGAGCCACATCCAACATGGCCCACCAAGTTTCAAATCTCACTCCACCGGCTTGAGAAACATGTCGGGTACATGTATGTGCATGCCCAAAACAGGATGGAGAAATAGAGGCAAAAAGATTTTTGCAACATGACCACACCCCATTGGGGGATGTTTTCTCTCTCTCTCTCTCTCTCTCTCTCTCTCTCTCTCTCTCCCTCTCTCTGGAGCATGCACACACTCTCTAACAAAAAAAGAAAGAAAAAAAACCCTAACTGTTCATGACTGGGTGCTGCCCCTAGGGATTATGATAACATTGCTGAGGTGTAAGACCTGGGCATCAGGATTTGCAAAGTGTCCTCCAGGTGATTCTAATTTGCAGCCCAAATTTGAGAACCACTATCTTACACCCTGGCCACTTTTTCGTTTCCTCTCACCTGCCTGAGTGGACCCTGAGGCATTTGACCCCTGGTCTGTTACAAGCCCCTAAGCCTGGTTTGCAAGGCAACCTAGCCTGCTGCCCACCCCTCCACCTCATCCCTGCCTGCTGCCTCATTCCACTTTGGTTCTGCAATTCTGAGGCCATACAGCTCCTCCCCCACTCGCCTCCAAGTCCCTTGTTAGTGGAGCTTGTTTTGTTTTCTTAGGCAGCATTGAGTGAGGACATGTGTGAGAGGCATTCAGAAAAATCTAAAGAACTCACGTCCTCTTGTCCCCACTCCAGTCACCCAGAACTTTAGGCAGCTAGGAGCCCCAGGCAGGGCCAAGTGTCTTGGTCCCACCCTTGTCTGGTGGCCACATGGAAACCCACATGTCCTCATTTCCCCAGACCAGGCAGCCATGTGGGGAGACATGTGCTGCTGGTCACAGGGGCGGGTGAGCCAGAGGGGAGTGATGCTGATCAGCATGGGCTTGGAAGCTGCCTAAGAACCAACCACAGTGACTTTTCAAGTGGGACGAGGAGAACAGAGGGAGTGGAAGAAAGTGGGCGGGTGCAGGGGAGGAGATCTTGCAGCGAGGGTGACTGGGTAACTTATTGCGTGACAGCGTCTTCAGCAGCAGCCCTGATCAAGGTCCAGACATGGGCAAGTCATTCCAAGCGAAAAGAAGTTATAACCACAAAAAGAACATTTTGTTCTGAGTGGGAGGGAAGCAGCTGGGCAAGGCCGATGGAAAGGCCCCCCAGCCTGCCTTGCTTTTAAAGAAGGACTGATACCATTTCCCAGATGTTTTAAGCATAACATCTCTATTTTTTTTTCCACCACAGACTACCTATTTTCTCTGTGGAGCTGGGAGTTGGACTGAATGAAGCAATTTGTGTCTTTTTTAATTTTCTTCCTGAAGTGCTTCCTTGTCTCTTTTTCTAGGATTGGAAGGAAGTTAATGAGACTCTATCTGGAAGTTACAGCAAAAGCTGGGAAATGAAGCTGGTGTTAAATCAGGGGTTCAGTTGCTAATGGATCCTAACTGGTTTAACACTGGGGACCTTTCCACACTTGCTCTTGATACCTTATGTGAGGTGCAAGTGCAAGGAAGTGCCCCTGGAGACCTGGCATACATTTTGGAAAGCAAGCAAACACCTGCACAGAACTCCCTCTTTTTTCAACACTAGCTTTCCCTCTTCAGTCTCAGTGTGTGCTGTGAATTGGGGCATATGGGTGCCTACAGACAACAATCGAGGGTGGCAGTGCTGGGCCGGACTGGGGGCTGTGGGAGGGTTGTGTGGAAGATGATCTTCTGAGCTCTTTGAGGTGATTCTTCCTCTCTTCCTTTTACGAAGAGATCAGAGAGCCTGCTGGGAAGGAGGTTATGGCCCCCAGGCAGCCTGGCTTTAGACAGGATAGAATTGGACGCTCTCAGGAAACTCAGTTACTTGGCAGCTCCCTCCCGACATGGGAAAAGCACTGACTAAACAGATTGGGAGCATCTCCTCCGCCCAGCCTGGTCAAGCCAGCTTGCTCCCTGGCTCTGCCCTTTGCCCTCTGTCTCAGGCTCCTTCTCCAACAGTGGCACAAGAGAGAAAAAGCAAAATGCTGAGGTACAGAGGGTGAGTGGCTCCGAATCAGGAGAATGACCATCTGTGGAACTAGGAG
Organism: Tupaia belangeri chinensis; assembly: GCF_000334495.1. Lineage (NCBI taxonomy): Eukaryota > Metazoa > Chordata > Mammalia > Scandentia > Tupaiidae > Tupaia > Tupaia belangeri. The sequence goes on from NW_006159543.1 coordinate 313,509, forward strand.
TGGGATTCTCAGAGAAGGATCCTTGGAGAGGGCTCTGTGGTGAGGCAATGGTGGCCTAAAGGGGATGGTCCTAAGCTGTGACCATGAATAAAAGAAGCTGATGAGGGATAAGGAGAACCAAGAGTGGAGGGCATACAGTCAAACGAGGATAATTATAATAGCTAACATTTATTTGTTTATTTATTTACATTATAGTTTTGCTATAGGGCATGTGTGCTCAATGAAGAGAGACAGAGACAGAGGAATTGTAAGAAAGTATCCTCTCCCACGGGGGAATGACCATACCACAATCCCTTCTTTGCCATTTTCCTGTTGAGATTTGGGACACATGTGGCCAGCGTATTTTTCAAGTCGCTGGGTCTGGGACTTGAATTGCCCTAACCACTGCCATCAGCTGGCCCCAATAACTAATATTTATTGAATGTTTACTCAGTACCAAATGCTTTACATGCATAATCCCATTTAATCCTCTCCAGTACCCTTATTATCACAACTTTACATATTGGTAGTAGAAATTCAGGCTCAGAGAGGTTGGGTGACTTGTCCAAGGTCTACAGCTAGTAAGAGGAGAGCCAGGCCTAGAACTCAGGTCCATCTGACCTTAGAACCACTGCTCTTAACCACTGTACCAGGAAGCCTCTTCCCTGACTGCATAATGGCCTCAGAGAGTGCCAAGGACGGCGCTGGAAACTTCATCACAGGCTCTGACAGACAGCTGCATCCTGCAGATCCCAGAGAAAAACAGCAAGAATCTTGGGAAAATTCTCACACCACCTATGCTGCCTGTGAGGAAAAGCCCTTCCCTGCTATCAGCCACTTGTCCTGCCCAAGGCATGTTCGGATCCATGTACAGTAATGAGGATCATGGAATAGGGATGGGAACTGAGCTTAGCACAAGCATCTGGGCTAGAGCCAAGCAGATCACAGGACAAAAACAGTCTCTGCCCTCTTGGTTCTTATATCCCTAAGGAGTGCTAGGCTTGAGATAGGACATGTTCTAGATTCTCCTGGCCAGCAGAGCTGATATGGGCCATCTCTTTCATTAGCTATTCTGAAGGCCACCCAGAAAAGATCAACACTGTCTTGGCACCTGTTGTTTTCATCTGCATGAACCTTTCCTATAGGGGTTTGCACAGGAGACCCTTCAGGGTTGCCTGGTCTCTGCCCTGGCAGGCAGGCCCTTCTGGCCAGGGACAGTGATTCACCCAACCCAGAACACTCACATCTGCTTAAGGGAACACTGTGTGCTCTGGACTGGCGCCGGAGCCCGAGGGGAAAGGGAAGTGTGCAGGACAGACTGGCCCTGGGAAAGCCTGGGAGGGGCTTCAGCTAGGGCAGCTGCTCAGGCTCTTCCACCTAAACCTCACCTCCTTCCTTGGGTAGCAGGAGGTAGTGGGGAGTCATGTGATGTTCAGTTGCTCCCTTGCAGGCAACCCCATGCTGTACTCTCCCAACATGTACTTGTTATTAAGATAACATCATCTGATTTATGCTTCTGCATTCCATGCTCCTCTCTATGCCCACTGCCTCTACCATGACTCAGGGCCCAGCCCTCTGTCCCCTGAATCACTCTCACATCCCCCAGCCTTGCTCCCACCAGCAACCCAGTCTCCTCACCACTGAGCCAGCCATCTTTCTAAAAGTCATGTTTGATCCTGTCTGTCTCCAGGTTAAAAACTCTGCCATGGCTTCTCACTACCTGAGGGCTGAGGGTAGCATTTAAGACTTTCATTTGGGTCTATCTGCTCTCTACCAGGACAGGGATGTCAGATAACATGCAGGGATGCCCAGCTACATTTTTAAAATTAGTTTTGCAATGGGGCACGTACACCAGCTGGAGAGAAAGAAAGGGAAAAAGTGAGAAATCACCCTCCAAGAAGGATGGCCATGTTGTAATTCCTTCTCCTCCATTCTCCATTTGATATTTTGAACACAAGTGCATGTGCAGTCTCTGCCTTTTTGGTAGAGAAGAGATTTTGACACACATGTGCTTGACGAGATTTTCAAGCTACCAGGTCTGGGATTTGAACTGTGAAGCTGGCCAGGTGGGATTCAGCTGCCTTAACCACCACACCACCGGCTGCCTTATCTACATTTGAATTTCAGAAACACAACAATTTCTTTTTTTTTTAGCCTATGTATGTCCCTCTCATTGTGTCCTGTATGAGGAGACATCAAAAAGTTGACAGAAAAATGGAAAGTTAGAGTTTATTTTGGTGCAAAAAAATTAGAAATCTGTGGACAGTGCTTTCAACATATGCATTTTCCATGAACTTTTTGAAGATTCAGCTCATATTTTTATTTGCTTAATCTGGACACCCTTTTCCAGCTACCTAGCTATTCCTACTGAAGAGAGCTTTAGTTCAGGCCCTTACCAACATTTGCTTTCATAAAGTCACTAGCTTACAAACTGATTTCTGGGCTGCCAGGCTCTGTTTTCCAAACCATCTTCCCCTCTGCCCAATACATTGCTTAGGCCATCCTTTCACTGCCATCCAAAAATACTCCATTCATTTTCTACTTCTGTCCAAATTTCCCTGCCTTTCTCTACTCTTGAGGTCCTATTCTATGATGCTTTCTTTCTTTTTTTTTTCTTATTTGGAGAGGGTTTTGCTATAGGGCGCGTGCGCTCACCACACAGACAGAGAGAGACAGAGAGACAAGAAGTGAGAAATCACCCCCCGGGGGGATGGCCACGCCGCAATCCCTTCTCCTCCATTCTCCTCTCGGGATCTTGGGCACGCACACACACGTGCCTGGTGTGAGTTTAAGCCACCGGGTCCAGGACTCAAACCACGGTCAGCTACTTGGGAGTCCAGCGACATAGCCATTACATCAACTGCTGGTCCCCCATGATGCTTTCTCTGGGAATTCCAACAGTTATTTCTCTCTCTCTTTAAAGACTATTTTTAAGTTTTATTAGGTTGTCAGGAAAGTCATGATGTATTTTCTATGTTTTTCTATTGAAAACTGTGTCATGACTTCCCCAACAACCCAATATTTTGATTTATTCTGAGAGAGAGAAAGAGTGAACACACACACACCCTTGATAGGGTCTTCACACCATGATCCACCCCAGTTCCAGCCAGCCCTGGATCATGGGCATGTGCATGCCTGAAGTACTGAGAGATGTCTTTGGATGAGAACACAGAATCTTCTAATGTGAGTCAGTCTCATAGAGTGTGGCATTTCACTACTGTGTTACCATCAAGCCTCTAGTCATTCCCCTCTTTTCCTGGACTCTTGACACATCCCACTGTTGCACTTAACATTTGATTATGTAATGCTTTGCATTGCAACCTGTTGACCTAGGGAAAGCATTTCTTCTCCACTTGATTGTAAACTCCAAGAGACAGGTGTCATGCCTTGTTCTTGTTACTCTTCCTCCTTTTCTCCACCCCTCATTGCATTGTGGGATCTCAATGAATATAGACTGGCTGATGAATGATCTATTTTCTCCCTTACAAGACTGTGAGCTCCTCAAGGGCAGCTTCCCTACTGTCTTTTATGTAGGTCTGCTCCGTTCAACATTTATTGAACCAGGATCTATTCCAGATGTGGGATTATAAAGATGAAAAGGGTAGAGCCTCTGCCCTCAAGGAACTCAAGGTCTGTGTAGGAAACCAATGTGTATAGACACTTACAATGCAATGTGTATGACGGAAAAAGCATATACAAGGTGCAAAGGGCCTACAGAGGTGGAAGTGTAGGACAGAATGTGGGGAATGGGATGTTGAAGACATAGCAGAGGTAATGCCTGCTTAGGGAGAGGATAGGGGCATTCCAGTGAAGGGAACTGTAGGCTCAAACACATGGAGGTGAAAAAGAGTACATGTGTGTTAGGGAACAATAAGAAGTTCAAGAATGGGGTCTGGTATGAAGGACCAGGAGCAGTAAAGTGAAGTGTTTGAATCATGAATGATAGGAAGTAGTTCAAAGTTTTTCACTGAGCTGACTTCTGTACGGAGAGGCAATCAAAGCCAAAAACAAAAGACCACTGTAGTGTATGAATCCATGTATATGAAATGCCCAGGAAAGGCAAGTTCATAGAAACAAAGTAGATTAGTGGTTGCCTGAGGTGCTAGGAGTAGGCATGGGGAGTGACTTCTAATGGACATGAGAGACTTTTTGGGGATGATAGAAATGTTTTAAAATTGGATTGTAGTGATGGTTAGACAATTCTGTGAATATACTAAAAATCATTTCATTGCACACTTAAAATGGTTGAATTGTATGATATGTAAACTATACTCCAATAAAGTTGTTTAAAAATTAGAGACCATCAAATCCGGCTGGCTGCAGTGTGGGAAATAGATTAGAGTGAGGCTAGCCTGGATGGGAAGAGAGCAGTGAAGAAACTTCTGCAATGGCTCAGCTCAGAGATCATGAGCTCTGGTGCTGAGTCAGCAGCACAGAACTGAAGAGAAGGGATGAGTGTCAATGTCTCTTGACATTGAAGAGGTTGAATCAATAAGATCAGAGAAGCAGATTGATGGGAGGGGAGAAGTAAGAGACGGAAGAGTTTAGGATGGTGCTCAGGTATCTGACTTTCACAAGTACCACCATATCCCACAGGGTTTGGTACAACACCTGACCCTCAGCACAAGTGTGTGGAAAGAATAAATGATTAAAGGAGTAAGTGAAGTGTACTTGCATCCTCTTCTTCCTATCTGAGATTTTTTTTCCAGAAACCTCTGTGCGTCTAAGAGACCCGCAGCCCAGGAAGTGGGGGGTGGAATACACTTGGGAATGGATGGCCACAACAGCCCTGAGGACTCTTTCTCGTAGGCGCAAGACTCTTTTCTTGCACCATTAACCCCATTAATTCCCTCATTCAGGGAATTCCTCCACTCACTGAACCCGCCCTCCTTCCTAGCCACCCTTCCACCAATCAGTGATTCGATCAAAGTTCTCAGCACCCAGTGTAGTCCTAGCCTTCCACTGAAGTTCTTGCTTGCATCAGCCACCTGCCAATCCACCAGCCAAGGGATTCTATCAGCCACCTGCCAATCCACCAGCCAAGAGATTCTCTGAGTGTTGTCTTTGGCCACCTGCTTTAGTACAAGGCGATGGGGAGATTTATAAAACATGCAGATGGCTGGTCCCATGCCTGGCCCACTAAATCTGAATTACAGAGCTGTAGGAGGAAGGCATGGTGTCACCATTTTAAGAGGGTCTCTGGATGATTCTGATTCCCAATTAAGTGAAAACTGCTGTGGTAGAGAGTGTGAATTGGGATTAGGTCCCGCTGCCCCAGCACGCATCCCCTTGCGACCACTTGGTGGGCAGAGAGCCCTCTCCGACACACTCCCTCAGCATGGACATCCTTCCCTGATGCTCATCTTTCCACCAGGAAATGCATTTCTGCTCTACCACTAATCGGATTACACTCTTGCACAATCTTCTGCCCCTCCTCCTTCCTTCACTAAATTTCCACTGGACAATCAGTACTCAATTGCTCTTTCCTCTGTCATCCCAGGCACTTATCACAGCCCAATTCAAGTAGGAATGGGTTGTTTACATGTGAGCTCTTAGAAGAGCCTGAATCAAGTCTGGGAAAACTAATGTCTTTAAGCTAGCAGCATCTAGGTCAGGGGTAAACATACAGTAGGTGCCCAATAGATACCTGGGAAAAGGAGCAAGAGGCCAGAATAACATAAACCGAAATCTTCTGCATTTGGCTTTCGGAGTGAGTGCATTCAGAGTTTTTCAAGGACAGATGTACCCTCCTAACTTGCCTACTTAGGTTAAAAGGTCAACACCACTGCTTTCTTTATAGCTCCAGAGAGGCAGGAACACAGCAACCTGTCAAGGCTGTCACAGGCTAAGGAACTATGGGATTGACACTGGGCTGTCTGAGCTGGCAGGGAAATTATTCATTCAATGAATTTTTTTGGAGAGATTTTTGCTATAGAGCATATGTACTCTCTGTAGAGACAGAGAGAAATAGAGGGACAGAATATGATAAATTAGCCCCAGGGGGGGATGTCTACACTGCAATCCCTTCTCCTCCATTCACCCCCCCCCCCGGGATACTGGGCACTCACACACATGCGCCCCGAGTGAGTTTCAAGTATCTGGGTCTGGGACTCAAACTGCTGTCAGCCGCATGGGAGTCCAGCACCCCAACCACTATGCCCATTTTTAGTGAGCTCTGTTATACGTAGTTATTATGAGCAGGGAGTCCCAATATGCCAACAAAGGGGACATCTAACACATCAATCACTATTACCAGGGATTGTAGCTAGATCCCCTGGTGCCAAGAAGTAGGTGTCTAACCTTAGAGGCCTGGACCCAAAGAACCAAGTATTTCACACAGCATAGCTTAGCTCTCCATCAAATAACATTCCTTCTATGTGCCAGGCACTGCACAAGGTACCTAAGATAAACAAGTGGAGAAGACAGAGAAGGGTACTGTCCTCATAGAACTTACAGCGTAGCAGGGGATACAAATGTTAATACTTATGGAAAGAACTGTGGTTGTGCTTAGTGTAATGAAGGAGAAGAACAATGTCCTAGGGGCCAGATAGTGGTAGGGAACTAGGTACTATGCTCTTTGAGGCTGACCCATGTGAGAGGGTTCTGGGATCACATCCAGAGACCTCCTTAAGTACACTGGTCACGTGCGTGCCCATGGTCTCGGGCTGGCTGAGGTTGGCCATGGTGTTGAGAACATGTTGGAGGTGTGCTCTCTTTTGCTCCCTCTCTTGTTCGTGGAAGAAAGAAATAAACAGAAAAATGTCCAGTGCAAGTGTATGTAACAGGAGGACTTAGCCTGCCAAGAGAGGAGGGGAGTGTTCAAGGAGAGTTTACACAATGAGGTAACCCTGAGCCAAGATTACAAGCACGAGCAGGAGTTAAACAGGGAAAAAATGGTGGGGTGCATTCCAGATAAAGGGTACAGCTGTGGGAGAACCTATGGCAGTAATAAGCTTGGCATGCATGCAGAATGTGCATGAAGGCTGGTGCTAGAACAGAGAGAATGAAGGGCTGAGAGGCAGGAGGTGAGCCTAGGCACCTAGTTAGGGGTCAGACAGCATAGGGTCCTATGGGTCACGGTAAGGAGTTTGCATTTTACTATACTTAAAGTGTAATGGGAGAGTTCAAACTGGCCAGAGGTACCATCTAATCTGTGTTTTAAAGAGAAGCCCCAGCAGCTGTGTCAGTAACAGATTGCAGGGGACAAGAACAGAAGCAGGGACAAGTCAGGAGTGTTTGATGGTGAACTGGCCTAGGGCCGTAGCTGTGGAGACCTCAGTGACAGTTCAGCCTACTCATTTTACAGATGAGAAAACAGATGCCCAGAGAAGGAGAGTGATTTGCCCAAGATCACCCTGCTTCCTGGTCCTTCACTCATAAGAGGGAAGTTAACAGTAAGCAGAAAAGCCTAAGTGGACTCTGGTGAGAGGAATTCACTGGTGCATTGTGGCAAATTTGGAGTTCTGGAAGCTGATATAGATACTCAGAGTGGGAAGGCAGTGAAGTAACTCAAATCCATTATTTGGGGTGCTCTGTCATTCCATCGCCTGGGGTACAGTTAATCCAGAGTCAGCCCTCAGTTACATATCTCAACACTGTTTAGTCTGGCTGTTACTCAGACAGGAGCTAAGTACTTATGGGCCAGTTCCTTCCTGCCTCCATAGTATTGCTGAGCTGGGCAGGACTCCCAGTGCTCCCTCTGTCTTGGAGCAAGCAGGCAGAAACCGCATGCAGGGCCACGTGAGGTCAGGAGGGAGGGGCACAAATGCCTGAGCTAGATAGAACTGGCTGCTCTTTGACACACCACTTCTGTGGATGGCCAATCATAAGAGCCACAGCGTCTGCGCTCCCCCTCCCCCCTTCACTTGTCCTTGCAAAAGCCACAGAACTTCCCGCCACAAAGTGAGCTGGGGAAAGAAGTTCCTTTCCTCCTCTATCACACACCCAGCCCAGAAAGCCTTGGAGAGAGGCACTTTGCTTACAGCCAAGGGAGGATGAATGTTTTGCTTCCCAAAGATTGGGGTGAAGTATTTGACCTTTGGGGACTTCTAGGTTGAAGACCAGTCAGGGAGAAATGATACCAAATGAATTCTTAACCAATGCTTTGCTGAAATGACCTTAGTTGTAGATAATCATAAAAGTAACCCTAGACAGGAACATTCATCTCACAAAGCCTCACCTTCTAGTCATCATTGGTGGTCACTTACGCTGCCCCAGCCAAAGTGGCATTTGTCATCTCCCCGACTTAGCCTTCAGTAGGTCAGGCCTCATTTCACTACCTGCTCATCTGTTTTGAACAAGATAAATCCTACATTGGATCAAAAAGAGCCAGGAAAACTTTTGCAATCCTGTTTCTTTTGTTATTTAGTTGGGTAACCTTCCCTCTAGTCCATTTCTCCATCTAAAAACTGCTAGTTGTGAAGTGTTAAGAGACTGAAAACTGCTATACACCAGGTACCAGACTAAGCATTTTACATTTCTTATTTCATTTAATCCCTAACACTGGTCCTGTGAGATAGATACTATTTTGTCCCTCCCCTCATGCATACACTTTACAGATGAGGAAACTGGCTCAGAGAGGTTGAGTGACTTACCTAAGAAAACACAGCTAGGGGAGTGCAGAGCCAGGATCTAGATTTAGGTATGCCTGCACCTGATCTCACATCCCACACTAATAACTGCTTCCCTAAGCAGCAACTTTACAGGCTCTCTGCTGTCCAAATTGCTTGAAGCTTCAATAAGCTGGGATTGCTGAACGAAGAAAATGACCCTGTCTCTCTGTTTTACACTTTGAGTCTTGGCCTGGCATATGATCAAGAGAAGGTGTCATTCAGTGATCTGTTAGTGAGAATCTGTTGCTCTGCTGGGGAGTCTTGGGGATCCAGGGAGAAGTGGGAAGGCACTACTAGTTGAGAAGTTGGCAGGAGAAGTGCCTTGTCATCCTTCTCTTAGGGTCTGGGATTCCTGGCAAATCCTGGACAGGTTCTCAGTTCTATATTATTATGATATAATAAGGGCAGGGGAGCCTAGTGAAAATTTAATAGACAAATATAAAATGTTTCACAGACTCTGTCTGCAGAAGTTCTTTTGAAGGTCCACACAAAGCCATCAGCGTTGCTTGGAACTCTCCATCCAAGGAAATCATTAACCTTCCTCATTTCTGGAGAACGATGCAATCTGTTTATTAAATGCCTAAATTAAAGGGAGAGGATCTAGTGCAGTTGGGGGTTTTCCACCATAATTCATTTGAGACTCTCTGTCAGGGAAATTTGAGCCTAGGGCTGACTGGGCTTCCTGGCCACTTCCTGCTCCCAGGCTTCCTCCAACCCTGTGCCTCTAATAAGTTCAGGTTGTTTAGAGTTCAGCTCTAGTTAACTCTTTGAAGTCTGGGTGGATAAATCACAGTTAAAATCCGTAAACCACATAATGTACATCAAAGATGGCCAACGAAGCAATTGTTCCAGTGTAGCTGCTTCTATTGTGAGGATCAAATGAGTGTGTGAAAGCACTGTGTGACCCTTGATGAACAGTAAATTACTTTTATTATTATTTTTCTCAATAGGATGGCTTATTTATTTACAAGATGGATGTCTGTTCTCATTAAGTGCCTTTGAACAATCCAAATCAGTATTTGTTGCTCCTGGAAAAGTACTAAACTTTCCTTGTACTTCCTCCTGTGTCCCGCAAGCTAACTGCTACTCATTTGAGTACCTTCTGATCAGCTTGTAGCCTTGTGCACTTGGAGCCAGTGTAATTTGCTTATTGTGTCTCCTCAGAAAAAAGAATGTCAAAGGCAGAAGGCACATTTCTGTAATAGCAGGGTAGGGCATGGCTTTGTCCATGGCTTTCTGGGGTGGTGGGTGTTGAAGGGGCAGGACTGTGTGTCCAGCGTCTGAAGGGCCTTTGTGTGCGATGGGATGGATCAGTTACAAACACAGGTTAGCTAGGAAACAGAGCTAGTTAATATCCTGAGTAAACCATCTTCCAAAAATGCCTGCGGTGACTCTCATATGATGCAAATGGAGAAGAAACTTGATATAACCTTTCGGAGAGGGAATTTGACAGTATCTCACCAAAATTATATATGAGTTTATTTTTTTTACTCACCAAATTCATTTCAAGTAATTTATCTCCAACAATATGGAAATGCATATGTGCAATGTTATTCATTGCAGTGATTTTGGTTGCAAAATATTAGAAACTATACCTAAATGTCCATAGACAGATGAGTGGTTGAATAGACTATGGTGGGACCACAGAGTGGATATTATGTAGCCATAAAAGAAATAGGGATGACCTGTATGAACTGATAGGAAGTGATTTCCAAGATTTTATATATATATGTACATATTTAAATTTTGCTATAAGGCACACACACTCACTGGAGAGAGAAAGTGAGAAATCACACCCTTGAGGGGATGGCTACAATGTAATCCCTTCTTCTCCTTTTTTTTCTTGGGATTTTGGGCACACATGCACACACGTCCAGTATGATTTTCAAGCTGCCAGTCCTGAACTTGAACCACCATGTGAGATTCGGCCACTTCAACTACCATGCCACCAGTTATTGATACATTGTTTTGTTTGTTTGTTTTTTTAGAGAGAGAATTTTTGCTATAAGGCTCTTGTACTTGCCAGAGAGACAGAGAGAGAACGTGAGAAATCATTCCCTGGGGGGATGGCAACACTACAATCTCTTCTACATTCTCCTCCTGGAATTTTGGGTATGTATGCACATGCACCAGGTGTGATTTTCAAGACACCCAGTCCAGGACTCAAACCACGGTCAGCCATGTCAGCCAGTGCCTTAACCACTATGCCACCCGCTGGCCCCAATATATATAAATATATGTGTGTGTGTATACCTATATATATTTTTTAAAGATGATTTATTCACTTCTTCCAAGAGAGAAGAGAAGCAGATCCACTCCCAGCCCCAGCCAGCCTGTATCACTAGCATGCCTGACATGTACAAGACCTCAGGATCTTACCATTTGGATTCAGCATCACAGGGCATTGCCTTACCACTGTGCCACTAGATGACCCTATCCCAGGATATATTGTTAAGTAAAAAAAAGCCCAGTATCAAAAAATAAGTTTGTAATATGCTTCCTTTTGTGTAAGAAAGGAGAGTAAAAAGTATAGATGTATCTGCTCACTTGTACAAAAAGAAATACAAGAAGAATAAGCCAGAAACGAACAGAATTGGTTACCTACAGGAGTGTGGGTGAGTGCTTAATAGGCATTTCCTAACCATGAATTATAGGACACAATGGAAGGAATGATTGATTCAGCATGGAGTACCAGGAAAGGTTTCTATTGCGGTCGTGAATGATGTGTATGTGGTCACCAGGTTGGTGGACCATATTGGAAAATTATTTCAGGCAGAGGGAACAGTTATGAACAAATATCCAGAAGGGGTAAATAGACTGGCAGGTAGAAGGGCTGGAGCGTTAGTTGTGAGAAGGACCATTGTGAGGATAAGCAGGACAGGCTACTTCCTGCTCCCAGGCTTCCTCCAACCCTGTGTCTCTAATGTGGACTTCCTTTTATGCATTAGTAAGGAGCTTGATTTTATTTATTTTAAGTGACATGAGAAGCCATTGAGGTATTTTGAGCAGGGGAGTGCCATGGGCCAGTTTATGCTGTTTCAATCCTTATGGCTATAATGGCAGGGTGTGGGCTGAAGGGAGTGATATCAAAAGTAGTTAGGTCAGTTAGGAGACTACTGCAGTCCATGAGGTGACAGTGGCATGGACCAGAAAGGTAGTGGCCATGGACATATTCTGAAGGTAGAGCCAGCAGGACAAATGCATAGACTGGTTGGGAGAGAGGGTGAGGAGGAAAAGGTATCTGGGATAATTCCTAGATTTCTGGCTTAAGCAATGGGATATCTGATGGAACCAATCAATCAAGATGAGCAACAGGCAACAAGGAGCAAAATTTGTGGGGAAAGCTGAAGAGTGCAGTCTTGGATGTGTTAAATGTGAGATGTCAGTGGGATATTTAGCAGTCAGGTATATGGGTGTGGGCTTGGGAAAGAGGTCTGGGTTCCCACACCATGAATGTGGGAACACATGGGGGCTTCAAAAAGTTCATGAAAAAATGTGTATTATAAAAAAAATTACGCACGGATTAAACATTTTTTGCACCAAAATTGACTTATAGTTTAATTTCATTTTTCCATGAATGTCTTGAAGTCTTTTTATAAAGATGCAAGGTGGAAAGATGAGACTGGATGAGACCAAAGTGGGAGAGCATATATACTGAAGTGAGAAGAAAAGAAGTCTGACTACAGAGTCCTGGGGACCACTGACATGTAAGAGGGACAGGAGAAGGTGACTTCAGAAAGGTAGCTACCGAGGAATGGTAGTAGACCCAGGAAAAGAACTAGGACAGAAGAGGGAGTGTTCAGCAGAACTTGGGGCAGAAAAGAGGCCTGGGTTTAGCAGTAGCATTTATCGTTTATGAATCAAAGAGGCCACCAATCATGGAGCTAGCCCCCTAAGGAGAAAGGCTTAGGGTAAATGTTCTGTGTTTTTGTGCAGCATGGCCCATAGTTGCAGAGGGGCCCTGTAAGATGGGAGCCACTGTTTACTGTGGATCTTTGAGCAGATCCAGCAGAGTGGTGGGGGCAGAAACCAAACTGCAAAACTAAAGAGTGAGTGGGAAGCAAGGAAGTGAAGCCAGTGAGGGAGGTTCCTCTTCAAGGACTCTTGGCTGTCCTTGAAGAGGAAGAGCCAGGTGGGCTGGCAGCTGGGGATAGAAGGGAGGGTAAAAGGTTGGAGGAGAATTGTTATGATAAGGATAAGAGACAAAAGTGAGCTCATTTTAGCCACAAAGAAATACTCAAGAGACAGAGAAGGCTGAAAATCCAGAGGACAAAGGAATTAACCAGGACAGCTCATGGGAGGTGGGGGCTTAAGATGGTGTGGGGAGCCCAGGGAGAGGCATCAAGGTTGCGTAGGAGACTGGAGAGCCCTCTTTGAAGGATCACTTCTCATTAAATCATTTTCACTGAAATGGAAGCAGTGAAGATAAAATTATCAATGCATGAATTGTGGCTCTTTATAAACTTAGTGCAGCATAACCATGTGCTAGCTCAAATAGAACTCTGGACCTGGGTCACAGGCATCTGGAGAGGACAGTGCTGACAAGAGACTGCTTCCCTGCTGGCAAGTGCAAACAGTGCAGGCTTCAAATGTGCTTGTACAAATTCAAACCCATTTTAATGTAAGCATGGGAGCCTAAGGCATTAATCAAGGTGAAAAGTCTCCCTTAAAACAAATTATGAGCCTTTACAATGAGTAAATAGGACCTAATGAATGGGTTTGCCAATTGTTCTCTCCTGCTCTGGACTTTGGCCAGGAGCAGGAGGGCTGGGAACAGGATATAGGGAGAAAGCCCTCAGGCTCCGTTCCTGTTTCTCACCACTGAGACGGCTCCTAGCCCTGAAGTTTCAGTAAAACTTGGGGCAGAAATGAGACCTGTGTTTGGCAATAGCACTTATCTTTTATGAAACAGAGGCCTGCTGATCATAGAGATTGCCCTCCAAGAGAAAAGGGCTTAGCTCTAAGTCCCTTTGTGGACAGTAGAACCTGTAAGCTACTTCGGGCCTCACCTTCTAGTCATCATTGGTGGTCACTTACGCTGCCCCAGCCAAAGTGGCATTTGTCATCTCCCCGACTTAGCCTTCAGTAGGTCAGGCCTCATTTCACTACCTGCTCATCTGTTTTGAACAAGATAAATCCTACAGTGGATCAAAAAGAGCCAGGAAAACTTTTGCAATCCTGTTTCTTTTGTTATTTAGTTGGGTAACCTTCCCTCTAGTCCATTTCTCCATCTAAAAACTGCTAGTTGTGAAGTGTTAAGAGACTGAAAACTGCTATACACCAGGTACCAGACTAAGCATTTTACATTTCTTATTTCATTTAATCCCTAACACTGGTCCTGTGAGATAGATACTATTTTGTCCCTCCCCTCATGCATACACTTTACAGATGAGGAAACTGGCTCAGAGAGGTTGAGTGACTTACCTAAGAAAACACAGCTAGGGGAGTGCAGAGCCAGGATCTAGATTTAGGTATGCCTGCACCTGATCTCACATCCCACACTAATAACTGCTTCCCTAAGCAGCAACTTTACAGGCTCTCTGCTGTCCAAATTGCTTGAAGCTTCAATAAGCTGGGATTGCTGAACGAAGAAAATGACCCTGTCTCTCTGTTTTACACTTTGAGTCTTGGCCTGGCATATGATCAAGAGAAGGTGTCATTCAGTGATCTGTTAGTGAGAATCTGTTGCTCTGCTGGGGAGTCTTGGGGATCCAGGGAGAAGTGGGAAGGCACTACTAGTTGAGAAGTTGGCAGGAGAAGTGCCTTGTCATCCTTCTCTTAGGGTCTGGGATTCCTGGCAAATCCTGGACAGGTTCTCAGTTCTATATTATTATGATATAATAAGGGCAGGGGAGCCTAGTGAAAATTTAATAGACAAATATAAAATGTTTCACAGACTCTGTCTGCAGAAGTTCTTTTGAAGGTCCACACAAAGCCATCAGCGTTGCTTGGAACTCTCCATCCAAGGAAATCATTAACCTTCCTCATTTCTGGAGAACGATGCAATCTGTTTATTAAATGCCTAAATTAAAGGGAGAGGATCTAGTGCAGTTGGGGGTTTTCCACCATAATTCATTTGAGACTCTCTGTCAGGGAAATTTGAGCCTAGGGCTGACTGGGCTTCCTGGCCACTTCCTGCTCCCAGGCTTCCTCCAACCCTGTGCCTCTAATAAGTTCAGGTTGTTTAGAGTTCAGCTCTAGTTAACTCTTTGAAGTCTGGGTGGATAAATCACAGTTAAAATCCGTAAACCACATAATGTACATCAAAGATGGCCAACGAAGCAATTGTTCCAGTGTAGCTGCTTCTATTGTGAGGATCAAATGAGTGTGTGAAAGCACTGTGTGACCCTTGATGAACAGTAAATTACTTTTATTATTATTTTTCTCAATAGGATGGCTTATTTATTTACAAGATGGATGTCTGTTCTCATTAAGTGCCTTTGAACAATCCAAATCAGTATTTGTTGCTCCTGGAAAAGTACTAAACTTTCCTTGTACTTCCTCCTGTGTCCCGCAAGCTAACTGCTACTCATTTGAGTACCTTCTGATCAGCTTGTAGCCTTGTGCACTTGGAGCCAGTGTAATTTGCTTATTGTGTCTCCTCAGAAAAAAGAATGTCAAAGGCAGAAGGCACATTTCTGTAATAGCAGGGTAGGGCATGGCTTTGTCCATGGCTTTCTGGGGTGGTGGGTGTTGAAGGGGCAGGACTGTGTGTCCAGCGTCTGAAGGGCCTTTGTGTGCGATGGGATGGATCAGTTACAAACACAGGTTAGCTAGGAAACAGAGCTAGTTAATATCCTGAGTAAACCATCTTCCAAAAATGCCTGCGGTGACTCTCATATGATGCAAATGGAGAAGAAACTTGATATAACCTTTCGGAGAGGGAATTTGACAGTATCTCACCAAAATTATATATGAGTTTATTTTTTTTACTCACCAAATTCATTTCAAGTAATTTATCTCCAACAATATGGAAATGCATATGTGCAATGTTATTCATTGCAGTGATTTTGGTTGCAAAATATTAGAAACTATACCTAAATGTCCATAGACAGATGAGTGGTTGAATAGACTATGGTGGGACCACAGAGTGGATATTATGTAGCCATAAAAGAAATAGGGATGACCTGTATGAACTGATAGGAAGTGATTTCCAAGATTTTATATATATATGTACATATTTAAATTTTGCTATAAGGCACACACACTCACTGGAGAGAGAAAGTGAGAAATCACACCCTTGAGGGGATGGCTACAATGTAATCCCTTCTTCTCCTTTTTTTTCTTGGGATTTTGGGCACACATGCACACACGTCCAGTATGATTTTCAAGCTGCCAGTCCTGAACTTGAACCACCATGTGAGATTCGGCCACTTCAACTACCATGCCACCAGTTATTGATACATTGTTTTGTTTGTTTGTTTTTTTAGAGAGAGAATTTTTGCTATAAGGCTCTTGTACTTGCCAGAGAGACAGAGAGAGAACGTGAGAAATCATTCCCTGGGGGGATGGCAACACTACAATCTCTTCTACATTCTCCTCCTGGAATTTTGGGTATGTATGCACATGCACCAGGTGTGATTTTCAAGACACCCAGTCCAGGACTCAAACCACGGTCAGCCATGTCAGCCAGTGCCTTAACCACTATGCCACCCGCTGGCCCCAATATATATAAATATATGTGTGTGTGTATACCTATATATATTTTTTAAAGATGATTTATTCACTTCTTCCAAGAGAGAAGAGAAGCAGATCCACTCCCAGCCCCAGCCAGCCTGTATCACTAGCATGCCTGACATGTACAAGACCTCAGGATCTTACCATTTGGATTCAGCATCACAGGGCATTGCCTTACCACTGTGCCACTAGATGACCCTATCCCAGGATATATTGTTAAGTAAAAAAAAGCCCAGTATCAAAAAATAAGTTTGTAATATGCTTCCTTTTGTGTAAGAAAGGAGAGTAAAAAGTATAGATGTATCTGCTCACTTGTACAAAAAGAAATACAAGAAGAATAAGCCAGAAACGAACAGAATTGGTTACCTACAGGAGTGTGGGTGAGTGCTTAATAGGCATTTCCTAACCATGAATTATAGGACACAATGGAAGGAATGATTGATTCAGCATGGAGTACCAGGAAAGGTTTCTATTGCGGTCGTGAATGATGTGTATGTGGTCACCAGGTTGGTGGACCATATTGGAAAATTATTTCAGGCAGAGGGAACAGTTATGAACAAATATCCAGAAGGGGTAAATAGACTGGCAGGTAGAAGGGCTGGAGCGTTAGTTGTGAGAAGGACCATTGTGAGGATAAGCAGGACAGGCTACTTCCTGCTCCCAGGCTTCCTCCAACCCTGTGTCTCTAATGTGGACTTCCTTTTATGCATTAGTAAGGAGCTTGATTTTATTTATTTTAAGTGACATGAGAAGCCATTGAGGTATTTTGAGCAGGGGAGTGCCATGGGCCAGTTTATGCTGTTTCAATCCTTATGGCTATAATGGCAGGGTGTGGGCTGAAGGGAGTGATATCAAAAGTAGTTAGGTCAGTTAGGAGACTACTGCAGTCCATGAGGTGACAGTGGCATGGACCAGAAAGGTAGTGGCCATGGACATATTCTG
Source organism: Tupaia belangeri chinensis (assembly GCF_000334495.1). NCBI lineage: Eukaryota > Metazoa > Chordata > Mammalia > Scandentia > Tupaiidae > Tupaia > Tupaia belangeri. The sequence goes on from NW_006159543.1 coordinate 330,719, forward strand.
AAGGTAGAGCCAGCAGGACAAATGCATAGACTGGTTGGGAGAGAGGGTGAGGAGGAAAAGGTATCTGGGATAATTCCTAGATTTCTGGCTTAAGCAATGGGATATCTGATGGAACCAATCAATCAAGATGAGCAACAGGCAACAAGGAGCAAAATTTGTGGGGAAAGCTGAAGAGTGCAGTCTTGGATGTGTTAAATGTGAGATGTCAGTGGGATATTTAGCAGTCAGGTATATGGGTGTGGGCTTGGGAAAGAGGTCTGGGTTCCCACACCATGAATGTGGGAACACATGGGGGCTTCAAAAAGTTCATGAAAAAATGTGTATTATAAAAAAAATTACGCACGGATTAAACATTTTTTGCACCAAAATTGACTTATAGTTTAATTTCATTTTTCCATGAATGTCTTGAAGTCTTTTTATAAAGATGCAAGGTGGAAAGATGAGACTGGATGAGACCAAAGTGGGAGAGCATATATACTGAAGTGAGAAGAAAAGAAGTCTGACTACAGAGTCCTGGGGACCACTGACATGTAAGAGGGACAGGAGAAGGTGACTTCAGAAAGGTAGCTACCGAGGAATGGTAGTAGACCCAGGAAAAGAACTAGGACAGAAGAGGGAGTGTTCAGCAGAACTTGGGGCAGAAAAGAGGCCTGGGTTTAGCAGTAGCATTTATCGTTTATGAATCAAAGAGGCCACCAATCATGGAGCTAGCCCCCTAAGGAGAAAGGCTTAGGGTAAATGTTCTGTGTTTTTGTGCAGCATGGCCCATAGTTGCAGAGGGGCCCTGTAAGATGGGAGCCACTGTTTACTGTGGATCTTTGAGCAGATCCAGCAGAGTGGTGGGGGCAGAAACCAAACTGCAAAACTAAAGAGTGAGTGGGAAGCAAGGAAGTGAAGCCAGTGAGGGAGGTTCCTCTTCAAGGACTCTTGGCTGTCCTTGAAGAGGAAGAGCCAGGTGGGCTGGCAGCTGGGGATAGAAGGGAGGGTAAAAGGTTGGAAGAGAATTGTTATGATAAGGATAAGAGACAAAAGTGAGCTCATTTTAGCCACAAAGAAATACTCAAGAGACAGAGAAGGCTGAAAATCCAGAGGACAAAGGAATTAACCAGGACAGCTCATGGGAGGTGGGGGCTTAAGATGGTGTGGGGAGCCCAGGGAGAGGCATCAAGGTTGCGTAGGAGACTGGAGAGAAGTTGGAGGAGAATTGTTATGATAAGGATAAGAGACAAAAGTGAGCTCATTTTAGCCACAAAGAAATACTCAAGAGACAGAGAAGGCTGAAAATCCAGAGGACAAAGGAATTAACCAGGACAGCTCATGGGAGGTGGGGGCTTAAGATGGTGTGGGGAGCCCAGGGAGAGGCATCAAGGTTGCGTAGGAGACTGGAGAGCCCTCTTTGAAGGATCACTTCTCATTAAATCATTTTCACTGAAATGGAAGCAGTGAAGATAAAATTATCAATGCATGAATTGTGGCTCTTTATAAACTTAGTGCAGCATAACCATGTGCTAGCTCAAATAGAACTCTGGACCTGGGTCACAGGCATCTGGAGAGGACAGTGCTGACAAGAGACTGCTTCCCTGCTGGCAAGTGAATACAGTGCAGGCTTCAAATGTGCTTGTACAAATTCAAACCCATTTTAATGTAAGCATGGGAGCCTAAGGCATTAATCAAGGTGAAAAGTCTCCCTTAAAACAAATTATGAGCCTTTACAATGAGTAAATAGGACCTAATGAATGGGTTTGCCAATTGTTCTCTCCTGCTCTGGACTTTGGCCAGGAGCAGGAGGGCTGGGAACAGGATATAGGGAGAAAGCCCTCAGGCTCCGTTCCTGTTTCTCACCACTGAGACGGCTCCTAGCCCTGAAGTTTCAGTAAAACTTGGGGCAGAAATGAGACCTGTGTTTGGCAATAGCACTTATCTTTTATGAAACAGAGGCCTGCTGATCATAGAGATTGCCCTCCAAGAGAAAAGGGCTTAGCTCTAAGTCCCTTTGTGGACAGTAGAACCTGTAAGCTACTTCGG
>NW_006159543.1:332774-367693 GCF_000334495.1 Tupaia belangeri chinensis
GGAAGAGCTCATGCAAATCAGTGTCTAACTAAAGAACAATGTGTTGACCTTGTTACATGGCGGCGTGACAGCAATTGGACAGACAAGCAAGACATTTGGCTTTGACCAGGCTCTGCCATGAGCTTGCTGGGTGACTTTGGTCAAGAACCTTATGCGTGCTGGGCCTCATCTGCTCTATCTGCCAAATAAATGGAGTTGGCAGATGATCTCTTAGGGACCTGTAATCCCAATTTTCTGTTTTTGTTTGTTTGTTTTTGTTTTTATAATTGATAAACTTTAATTTTTAGAGGAGTTTTAGGTTAGCAATAAAGTTAGGAGGAAAGTAGAGTCTTCATATATCCCTGTCCCCACATATGCACAGCCTCTCCCACTATCGACACCTCCCACCACAATGGTACATTAATTATAATCAATGACCATCCCTTGACATATCATTATCACTCAAAGTCCATAGTTTACATAGGGTTCACTCTTGGTGTTATACATTCTGTGCATTTGGACAAATGTATAATGCCATGTATCCCACGTTACAGTATCATACAGAATAGCTTCACAGTTTCATAGCCCCAAAAATCCTCTGTGCTCCACCTATTCATCCATTCCTCCCCACTAACTCCTAGAAAACTTCAATATTTTTACTGCTTCCACAGTTTTGCCTTTTCCAGATTTATATAGCTAGAATCGTACAGTATGTGGTATTTTCAGATTGGCTTATTACACTTAGTAACATGCATTTAAAATTCCTCCACAACTTTTCATGGCTGGGATCACTTTTTTATTTTTAGCACTCAATAATATTACAGTATCTGGATATACCACAGTTATTTATCGATTCATCTACTGAAGGACATCATGGTTCCTTCCAGGCTTGGGCAATTATGACTAAAGCTGCTATGAACACCCATTTGCAGGGTTTTGTGTGGAAATAAGTTTTCAAGCTATTTGGGAAAATACCAAAGAGTGTAATTGCTGGATCCTATAGTAAGAAGATGTTTATTTTTGTAAGACACTGCCAAGGCAGCTGAATTTCACATGGCTCACTGCGTGGTTCAAGTTCTGGACCTAGCGGACTGCAAAACACACTGGGCATGTGTGCATGTGTGTCCAAAATCTTGGGAGGAGAATGGAGGAGAAAGGACTGTGGCATGGTCATCCCCCAATGGGGGTGTGCTTTATCACTTTCCCTCTTTCTCTCTCTCTCTCTCTGGTGATCACACACACCTTATGGTGAAAACTAGAAATAAATAAAAAAGTGGTTTTAAAAAAGCCATCTTCCAAAGAGACTGAACCATTTTGCGTTTTCACCAGCAATGCATAAGAGTTCCTGTTATTCCATATCTTCACCAACATTTAGTGTTGTCAGTGTTCTGGATTTTGGGCACTCTAATATTTTAATTTGAAATCCCCCAATGACATATGATATTGAGAGTCTTTTCATATGTTTACTTTCTATCTGGATATTTTCTTTGATGAAGTTTCTGTTCAGTTTCTGTTTCTATTTTAAATCAAGTATATTTTCTTATTGTTGAGTTTTAAGAGTTCATTGCATAGTTTGGCCAATAATTCGTTATTAGATTTATCTTTTGCAAATATTTTCTCCCAGTCCATGGATTGTCTTTACCTTCTATGACAGCATCCTTTACAGAATAGAAGTTTTTAACTTTGGTTCATCAATTATTTCTTTCATGGCTCATGTGTTTGTTGTTACATTTAAAAAGTCATCACCATACCCAAAGTCATCTAGATTTCCCCCTATATTTTCTCCTAAGAGTTTTATAGTTTTCCATTACACATTTAAGCTTGTGATTTATTTTGAGCTAAGTTTTGTGAAGGGTGTCAGGCCTATGTCCAGATTCATTTTTACGGGAGTTTTCATGATAAAATCTTTCTTATAGTTTGAATTCATTAATTGAATGAATAGATCCATTTTATTTCTTCTTGTATGTGTTTTGACAGATTGGATATTTTAAAGAATTAGTTCATTTCATCTGGGTTATCACATTTGTAAACATAGAGTTACTATAATATTCTGTTATTATCCTTCTAATGTCCGAGGGATTTGTAGTAATAGCCACTCTTTCATTTCTGATGTTGCTAATTTGTGTCTTCTCTCTTTTTGTCTTATTTAGCTTGGCTAGAGGGTAGCTAATTTTTGTTTATTTATGTATTTGTTTGTTTTCCAGTTTTTGCAATAGGGTACATGCGTTCACTGGAGAAAAATAGAGAGAGACAGAGAGAGGGAAAGTGATAATTCACCCCCTGGGTGGATGGCCATACCACAGTCCCTTCTCTTCATTCTCCTCTTGGGATTTTGGGCATGCATGCACATGTGCTCAGTGTGATTTTCAAGCCACAAGGTCCAGGCCTCAAATTGTGGTTGACCATGTGGGAGTCCAAAACCTCAACTATCATGCTACTTGCTGACCCCTTATTGATTTTTTTAAAGAATCAACTTTTGATTTTCTCCATTTATTTCCTGTTTTCCATTTCATTGATTTCTGCTCTAATTTTTACTATGCTTTCTTCTGCTTACTTTGGATTTAATTCATTCTCCCCCCCCCAATTTTCTAAACAGAAACTTAGATAACTGATTTTTAAATCATTCTTCTTTTCTCATATATGTACAGAATGCTATAAACCCCCCTCAAAGCACAGTGTTTGCTGGATCCCATTAATTTTGATAAGTTGTATTTTCATTTTCATCTAGTCCAAAATATTTAAAATTTCCTCTTGATATTTCTTCTTTGATCCAAGTGTTATTTAGAAATGTGTTGTTTAGTATGCAAGTATTTTGGAGTTTTCCAGTTATCTTTCTGCTATTGATTTCTAGTTTAATTTCGTTGTAGTTGAGAACAGGCAGTGTCTATTTCTATTTTAAATTCGTTAAGGTGGGTTTTATGGCCCATCATGTAGTCTGCTTTGGTGAGTGACCCATATTCTGTTGTTGGTGGATAAAATAGTCTATAGATATCAATGGTATCCAGTTGATTGATAGTGCTGTTGAGTTCAACTATATCCTTAGTTATTTCTATTGACAGAATCTATTTATGAAAGAGGGTTGTTCAAGTTGCCAGCTATAGTGGACTAATCTATTTCTCCTTGCAGTCCTACCAGTTTATGCATCACATATTTTGAGTCTCTTGTTACACACATACACATCAAGAATTGTTATGTCTTCTTGGAGAATTGACCCCTTAATCAATATGTAATACCTTTAACAGATAATCATCTAACAGACAACACTTTGTTCAAAATAGTAGTAGTAATAATATATTTAATTATATCAAATACCTGATAAGTTTCCTTGAAATCTTCTCTGTCTGAAATTAATACAGCTATTTCCATTTACTTTTGATTAGTGTTAGCGTGGATAGCATGGCATATCTTTTTAAAATGTTATTTATTATTATTATTATTTTAAATTTGCTATAGGACATGTGAGAGAGAGAGGACTTACTCATGTGTGCAAGTTCAGGATTTGAACTGCATTTGTCATGTGGGAGTCTAGCGCCTTAACCACCATGCCACCTGCTGGTCACAGCATAGTATATCTTTTTCTATCCCTTTATTTTTAATCTATTTGTGTCTTTATACTTAAAGTGAGTTTCTTATATGCAATGTGTAATTGGGTCTTGGATTTTGATCCATCCTAACAATTTCTGTCCTGTGGTTGATTTATTTAGACCATTGGTGTCTTTTTTTTTTTTTTGTAGAGGTTTTTCTTTTTCCTATAAGGGTGCGTGTGCTCGCCAGAAAGACAGAGAGAGACAGAGAGACAGAAAGCAAGAAATCACCCCCCGGGAGGATGGCCACACTGCAATCCCTTCTCCTCCATTCTCCTCTCGGGATCTTGAGCATGCATGCACACGCGCCCAGCGTGAGTTTAAGCCACCAGGTCCAGGACTCGAACTGCGGTTGACTATGTGGGAGTCCAGTGACATAGCTATTACGCCAACTGCTGGTCCCTAGATCTGAATTTCTGACCTGTGTCATTTTCATTCTCCCTGAACAACTGCTTTTAGCATATTTTAAAAGTAAATTCTACTAGTAATAAAATTTACTCAATTTTTGTTTGTTTGTTGAGGTCTTTTTAAAAATTTTTAAAAGAATTATTTTATTTTATTTATTCATTCATTTTATTTTAATTTGACCACACACACACACACACACACACACACAGAAAGAGAGAGAGAGAGAGAGAGAGAGAGAGAGAGGGAAAATGAGAAAGCAAGCCACCAGGTCCAGGACTCGAACTGTGGTTGGCCATGTGGGAGTGTCCAGCACTTTAACCACCATGCCACCTGCTGGTCCCCTGATAAAGTCTTTATTTCTTCTTCTGAAGAATTATTTCACAAGATATAGAATTATATATTTTTTTCTTGATGAACACTTTAAATATTTTACTTTATGTCACTTTCAATATCTTCTTCTTGCTGACTTGATTTCTGAGAAGTCAGATGCATTTTTATGTTTTCTCCTTTATAGGTAAGGAGATCTTTTCTCAACCCTATCTTTGGCTTCTTTCACAATTAAAAAAAATAAAATGGCGAGAAGGCACGTGCACTTATGGTTGGGGGAAAAAAGCAAGACAGCGTCACCCATGGGGCATAGTCACACCATAATCCCTTCTACTTCCTTCTACTTCATCTCTCCCTTCTCTAAGGATTTTGGGCATGCTCACACATGCACTTGGCATGTCTCTTAAGCCACTGAGTCTGGGACTCAAACGGCATGGTTGGCCATGTGAAATTCAGCAGCCCTAACCACCACAACTCTGGTTGCTCCAAGATTTTTCTTTTTTTTTTTTAATTGATTTTTTTAAGTTTCAATGATATGTCAGGTTTAGTCTTTTTTAGGGACCATTATCCTGCTTGCTATTCACTGAGTTTCTTAGATTTATGATTTGATGTCTGACATTAATTTGGGGGAAATTCTCAGTCATTTTTAAAATGTATTTTTTAATTCCTTTCTTTTTTTCTTCTGATATTCCCATTACATATATACTATACCTTGTGCTGCTATAACAGAATACATGAAACTGGGTCATTTATAGTTAACAGAAATTTCTTTGGTTCATAATTCTAAAGGTTGGGAAGACTAAGAACATGGTGCTGACATCTGCTGAGGACCTTCTTGATGCATCATACCATGGCTGAAGGTGGAAGGGCAAGAGAGTGCATAGGAGAAAGCAAGAAAGAATCCACTCCTGAAAGCCATTTTTTTTTAACCCATTATACTCACCCATGAAAGTGGAGTCCTCATGACCTAATCACTTTCTAAAAGCCCTACCTCCCAAAACCATTACATTAACAATTAGGTTTCAATGAGTTTTGTAGGGGATAAACCATCAAACCAGAGCAGACCTTTTGTAGTTGTTCCACAGTACTTGCATGTTCTGTTTTTTTCTCTCCACTTTTCAATTTTGGAAGTTTCTAATGACATATTCTCAGACTCAGATTATTTCCTCAGCTATGTTCAATCTAATAATGAGTCCATCAAAGGTGTTCTTCATTTCTGTTACAGTATTTTTTTTTTACCTCTAACATTTCTTTTTATTCCTCCTTAGAATTTCTTTCTTCTTACATTATTCATTTGTTCCTACATGCTGTCTCCTTTTCTCCCCCATTAAACTCCTGAGCATATTACTCACAGTTATAAAAAATTCTTGGTCTCAACTTTCTTGCATCTCTGTCATTTCTGACTCTGATTCTGATGCTTATCTGGTTTCTCCAACCTGTATTTTTTTTGCCTTCAAGTATATCTTATAATTTTTTGTTGAAAGATAGAAGTGATGTACTGGATAAAAGGAACTACTCTAAATAGGCCTTTAGGCATGTGGTGGTAAGCTGTGGGTGGAGGCGAAGGATTCTACAGTCAGATGATTAGTGATGCTATGCCCCTGAGCTGTGAACTTCATGCGTACTTCTCAGTCCCTATTTCTTTAGGCAGAAGAGGATAACTAGAGTAGCCTACAGTAGGGAGTTTTCTTCTTCAACATGAATGTTTGGAAAGAGCTGGAGTTGGATATTTCTTTCATTTAAGTTGGTTAGGCCATGAAAGAACCCCAGCATGTTGGGTGCTGGTAAATAGTTTTTCCTGATGCAAGACTTGTTAAAGAAGAAGAGAATGCTCTGGTGTATTTCAAAATGGTAACTTTTTAAAATTTATGATAGAATGCATGCACACATGAGAGAGAGAGAAGGGCAGAGAGAGAGAGAGAGAGAAGCAACCTCCACAGGGTCTGGTTATACCACAATCCCCTTTATTCAGTCTTTAGCCTGTCAGATCTTAGGCACTCATGAACATATGCCCAGTGTGTTTCAGGCTGACTGGGCCAGGATTTGAACTACAGTTGCCATGTGAGATCCAGCTTCTCTTAAGCAGAGCGTTACTGCTGTGTCATGGAGCCAGACCAAAATGGTAAAATTTTCTCTCCCCCTGCCAGAAGCATTTTTTTTTTCTTTCTTTTTTAATTCTCTGTGTAGACCTGGTAGAGTTCCTGGAGGTGAAACTCATAAAAGTCATTCTTTCTGGCCCAAATTTGATCCCCCTGGATCTTTTAATTTCCAGGCTTGTCCATATTGAACTTCCGGCAATTTGTCAATTACAGTTCCAATTTCCTACCCTAGCCCTGGTACCCACAGGAGACTTTGAAAAATTTTAATTCTCTGTTCCCACCTGTCTTTCTCTTCAATTTTTGAGGTAGTGGTATTCCTTGTGAGTTTAGTTCTCTGACAGAGCTAAAGAGAATCATTGATTTTCAATTTGTTCAGTTTTTTTTTGTTTTTAATTTACTATAGGGCATATGTGCTCACTACAAAGAGACAGAGAAGAAAATAGAGAGAAAGTGAGAAAGCACTCCCCAGGGAGGATGACCACACCACCATCCTTTCTCTTCCACTCTCACACACAAGCACATGTGCTTGGTATATTTTTCAGGTCACTGGGTCTAGGACTCAAACTATGCTGTTGGCTATGTGAGATCCAGCTGCCTTAATTACCACACCACCTGGATGGCCCAATTTGTTCAGCTTTTTATTTGTTGTTAGGACATAGTGGTAACTTCTAACCTTACATACCAGATCAGAAAACAGAAGTCTCTAGTTTTTTTCTGTGTTTATTCACAATGTGTCTCTCTGGATATACTGTAACATCTGTAGGGACAGAAACCTAACCTTGTCTATCTCATTCATCTTACATCCTCAGTGTCTACTGCTGTGACTGGCACATGGTAGGTGCTCAATATATGTTCAGAGAATAAAGGGGTTACTTGGAGTTGGAAGAGCTTGACTGTGTGTTCTTGGGCAGGTCCATTTCTCTTTCCCAGCCTCAGCTTCTTCACTATCTGGTGTTGCTCTTATTTGTTTCTCTATTGGTCTGCCTCCCTCCACTAGAATGTTACCTCCACGAGATCAGGAACCTCATCTGTCAGAGGCTGGAATATATTGGTTTCTCTATAAGTATTTGTTGAATGACTGAACCTACAAAATGAAGGGGCAGACCTAGGTAACTTGACAGCAAAGGTTTCTGGTAACTTTCCCTTTTCCATACCTTAATGGAATGCCTGCCTGGGCTAGTTTAAGTACTCTTTAAAAAGCTTCCAAGAGAGTAAGGAACCTAATAGGTCCCATGAGTGAAAATGATCAGAAAGTATGGAAAAACAATTTACTAAACTTTGGAATTCAGCAACTTCCCTTTGTGTTGCCCAGGAGTACACAGGCTGCACTCCAACTTGTGTGTGTGACAACAATTTGAAGCTTGATGTTCAGCCCTTCAAAACCACATAGACTTATGTAATGTGACCCGATTCCTTGGTTTTGCAAAGAAAGGGGTGTGCAGCCCGGAGAAGAGAATGCGGTTATTTACCAGTTTCTTCCTAAGGGCAAAAAACAGAATGTTCAGCATTCACAGGAGGGGTGGGAGTTGTTTTTTGCCTGAGTAATTCTTGCTCACTGGATGGGCAGAGTCAGGTGACAAACTTCCATAGCTCTGCCTGGCACCAGAATGGGACCTGCCCAGAGGCAGGAAAAATGTTTACATCAAGTTCTTGTTTCCCCAGCAGTTTGTAACAATGCCCTGGTGTCCCATTTCAGTCTCAGTGGGGAAAGCTGAAGACAATCAAGCTGTAGGACCTTCAAAGGAAGCTCAAAGTAGAAAAGTCCAATTGGGAGCCCCCAAGATCAAAGTTCTAAAGAGCCCCTAAATTCTTGCTAAAGGGGAAAGATGCATATGCCTTGACCCTCTCTACAAGGCAGAAGTGGCCAAGATGATATTGATGCCATTGGTGGGAGAAGGGGCTTGCTGGGAGCAATCTGGTCCTTGGGGAAACTAAGTTGTCTATGTCATTCTCCATAAGGTTAGAGCACTGTTGAAACAGATCCTGTACTCCTACGTTTGGGAAACTGGATGTTATTGGGTCATTTTTACCCACAAAAGTATCTTTGAGCTCTGCAAAAAGCTAGATTCCCATAGAAAATAATCCTCTCAAATTAACATTTTAACACAGCCTGTCCTTAGGGTGAGGTTGCAGGGTGGAAAATAGTGTGGTTGGTGGGAAGAGGTTGGCTTTGATGACTCTTAAGGTTTCTCTCAGCCCCAGTATCTCAAGATTCAGTGCTGATGTTGCTTTTATAGGTGCCAAAAACTGAGAGAATCTTTTCTGGAATTTTGATTTTGAATATTGGTTCCCCAGACTTTTGGGTTCCCCATTTTAGGGGTCACTATCCCCTTTGCCTCCATAAATACATTTATAAAGGTAATCTGGTATCCCAGTTTCTAAAATTTCTCTTGTGAGAAACCTCTTGGGTAACCTCTTAAGCCCTCCCTGCCTGGGTGATTCTGGGAAAGCAGTTCCGAAGCTGCTGAGACACCTTCCACCTGACAGGGGTCTGCTCTGCTTGCTCTGTTCCAAACAAATATGGCGCATCTGTCTGTCAGCTCTGGCCTACTGAGGTAGGCACGTCCCAACCCCCATGTGGAAATCAGTCCCTTTTCGAAAGATCTTTCTCATTTCTCAGTGTATCCAAACACCTGAATAAGAAACTGCTAGTCTCCTATTCCAATAACCATTCTTCTCTTCCTTAGTAATGTAGGGATTTGAGAGGGCTGAACCATGGTGCAAGAGTAAACACAATGTTCTGCAATGTTTGTCTACATGGAAAGGTTCTGTGTTTACATCTGGAGACCTCCATGAGTATGCCAGGCATGCATGATATGGGACTGGCTGAAGACTGGGAGTTGGATATAGGGGTATTAGGATCTTGCTGGGGATGCTGTCTTTATCTCTTTTATTCATAGAAAAAATAAATAAGCTTAAAAATGGAAAGTTAAATTCATATGGGGACAACAATGTACTCAGTTAAAGAAAAACCTTCCTTTTAGTTAGGAGTACACAAAAATTCTGGCCAATGAGATTTAAGCAGAAGTGTTGTGCAATATTTCTAGGAAGCTTTCTAAAGAGAGCAACTTGGAAGAAATTTGAGTCTCTGGTGACTTTATAAAGATAAAACTTGAGTTGAGAAAGATACATAAACTACCTTTTCACAGCAATTGTTAAACATTTTTAGTTATTGCAGCCAGAGTTACTCTTAAGAGTTAACCTCTTCCTTAAATGAGACTATGACTTAACAAACAGCTCCAGATAACTGGCTGAAATTTTATGAGTTAAAATATAGATTTAGAAAAAAGTAATCATTTTTGTTTATTTATTTATTTATTTATTTATTTATTTATTGCCTTAGGGCATATGTGCTTGCTGGAAAGAGACAGAGAGAAATGGGAAGTGAGAAATCACTCCTCCCCCCTCAGGGGGATGGCCATGCCACAATCCCTTTTCCTCCACTCTCCTCTCAGGATTTTGGGCACACACATACATGTACCCAGCATAATTTTCAAGCCACAGGACCTGGGACTCAGACTGCAGTTGGCCATGTGGGAATCCAGTGCCTTAACCACCATGCTTCCTGCTGGCCCTGCATTTTAAATATCTTAAGAGATAAAAGTGGGTGATTTGAAAGACTTTGGGAAGGCTCCTCCAATATCCCTGTTCAAAAATCTCTCCAAGACCAACAGGTGGCCTGGTGTTTGAGGCACTGGACACCCACCCACATGGCTGATTGTGGTTCAAGTCCCAGACCTGGGAGCTTGAAAATCACACTGGGTGCATGTGAGTGTGTGCCCAAGATCCTGAGAGGAAAATGGAGAAAAGATTGTGACATGGCCATCCCCCTTTGGGGCTGATTTCTCAACTTCCCTCTCACTGTCTCTTTCCAGCAAGCACACATGCCCTCTGGCATAAAATTCAAAAAAAAAAAAAAATCTCCCTCCCCCCAAATCCACCATCACCTGCTACAACATCTGAAACTCCTAGAAATTTCTTTATTGATCCGCATGTGTCAGGCACTGTGTTCAACTCTGAAAATACAGTGGTGATCAAAACAGGTATTGGTCCTACTCTCAGGGGCTCCCAGAGCAGCAAGGCAGAAATGAACAAACAAACAAAAAATGTGAACAATTAATGCAAATCTAAGAGATCTCTTAGAGGAAGGGAGAGTTGAACAAGCCGCTTCACAGAGTGAGGTGGGGGAGCTGGTAGGAGCAGTCTGGGCTGAGGGAACCACATGCACAAAGGCTCTGAGGAGTGTTTGAGGAATGAAAGAAGCTCAGTGAGGCTGCAGCCTGGTTAGAACAGGAGAGTAACATGCAAAAAGGCTGGAGAGGTCAGCAGAGACCAGATCACACAGGCACTTGTAGGCCATGGGGAGTTTGGACTTTGTTCTAAGTACAATGATAAGCCATTGATAAGCTCAAAGCAAGGGAACGCCATGATCTAATTTCACATTACACTCTGGCTGCTGTGTGGAATTGGACAGGGTCTGGCGTGGAAGCAATATGTGAGATTTTTGTCTTTGTGTGAAAGATGAAGGTGGCTTGTGATATGTTGTGGTGATGGGGCTATAGAGAAGTGAGGTGTTTGGAGGGGCTTAGATAGTGGCACAGTGGTTAAAAGTGATACTCTATAACCCACACAGAAAGGTTCTGGATTCATTCCAGAGACCTCTCTGAGTACTCCAGGCACATGTATATGCCCATGACCCAGGCTGACTAAGGCTGGGGGTGGACCATGGGGTCTAGATCCTGTTGAAGGGGTTCTTCCTCTCTCCCTCTTTCTGTCTCTCTTGCACATGGAAGAAATAAATACATTTTAAAAACATTTTAAAAAAAGAATAAGTAGAGAAACTTGAGGTGTGTTTTGGTGGTTGAATGGACCAGACTGGACCGTGGATTGAATGTGGGAGCTGAAGGGGAGAAAGGAATTAAAGTTTCTAGTTTGAGCTGTTGTGCAGATGATGGTGCCATACACCTACATGGGGTACATTGGGGGAGGTGGAAGTCAAATGACTTTGATTTTGATCACGTAGATATTGACATACTTGTGAAACATACAAATGGCAATGTCAAGGAGACATATTTGAGTGTGGAGCTCAGTGGAATGTGTAGGACTAGAGCTATAAATTTGTGATTCATTAGCATGGCAATGTTACTTAAGACCTTGGGAACAGATGGAAGCAACCAGAGAGAGATTAGAGCAAGAACAGAGCTGAGCTCAGAGGTACTCCTAATAGAGGAGACACCTGCAAAGGTAACAGAGAAGGGGCCATAGGATTATTTATTTATTGCCCATCATCCCCAGTAGAATGTTTTAGAAGCTGAGAAAGCTAATAAATAGCACTCATTTGCTTCTGCCTGAAATCAGAATCAATCAAGAGAGGCACACGCATGAGTCAGACTGGAGATAAGAATATAACCTTTATTAATCATAAAGCTGTTTGCAGCCAAACTGATTTGCAAATATGTACCACTTCCCAAGGAGAAAGCCACAACCATCCTTTCCCTGCCATAAAAGGACAGGCACAGACTTCTTCTGCAGGGGCTGAGTCTGCCTCACTGATGTTACTGCAGGACTTTAGGAGCAGACCAGAGCACATGCATTCTGTAGGCTCAAAGAACCCAGAAGCAATGAGACAGAATAGGGCAACTGTGAGTGTGCCATATTCCACCTTCCTAACTCTCTGTCCTGCCTCATCTGCACCCCTCGAGGGAAACATGAAATAAGCTCCAAGAATACAGAGGTCATGTCTGACCTGGACACTGCTGAAATCTCTGTGCTTTGCATGGTGCCTAGCACATACTAGGTGCCAATGTTTGTCAGATGAATGAACAAATGGATCTAGATGTCAATATTGGAACAATCCTCACAGGTCATCCAGAATCACCTTTGCCCAGGCCCTAATCCCAGATCAATTTTGTCAACATTTCTGGGGACAAGGTTCAGGCACCAGACATTCTTTAAACTCTCCCCCAGGTGATTTCAGTGTGCAGCGAAGGTTAAAAATTATTGCTCTGGTCCAACCCTTATTTTATTATTTTATTTTTTAATAGGCCATATACACTGGTCAAGGAGAGAAAGAGAGAGAGAAAGTGAGAAATCAAACCCCAGGAGGGATGACCACGCCACAGTCCCTTCTTCTCCATTCTCCTCTCGGGATTTTGGGCATGAATGCGCCTGAACCTGGCATGTTTTTCAAGCTACCAGGTCTGGGACTTGAACCATGCAGTCGGCCATGTGGGATCCAGCCATCTTAACCACCATATCGCTGGCTGGCCCCAAACCATTGTCTTATAAATGAGGACACTGAGGCCTACGGCAAGTCATTGGTAGAAGATGCAATACCAGAGGGCTTGTTTGGGCCGTGCTGCTGACTGTGCAAGTGGCTGAGAAAAGCCGGTATCCTCTGGGCCTGGTGTTGTCATCTGGGAAGTGAGGAGGTTGGAACAGATGATCTCTAGATCCCTGTCCAGCTCTAATGCACATCTGTTGCCTGATCCCAGGTGTGACTTAACTCACTGGGACATAGCTTATACCTCAAGATACCTCCACACGGTGGGTAGGTTAGTTTTACACTTGAAATGACTGGGTTCTGGGTTGCAATGGACAGCAAAGAAGGGATCTTTTGGAGAGTTCAGAATCTGCAGACCCAATCTTTGGTGCTAAACCTGTTCTTTCTCATAGGTAGTAGCAACAAGTTCCTAGAACAGCAAAGAAATAGCAGAGAAACCCAGCTGAGGAAGCTCCAATAGACAAAGGCTGCTCTTTTTGTTCATACTTCTAGTACTTATCTTCCCCCTGTGCACTCCTTTTCAGTCTTATCCTTTCTCTTTCCTTTTCTCCCCTCTCCAGGTATCTGCAGCAATCACAAAGCTTTCACAGGCAAGCCTATTCCCTCTCCCTACTCAAGATGTCTTCCATAGAATCAGCTCACCTTCCTCCTATTCTGGTTTGGTGACCCAGAGCTTGCAAGTGTGTTATCATAATATAGGCAACCAGAAGTGGCTTGTGAAATGAAAAGATTGGGAAATAAGGCTGTAGGTGATTCCTTGCTCTACAAAATCACATGGCATAATGGCACTGAGCCACCTATTGGTCTTTAAAAGTGTCCATTTCCTTGGTGTTCTTTAATAGAGCAACTTTATAGCTAGATATAAGGATGAATAGAATTTGAGGGTCATAAGGGAAACCAAGGTGTAGAACAAAGAGATAACATGCACAAGTATCACAGCCAGAGAAGTCTTACTGGCCCCAATATAGTAGTTCTCTCTTATATTTAGGAGATATGTCCAAGGCACCAAGAGGATGCCTGAAATTACAAACAGTACTGAACTCTCTCTGTGGTGAACCCACATATGATGTTTTTTTGATCTGATAACCAGCTCAAAACCAGCTATCTGATAAGATAGCTAAGTGATTACCATCTGAGTAGCATATACAGTGTGCATACACTACATAAAGGGACAAGGTGGGATTTCATCATGCTTGCTACTCAGAATGGCGCATAATTTTAAACATATGAATTGTTTATTTCTGAAATGTTCCATTTATATATATATATATATATATATATATATATAGAGGGTTTTTTTTCTCATTCTCCTCTCGGGATCTTGGGCACACACGCACACACGCCTGGTGTGAGTTTTAAGCCACCAGGTCTGGGACACGAACCGTGATTGACTACGTGGGAGTCCAGTGACATAGCCATTACGCTAACTGCTGGTTCCCTCCATTAATATTTTTAAACTTAGGCCAGCCCCTTGGCCTGGTGGTTAAGGGAGCCGGATTCCACATGGCTGATCACCGCGGTTCAAATCCTGGCCCTGGAGGCTTGAAAACATATACCAGGTACATAGGTGTGCATGCTCCAAATCCTGACAGGATGGAGAAATGGAGAAGAGATTGTAAAGTGACCACACCCCACTGAGGTGTGCTTTCTTCCTACTTTCTTCTCTGTTTCTCTCTGGTAAGTATGTGTGTCTTCTGTGTGTGTGTGTGGGTGGGGGATCAGACTTCATTTGGCCCTGTGTAACTGAAACCATGGAAAAGAAAACCATGTATCGGGGAAGGGGGCGGCTACTGTACTTACTAAGTGTCTGGCTTAAAGAATGATCCTATTTAACACTTTGTTGTGCTGACTTGTTAAACTGAGGTCTAGAAAGACCCACAACTTGCCCAAGGTCATATAGTTTGCTAGCCAAAGATGAAGACTACAACCCAGGACTCCTGACTGCCTCTTCCTAGAATACTTCAGCTGCCCATCCTTTCCCACAATGATCTTTAGGGACTAGTTTGATTTATAAGGTGGCGAGGCTTGTAGTAAGGACCCTGAAGAAGAAATGTCAAAAATAATAGGCAAGAAGATAAAAATGGAGAGATCACTGAACCACAACATTCCTTTGGGTTTTCTCTCTCTGCCACCTCCCCAGCCTACCTTTCCTCCTCAGCCTCACACAACCTCCCTGTGGACAGCCACCAAAGCTTGCTCCTAGCTTTCTGCTTATCCTTCTTGGCAGCCACTTCTCTGAGGCATGTGCCCACTTACATTGCTTTAGCTCCTGCAATTTTCAGACATGCCCAGATTTTGTGCTCCCACACTTACCTTCACACTTCACTTTCCACAGCTGGCTATGGGCTATTTGCACACATGAATCATAAATGTACTTAATTCAGCATTCATTAGGGGCCAGCAGGTGGTGTAGAGGTTAAGGCAGCTGGATCCTACATAGCTGACTACATAGTTTGAATTCTGGACCTGGCAGCTTGAAAAACATACTGGGCATGTACGTGTATGTGCCTAAAATCCCAAGAGGAGAATGGAGGAGAAGGGATTGTGCAATAGGTACAAAGTGCCAGTCTGGGATCATGACAAAATTGTGGAGGTAGATGGTGTTGGTGATTGCACAACTATGTGAATATGCCTACTGCCACTGGCCTGTACACTTAAAACTGGTTAAAATGGTAAATACTATATTATGCATATTTTACCACAATAAAAAAAACCTCTTCTTTTCATTTTTTAATTGCCAGAGGGCATGTGTGCTTGCCAGAAAGAGATAGAGAGAAGGAAGGAAAGAAAGCACTGCCCATGGGGTGTGGTCATGCTGCAATCACTTCCCCTCTATTTCTCCTTCCTGTTGGGATTTGGGACATGCATGCCTATCATGTTTTTCAAGCCACCAAGAACAGAATTCGAACTGTGGTTGGCCATGTGGGCTCTGGGTCCATTAACCACTAGGCCATGAGGCTTGCCCTTCTCATTCTTGACTCATGGCTGTTTTGCTGTCTTCCCAACTCAACTGGTTACCAGATCATGCTGATTTTTCACCTGGTAAAGGTTTTCCATACTCCAGTATCACCAGGTACTTGTTCGAGTGATCAATTCCTGCGCCTTCCTCTTCTCTTTAGGTTGGGGATGGGACAGGTGGACTGCAGACTATACTTGGAGAAATACTGCCTTTTGGCTTTGTCCCTTGCTCTCCTTTTATGACTGCTATCACTGTACCGGCTGGCCCTCATCACCTCACACCTGGATTACAACAACAGCTGTCCTGTTGCTAGCATTTCCTGGGTCCAGCCTTTCCAGCTGCCAGGACCCATCTTCTACAAATATCTTTTGCATTACATCACTTCCCTGTTCAAAATCCTACCATGGCTCCCCTGTTAGATCCCATCTCCAGTCATTTGGCTGGGAGCCAGACAAGCTGACCTCGCATCTACTCTCTTCACTCCTCTACTCACATCCACCCATCCCAGACTCATTGGTCATTTTCCCCCCTTACAGTAGTCCCTCTGCTAGTTTGAGGTAGTTACCTTTCTACCTGCTGCCCCCACTACCCCTGGAAATTTTCTAGTTACATAGAAAAAAATATGAAAATTGTTCTAATTCTCCTTTCTGTTTTCTAATGCTTTCTTCTCACCTCTCCCTAATCTAGGCTCTGCCATTCACTATCTGTATGATTTTGAACAAGTTGCTTAATCTCTCTGAGCCTTAGTTTCTTCATTTCCTCATCTGTAAAATGAAGATATTTAATAGGACAAACTTCATATATTTATGGAGAGAATTGGAAAAGTCAATAGATATGAATCAGCTTAGAGCAGTGTCAGACATAAAGTAAGTATCATTTAAGAGTTAGCTAGTATTACTAATCATTGTGATCATTTCCATTCCAGCTAGCTTCTCCCTGGAAGCCATTTCTGCTCAGAATAGTTAACTGATGGAGTTCTTTGTTAAACCTTACCTGATCTAATGGATGTGGTTAAATATTAACTATTTCGGTTCCAGTGAACTTCTCTGCATGAGACGACCTATGTCCATTAATTTCTTCTCTTTTTTAAAAAAATATTTATTTATTTATTTACATTTAATCTCATGTCTTTACAGTGTATGACATTTCTTTTTCCAGCACAAATACCATGCATGTCAGTCAAGACAAAGATATTACTCTATATCTTATCATCAGCAAATAGCCTCTCATTTTTTTGTCAATTAAACATACTTTTACTTGTTTTCTCCTTCCCCTTTCTCATCCCTCACTTCCATACTAAACTTTTTTTCACATTTTATTGATTCACAAAATATCTTAAACTAAAAATATGGACAAAGCTAGAATCTAATGACAAGTGCACTGTAATTTTCTTCTGAAACATATTTTCTCTCTCCATTCCCCCTTTTACTAAAGAAAGGTATAAACTAACTTATCTAAAAATAAATGAGGTTGAGCTCAATTTGGTCTGTTAATGCAAAAAGCCCCATAAGAATTCAATTTCTGATGCAAGGCAACGGATACTATTGTATTATCCAATTTATGCAAATAACCATTCTGACACATAATAAGAATGCTCACAAATATTTTCCAATTGGTAAGAGGTCAGAAAGGGAGAAAACTTTATTTTTCAATTTTAAAAAAATTAACAGATTGCTGAACCTATCAACAACTCAAAAGAGAACCAAAATCCTTAAATCAGGAAGACAAAACTTAGAAGAAATCAGTAATGTTTTAGACACAAAAGTCATAGAATTCTATTTCACCAGTTCAGTCTCATGTAATCTCCCTGTCTTTCCTCTTGGAGCCTCTGGGGAACTCCTTCCTTTGTGGTTGTCCCAGGTCCACCAGCCTGACCCAAGGAATCTTTTCTGTAAACAATCCCCACATTTCTGCTCTAGGATTTTTTTTCCCTTTCGTACAACTGACAGATAAAATTGTGTGTATTTGGGGTCAGCAGGTGGTGTGGAATTTAAGAGAGCTGGATCTCACATGGCCAACTAAGTAGTTTGAGTCCCAGACCCAGGGGCATAAAAAACACTCTGTGTGTTTGTGTGTGTGTACCCAAAATCCCTATAGGAGAATGGAGGAGAAGAGATTATGGCATGGCCATTTCCCAAGGGAATAATTTTTCAATTTCCCTCTCTATGTCTCTCTCTCTCTGTGTCTCTCTCTGGCAAGCACACATGCCCTCCAGCAAACCTTAAAAAAATTCTATGTATTTATTATGCATAACATAATGTTTTGAAATATATTTAGAAAGAGATTGTGGAATGGTTAAATCTAGCTAACTAACATATGCATAACTGTTCTAGTTTTCAAATCCATTTCGATGCTTTTGTGGCAGATACAATTAATTCCTTTAAAAGCCCCACCAAATTCACAGTTGCTGTTTGTCATTATGTTCTCTCTCTCTCTCTCTCTCAATGCTGAAAGGTCAACTACTGTTGAGAGAAGTCTGAAAATATTTTTAACATTGAAAATGGGAGTGGTACAGCAGTAAAACATGACACTCTGTGAGGTGGTTCCACGTGGGAGGATTCCAATTCTAGTTCAGAGACCTCTTTGAGTATGCCAGCCATGCATATGCCCATGATTAGGGGCTGGCTGGGGCAAGGGGTGGGTCATGATATTGGGACCCTGCTAGAGATGCCTATCTCTCTCATGAAAGAAATAAACTTGCGAGAGAGAGAAAGAAAGAAAGAGGAAGAAAGAAAGGAAAGAAGGAAGGAAAAGAAAGAAGGAAAGAAAGAAAAAAAAGCAAGCAAGAAAAAGAAAGATAAAGAAAGAAAGAGAAAATAAGAAAATTACCCTTGTCATCAAAAAGGTTGGGAACCACTCCCGGTGGAATATATGGGTGTCATGAGAGTAGCACTAAGCTCTGAGGCTCACAGTTTTCTTGTCTGTCAAATGGAGGTAAATCATAACTGCCTCTTTTTTTTAAGGGCAGGAAACAGAATGTTCCCTATTGAAGAGGCTGGGCACAGAACTATGCTCTTATGATCCTTGTAGCTGTGCTGGGAGGGCTGTTTTGAACATCAGATGAAAAAGTAGATAGCAGGGCACATGGAGGCGTGGCATGCTCAGGCAGGGGATGATGACTGCTGTGGGTCTCTTTCTTCTCTTCCTTGTTCTAGGTCCAGCAGGACCAGCTGAGTTCAGAATCACAAAGCCCACAAAAATCTTTCCAGGAGCAAATTGTTCTTTTGCTTCTCCACACCCTTAGTTGGTTTTCTGTAGAACAACAACACAGAACTGCTCCTATATGTGACTAACAAACATCTACAAAGTTCCTCTTATCTAGGCTGGTAACCACTCTGGCCTCAGAAGTTGCAGTGTTTGTCTCTGTTTAGGCGAGGTTGCCTAGGAAACAAAGTTGTTCTCTCTACCACTATGTGACTGTGGGACAAGTTTTTTCCCCTTTCTTGTAGAGAAGGGCTTGATGACCAGAGAGGTTGCTGGGCTATTTTCTGGATTTCCTCTTTTTATCTGTTTGTTTTGTTCAGCTGGGAACTGGATGTGGGGACATCTACACAAGATAAACTAAATTTTCAAAAAGTATCTTTGCTTGTTTTGAAAGGGAGAGGCATTTTGAATTAAATGGGGATTGAGAGAGCTGGAGTCCCAGTGGGGACGACTGCCTGGGGGCTGCCAATGCACCAGTTCCAAGTTTGTATCTGTACCAGAAGCTGTGAAATCTTCATGCTATGACCAAATTGGCAGGTGTAGACAAGGTACTTGGCATCATGAGTACAGAGGTCAGGAGTAGATGGGGAAATTGGAATTTGAGAGGCCAGCAAGCAAGCATTTGCAATATTTTGAAGAAGAGTTTCGGTGACTGGAAAAGAACAGACCAATGTAGGTAACCTTCACAGAGAAGGACACGTATAATTTTGATTATATTTGGGTAGTGATTAGTGTGAAGGGGGACACTTTGAGGCTTGTGGCTCATAAAAATCAAGGAGTTATGTTCAATTTCAAGAGGCAAGAGGATCTACAAATTTATGCTACAGGAAGCCAAGATAGGCTAGAGTTATTTGAGTAGGGGTGATGGTCTCCCTTGTGAACACAGTGGGTTCTGAATATTGCTTAGGGTCCAGGCAAGGGTGAGGTAGAAGAGACACTAAACACTCATCAACAGCCAATCATAGAAATGGCAGGACTCCAGATGCTGGAGATCTGGGGCTGGGAAAGGGTGATGATGAACTCCAAAGAGAGGTAGAGAAAGGAAGTTATAGAAAGGAGCTTCAGACCTGGCCCCTGCAGGTCTTCAGTGGACAGATGGGGAAAAAGTTCTAGCAGCAAGGCATCTGTGGCTGTACTCAGAGGTTTTGTGAGAGAGCTTTAAGCAATGACAGTGGAGCAGCAGGGTTTAAGGGCATCTTGCCTTGGGCAGGGGTGGTGGAGAGAGCAGAGAAGAGGGGGTGGTTTTGCCACCTCATACATACATACCAAGGCTCTCTTAGCTCCTTTACAAAGGTCAAGGGTCACATGTGGCTCAGTATGAAGGAGAATACATTAAGTGATCCTCATGATATTTTCAGAAGAGGAAAGGGGGCCACTGGTATTTATCTGACTCCTCTCTTTCTGCTTTCTCCCATGTATATCCTCCCCTTTTCTTTGGGCCTTCTTACGATATCCTTTCTCCCAAATCACTCCCTCAAATGGAGGTTGTGCGGTAGTAGTCACCCCGCCACTCACTCTGAAGCCCTTATATGAAAGCAGGAGCCGGACACGGGGGAGATTTGTGGGCTTGAGTGCCAGTTCACTTAACAGCTGTGTAACTTTGGGAAAGTCACTTAAACTCACTGAGTCTCAGCTTCCTTACCCAAAGAACATATCCTTCAAATGGGTATTGTGTGGATGTGCCACAGGCCTGGCACTTAGGAGATGCTCAACAGATTACATTGGGTGAGTCAGAAAAACAACTGTCTACTCCCACTCCCAACCAGGTGAGGAGCCTCTTTCATTCAGCCCATTTATATTCAGTCAGACACCAAGTTTATTTTTAGAAAAAAAAAAGAGCAAAGTTTATTGAAATTTCAAGCTACATTTGAAAAATCAAAATCCAAATCCTGCAGACATTCATCAGGATAAGGTGTCAGAAAGTGGAAAGTATTCACTGTCACAGAACCCCTTAGAGACAAGCTCCCTGGGCAGATCCCATTGGATCAAAGCCATTCTCTTGTCCATCCCTTGCCTGCAGCAGGACACCATCGTTCTGCTCACTCTAAAGTTTTCCAAAAGTATTAAAAAAATAAAATAAAAGTTTTCAAACAACACTGCGAAGTCCAAGCTGATCTTCTCTCCACCCCATTCTATGTAGTCAGCACCAGTGAATGGTGGGTTTGGCATTCAAAAGAGAACTTCGCAGATCTTCAGTGGACAGATGGGGAAAGGGTTGCAGCAGCAAGGCATCTGTGGCTGCATTCAGAGGCTGGCCCCCCTCTCCCTGCCTTAACTCTTGAGTCTTAACCTAAAGGACAAACTGGATCACCTTGATAAATGAACACAGTCAAAGAATTACCCTTAAGACATAGGGGACCAGTCAATACTCCCAAAGCTGGTTAGGCCCTTCAACATGTAGATGTATGTATACACATATACATCGCTACACTAAGATATAGACTAGCCCTATGGGCATATATATGCATTTATGGCTATATAGAAAAACTATGCCAATACTAACCAAACAGAACTTTGTAAGCAGTCATCCCAAAGCTGTAATCCCACACCGGGCTGTGCACAAAGCCATGCATTATGCCATATTAACCAACAGAAGGCTGACTTGGCTCAATCTCTCCCATCTGTGTCCCCTGCCTTCACAAAGCAGAGGAGAAGAGAGGCTGCCTTTGCTTAAAACACAAGTGGCTTCTTCATAGGAACAGTTATTGTCAGGTGAAGCTGTTGAAGATGTCCATGGAAATGAAAAACAGACCCCTTAATCATTCTGTAGCAAACTGGCACCGCAGCTCAAACAACCTTTCTCCCTTGCCAGTTGTAGTAGGTTGCTCAGGCCCTGAGAGCCCCCAGGGCACGACAGCATTAGAGGCTCACTGACTTGGGGTTCCTAGGCCCCATGCAACTCAGCCTCCAGAGACCTACTCTTTTGTCAGGGGTCTGTCACTGGAGTAGACCCAGGTGGCCATGTCCTTAGGACATCTCTTGGCACCAGCTATGCTAGGTGTAAAGTTCTCCACATGAGATGACGCTTGGGGAGCCAAAAACAAACTGGAAAGAACTAGGTAGAACAAGTTTAGTGGCTCTGCCCACCCCAAGGACAGAGCCACTTACACCGCAGAACCACCAGGGGCCTCAGGCGCTTGTGGAGATTCAGGAGCTGACTCTTCTGGGCTCAGACGAGACTGGAACTTCTCCAGCTGCTCTGGGCTTGCTAGGGTCTTCAAGAGGGTATTCTCACGCTCCAGCTGGGAATTCTTCTCCACAAGTTCTCGGATCTGCTCCTTCAGGACCTCCACTTCCTCTCTCACAGCATACATTAGATGATTTTTCACTAGATCCTGCCACAGAAGAAATCCCCATAAAGCCAATCGTTAGTGGCAGCACCTTCACTGCCTGGGTCATCCCTCTTGCCACCACTCTTCAGTCTTCCATCAACATGTAGCCCTGCACCCCAAATCCTCATGTACTGTTCTCTGAAGCACCTGAACCCTCATTCTGAAGACCTGCATGCTTTGGGCCATGCTAGATAGAGTTGGAAGCCCAGCTTTCACATGAGAGGTTTCCCTATGCTTTGTGTCTAATGACATTCAAAGTTGACTGCTCAGGGCCTTTTGGGGCAAGACTTCTGCTGGCTGTAGGTTTGCTATTTCCCTTTTCCACATAAGGACCTGCTGCTGCCCTAGATCCAGGGTGGGCTGGGAAGGCTGCAATGGGCCCCATCCTGTTTGGTTGCTTTACAAGTCTTCAAGAAGAGAATAAAATTGGCTCTTTTGGGGTCTCCTGCCCACCATATGACCCAACGCACTGAATCAGAGTTGTCCTGAAGCCTGGCCAGACAGGACACAAGATACTGGTCCTGGTGGAGGTACAGAGATTGCTGCATCCTCTCTGAATTTGATGACTGCACTGGGAGTAGGGAACTGTGTCATTAGGCTCCAAGGCACAATTAAGTGTCTCCTAACTGCTGGAAGCCCTAACCTCCTGCAGCCATTTTTGGCTGCTGGGTGGAGTAAGTCCTCTACCTGGTCAAAAGAGAGGGAAAGGGTTAGGGTACTTCGCTTCTCATTTCCTCCCAACTCCTGACCCCAGCCCAGGCTCTGCAGAGGCACTGCAGTGCGGTTGCATCCAATGAGCTCTGCTTCTGTGCCAACTGCAGGACACAGAGGAATGTAAGGGTCTGAGCTCCCTGCTCTGCAACATGCCCAGGAGGGAGCCAGAGGCTGCTACGAAGCTCTGGGAAGGAAAAAGGAGGAGGAAAGGAAAGAGCCTAGCAAGGGCAGACTCTAAATGTTCTAAAAAGTGCCATTCTAATTGGACTCTCCCTAAGGCCTGCAGGGGGGATAGGAAGGAGGCTATCAGCTTCCTCAGACTTTTTGACCAAAGGCTGTGACGCCCACCCCCTCATCCTGCCTGGAGTTACATAAGCAGCAGATAGGTCTAGGGATGAGAATGACGCAGCGATGCCACTCACCATGGCCTGCTCGATTTTGTTGTCTATGGCCACCACACTGGCTCCAGAGGCACTGCCAAGACAAAAAAGCAAAGCGACCCGTTACACATTTGGTTCCACTCTAAGTACCCTTGGCTATGGCCAAAGTCCTCCATCTAACCCAGTCCCTCCTCTTTCCTGCCTCCCTGGCACAGAGTTCCAGGCAGTTTGTCCACAGGTCCCTCCCTGGTGCCTGCAGGAAACTGCACCTCCTACCCAGGCTGGCTCCGCGCCACTGCCGCCCTGATTTGAGTTCCAATCGACACCAGTGGCAGGGGGGGTGCACGGGCCGCATGGCCTGCTCAGGCGATTTGCAAACAATGGGGGCACGCGGCCCAGGGAGTCCCCTGCGGAGGCCTAGAACGTTCCCCGGCAAACCTACCCGGCTCTGAAGCTAGCTAGGAATACCTCCTCAGCTCGAAAGCTTTCCGCCTTCTCCCCAGAGGCGCAGGGGCAGGCAGACAGACCCCTGCCCAGCCCTGCCCAGCCCTGCCCGTCCCAGGATGCTGCACCACGGGGACCGGACCAGCGGCAGCGGCGCAGGGCTGCAGCGGCGCAGGGCTCGCTTGCTCGGAGATCTGGCTGGAGAACCCAGTCCCCCCTCCCCCCAGCACCCTGGCTTAGCTTATCTCTACACAGAGGCAGAGACCAGTGGTTACCTGTTATCCAGCTTAACGGAAACCACATCCCCTCCAAGCAGGGAAGAAAAGAAGGAGATGGAGAAATTGTGCAGCTGATAGACCGCTACCTCCATTGGGGTCTGATACATTTCGGTGTTCATGGCTCAGGCTGCCGGGGAGCTCTGGCTGCGCTGCCGGCTGGGCTGGGTGGACTGGGCTCTGTGCCGCTGAAGTCTGGCTCTGAGGCTAGCAGGGGGGCGAAGGCTGCAGAGCGGACCCAAAGGTAGGCAGGCGTTCCAGCTGGAGTCAGAGGGAAGTGACTCGAGGGGTGTCACTTAATGTGTCACAAACTCCAAGGCCGCCAGTCCAACCCAGACTCAGAGATATTTCGGCTCCTGCTTCTTTATATAGGAGGAGCCAGCTGCGTCACATGGCGTCAGGGGCCATGCAAATGAGTCCTGTACCGGGCTTTGTGGCCCAGTTAACCACATCCCCTCCCTGAACCTTAGGCTGGGACTGTAAACAGTTCAGCACTTTCTTGTGCCAACTGGCATCTCCAAAGAGGGCTTTGGAGATTGGCGAAGACCAAACTGGAGCTGATTTCTAGAGAAATAACAAGTACAAATGCCCTAACAGGAGATAGAAAGCATTCAGTAAGGGATAGGTTAGGTTTTTAAAAGCTCTTCAGGCACCAGCCAGCACACACCTCGGGTGGTTTTTCAATGCTCTCAGATGTCATGCTCTCTGGACCCCCGCCCTCAGCGTAAAGAGCCTCACCTTTTTCCTGCTCACTGCCCTTGCAGCCCCTCCCCTGCACACATACTTTGCCACCTCCATGTTCACTCTCTCTCCAACCGGACTATCCCTCCCTAAACCAGCTGACCCAGCAGCTTGCCCCAAACCCCAGTAGGCATCCACTCACCTGGTCCTTTGAACATAGAGGAGTGGGAGTGTCTGTGTGCTGACACATGCACAGTTCTGTGATGTGTATCTGTCACATGCACAGGTGTGCTCTAATCTGTGCATCATGTGTACGGAGATGAGGGTGTCCAGGAACTTGGGCAAGAGGGTGAACATGCAGACAGGAGCAGCTAGGTGGGTGACAGAAGAGGTGGACAGGGGACAGGGTATGGGAATGGGCACTGGAGTGACTACACAATTGCCCATCTTTTTCTCTTTGGTCTCCACCCTCTTACTCTGCAATGAAGTATATTTGGCATTATGCAGGATCTCATATTCCTTTTTTTTTTAAATGTTCTTACTTTCGTATAAAAAAATGAATGACGACAAAACTAGAACTAAGGCTATATATATAAATCATCCCAGGAAAACACCTGCCTTGTTTTGGGTCTAGCCATACACAAGAGAAGGTACTTCAGGGGAAAAAAAAAAAAAAACAGACTCCAAACCACAAAGAAAAAGAGACGACTGTTGCCTAGTAAGAGTTACATCAAAATATATTTTCATTCTTTTCAACCTCACTCTTAAGAACAAACAAAAGAAAAAAAACAAACATCAGAGGCTTGAAGTGCTTTTCTTCTACTCCTTCCTAAGTGAGGAGGCCACCTGGTGGACATAATCAGAATTGCAGCCAGAAAGAGCAAATGGCAGGGAAAGGGAGAGGTGATGCAATTAGGTGTATTATTTACACCAACTTATTACCATAAGGAGAACATTGGGTTCCACCACATATACAATAGTTTGGATGAAGTTAAGGCCAGTACCCAGGAATCAGTGCTCCACAGGCTGTAGTCCAAAGAAATATCCTAATGCAAGCATGCTATTGGAAAAGTACTGGGGCCTCTTATCAGCAAAGAAGGTAATAATTATTTGCTTCAGGATATTTCTCTCAAACAGGTGCCTGACACCAAAACCCTGGCCAAGGCCCCAGCCAAGCGCTGTCTGAAGGCCTTGATTTCCTATGGTGCAGTTACACCACCAAACAGCTAACATTTTTGGTTGCGATACGGGGATCCACACAACACTCACATTTGCAAAGGGCTGACCAATAAAAACAATCCAAGCAAACTTACTTTACTAGCCCAAGATGGTGTTTTTCTTTATCCCAATCTCAGGACAGTCTGTTAACTTTAGGATACAGGCTCTTGCAACAGTGTTTGCACTAAACAGACAGAACAAAGTACAGGCTATACTTAGAGGTCATCAAGAACATTAGCTGAGGGAAGAAAACCCTTCTTAAATCCATAACTTAATTGATGCTGGAATTGTCTGATATATTCATCTACTCTCTGTGCAACATAGAGCTCCTTTGGTCCAGGAAGTGTCTCTGAGTTGACTATCATTGGCTTGTTACTTTTTGCTAAACAATTGCTACCTACTCCTAGATTACAAAGAGTGATGAGAAGAAAATGATGATGATAAGAAAATGGAAAAGATACATAAACTGGATTGGCAAGCGGAAAACATTGGCAGAGAAATAGCACAAAACAGAAATGAAAGGGCTCCCTCTATGAGGACTCCTGTCTGTGGTGACAGAAGCAGAGAAATCCAGGGAATTTAGGGAGGGAAGGGGAAAGGGGTTAAGTTTACCGGCAAATCTGCATTTGAATTGTTCATTAAGTACACTTCAATTAAAAAAGAAACAGCAGCTGAGTGTGAGACCTACTGACAATAATGGCTATGGACAGACACTGTGCTGGCTACACAACGAGCCCTGTGTTGGAAGCACTGTCACCATCACTTTATAGATGCAGAAACTGAAGGTCTGAAAGGCTGCCTTGCCCAAGGTAATAGAGCTAATAAGCTGCAGCGCTGGGACTCAAGCCCAGGTCTTTCTGACCTCTAGACCAAGTTTGTTACTAGTACACTTACCAGTGAATGAGGGAGTAGGTTTGTTGAATGAATAGAGTCTTCAATGACTGAGTCAAGACAGTTGGCTGATGGGTTAGAGATGCTAGAGAATGATGAGGAGGAAGGAAGGGTGGGGGTGGTGGTGCAAAAGAAGTGCTCCTAGGATGCCAGCTGTGCTACTTTTAGAGAGGTCTACAGGCCAGCTTTGAGCTCTGTGGGCACAGTCGGCTTTTCTGACACTTCAAGCAGGGGAGAGTAGCCACGGGGAACTGGAAGAATATCCAAACTGTTCAAAAGGGTTTTATAAGAGAGCTGTGCTCACCCACATCATTTCAAAAGGCAGTCAAGCAGTCCTCAAAGAAAGCTATCTCTGTCTAGGAAGTAGGAAATCTTAATCCAGCCAGATGGCTTCCAGAATGGAATATGTAGACCTGGGGTATATGTTATTCCAAATAAGGTATAGAGTCTCATGATAATAATCACAGTCCAGTCAAACCTGGAGTTCTGGGACCGTGCTCACTAGTACCTTTCATTAATTGTTTCCCCCTGATTTCTGCTGGGCTCAGCTTTTAGGAGAATGAGGTCAACAACAAGAAAACAAGCTCATATCAAGGATTTGGTTTAGAAAAACAATTTCATAGGGACGTTTAAAGTTGAGCCCACACTCAGCGGAGCTCTCCTCTCCTTGGCCCCTCTAGTTCTGTTGAGTAAGAAGTGATAACCTTGAGACACTATGACCCTCCATTAGCAAAGAATGCCTGGATCCCTGAAGGCTCCCTAAGGGAAGATAGTGGGCCTAATGGAAAAAAAAAAAAAAAAAAAAGAAAGAAAAGAAAAGAAAAGAAAACAAAAAATCAAAGGCAAGGGAGATAGGAGTCTGAGGAAGGAGGAGGAGGAACCCAAAGGGCTTTCTGCTTAACCCTCAGCATACCGAGGAATTCCTCTGCCCAGAGTAGCTGTGCCGAACCTTGCCATGACTAGAAGTGTGCTATACATGGCATCTGTTGTCTATTGTAATATTTCGGAGGAATGTGCTGATCCTTGAGTCTCTCTCAGGATCCTTGTGTGCTGTGGAGGTGAGCCCTACACAGGAAAACAGTAACCTAGGGATTCAATAACCCAGAAACCCCAACATTTATAAAGTTTCCAAACTCTTTTTCTAACATGCCACAGCTTAACAATGTAGGCTGGACCCAGAGCTAGTGTGGCTAGCAGCACCTAGCTGCCTGCCAGGCAGGCCTTCACCGACTCTCAGTTCTAGTACTGATGCTATGGGACTTTGCGAGGAAACCAACATAGCTGACCCTCACTCTCTCAGGCACAACCTGCTAGATGGCGGGTAGCTTAATGAGAATGGGGCCAACTGCCTCTATTTCAGCTGACCCTGGAAGCAAGTTTATATTCCCTTTGAGCTGGAAGGAGTGTCCCCACCCGTCCATTTCACATCAGAAGCAAGACTCTCCAGAACAAGAGCCCTTCCTCTTTTGGGTTCCCACGGGACAGTGGAACAGAGACTGGGCAAAGTCTGGAAGGCAGAACCCTTGGGCCAGGTCTCAACACACTGAAGAGGGCTGTGAGCAGAAGCAGGGTGGGTACAGTAGGTTGGGGGTAGCAATGAGGGGAACATCTCACTTCCCTTTTTGTCACACTTGAAGCATTGTGTACCACGCAGCCAGAAGGAAACTATTTATAGGCAAGTCTTCCTTATTTCCTTATTTTCTACAGGGAATGTTCCACCCAAAGATTTGGCAATGATGCCAACAAAACACAGGGTCCTGTGTCAGGAGAAGCGGAAAAAGACATGATGCGAGAGGTGCAGGACAAGCCACAAAGCAAACACTGGGTTAGGAGCTGGAAAAGGAAATACAAAAAGGATATTGAGCGCTAGAGTGTTAGCAACATTAATGAGATGGGTGAAAAACATCCCTCCCCAACGTCTCTGCTGCGGCTCCTACCTGAAGGTTTATCTACTTCTAATTACTTACTTGTCCCTTTTTCTGAAGAGGCTGGGGGAATACGGAGGCTGAAATGCCATGGCTTAATTTGTCCTGCTTCTCTCTTATCTTCTCTCTTCCCCTCTGGTTCCACTCCAATGTGGAAGACCATGGACAGGAAGGCCACTCCACTTACATAGTTACTTTGGTTTCGTGGAAAATCCCCAGAGTCCAGAAGGAGGGCAGCAAGAAGGAAAGACGGTGACGGAGAAAGTGCCTTGTTCTCTGTGGATCATGTGAACTGCTCTGCGTGGCCAGGACCTAGAGTTCCAACCTTGAGGGGGCCGGAAAATGGGGAGGAGGGTGCAGATGTAGATGCAGATGCAGAGGTGGTGGTTGGAGGGGTGGAAGCTGAAGAAGAATCCTGACAGAGAGATGGGCACTGTCTTGGAAAAGCAGCTCTAGCAATTGATTTGGAGTAGAACCAGAGCGGGAGAGAGAAGATAAGAGAGAAACAAACCCTGGCACCGAATGATGGCAGGAATGATGAATCGTGCCTTTCAGTTCCCTCCCTGATAGGGTGTCATGTGAGCTTCACAAACAATCTCTGAGTGACACTAAGGATGACAGGCAGAACCAAACCCTATTTTATTTTTCTGGTTTTTGTTTGTTTGTTTGTTTGTTTTTAAGAGGGATTTTTGCTATAAGGTACACGTGCTCACTGGAGAGATAGAGAGAGAGACAAAGAAAGGGAAAGTGAGAAATAACACCCCAGGGGACAGCCACACCACAATTCCTCCTCCACTCTTCTCTTGGGATATCGGGCACAAGCACCTGGCATGAGTTTCAAGCCACCGGCTCTGGGACTTAAACTGAAGTCAACCACATGGGAGTCCAGTGCCTTAATCACTACATCATCTACTGGCCCTGCCAAACCCCATTTTAACAAGGCATTCTTGTTAAATGGGGCCATTCCATTGGCCCTCATTCAGAGAAGTAAAAAATTGTCCTTGTCAAGGCTCCTTCATCCCCCTAACTTTGGTGGCTAACTATTGGGGAAGGAGGTTTGTTCTGGTGTCTCACTCAGCAGGACTGGAAGCATTTGGTGATTTATCCAGGAATGCAGTTCAGCTCAGTGGATCTTAGATTTCATGAACCTTGTGTCAATATTTATGCCTGTCTCCCTTCCCCTTATGCTTTGCAGCTGGGAAAATTTACCTCCATAATTTTTCCAAGACTTCTTATTTTCCACCCTCCCTATTATCCATTTACAAGTATCAACTAGGTATTCCTAAAAAGGGGGTTTGTAAAATTGGTAAATGAACTCACCATCCTTCTTCCTCCTCTCCATACTAGTTACTATTATTGTTCAACTTAATTCAAAAGAATTTGATTCAAAGCTGATTGAACGCTTATTCAAAGCACAAGGCACATTTCAGAGAAGTTATAAAAAGCAAACTAGATATACATGTCAAAAAATGTGCTTCCTCAAGAATATCTTGATTCTGAGACAAATTCAGAAGATTCCTACTAGTCAGACCTTAGGGAAATGTTCGTTTTAGGAAAAAGCCTAGGGCATAGGGATATGCAGGAGGATAGCGTAGGGTTCAGGAGGACCATACCACAGCACCCATGGGCATCACTTCATTGTACAGAATGGGGTGTGCTTTCTTCTCCTCACACTACCCTTTGACCACTGCTACAAATGCAGCAGCCACAAAACATGGAGTTTCTGTGAGACCTAGGGCTCCTCCAACATCATGTCTGACAGTGCCATGAAGGGTCCCTCATGCTGACTCTCTTTCTTAACCCGAAAGAGTTTGTAAAGCAAGGGAACAGGACACGGGTATTTGCTCTCTAAGTTGCCTCCTTTTCTTTCCAGAAGGGGATTTTTGTTTAGTGTGGGACTCACCTCTCCCTGGCAACCTCTGACCTTCCTCCTTTAGCTAGCTCCTCCCAGCCTTACCATTGTTCCACATATCTCAGAAGCAGATATTAAGGTTCCTTGATCTCCTCCACAATAATCCAGAAAGTATTTCCAGATAGGCAAACAGTCCCTCTGGTCACAGCCCACCCTGTAGAAATCCTATCATACTGAAACCCCTAGGGGCTGGAAAAAAAATCAACAAGAACATGGACACTCAAGCCAGTCTAATGGCCTATTTGTAAAGGGAACTGGATCTCACATGGCCAACTATGGTTTGAGTCTCAGAATTGATAGCTTGAAAAACACACCAGGCACAGGTGTGTGTGTGTGCACAAAGTCCTGACAGGATAGAGAAATGCAGAAGGGACTGCAGCATGACCATGTCCCATTAAGGGATGCTTTCTCTCCTTCTTTCTGTCTCTCTCTGGAGAGTGCACATGTCCTCTGGCAAATTAGGGAGAGAGAGAGAGAGAGAGAGAGAGAGAGAGAGAGAGAGAGAAACTCAGTCACTCTCCAAGGTTGTTTGTTTGAACCAGCTCTTTGCCAGCCTATGGAGGCCAGAGACACTGGTAATGCCTCTCCCTATCCCACTGCTCTGTGGAGCAGTCCCAAGAGCCGAAATTCCGGGCCATTTTCTCTGTCAGTTGCTAGGGTTACTTTGAGTGGCACATGAAGGACTTGAGGGTTATTGGCAATGCTCGGAAGATGAGATTCAGGAGGATCTGTTGGGGATGTGGAGCCAGCTGACAGGGGCCTGTGAAGAGGGCAGGGACTCTGAGGTGGAGCACCTGGCTCTTTTGTGGGCCCTGCTGTAGAATGAGTGACCTTTGAAGTGGTACAGCTTCCCTAGGGAACAAAAGGACGGTTAATAATGCCGGCCTCTTAAGGCTCAGGGCTCCTCAGCCATGATGGGCAAGCATTATGGGCCTCCAAGAGCACTCACATTGTGCTCCTGAGGCCCTTGCTTACCTCACAGCAGAGCTATTCAATGTGGGCTCACTTGAGGTGGCTCCTTGATCCTCTGTTGTGAGAGACTCTATGACTTGTGAAGAGGGGCTCTGCAGATTGCAAAGGGCCTCCAGCTCTCCAGCTACCCTCCTCCCCACCTCAGCTTCCTGGGTGAAAAGAAGGCAGTCTGGCTAGGGAGAGGGGCAGTGGCAGGAGGGGGTGGGGCATACCACTCCCAGAACAGAAAGAAAGGTAAGAAACAGGGTCAGTTCTCTGGGCAGGGTCCCCCAACTATGGGAACAGTGTCAGGGAACCCTTTTCAAAGGAGTGCTGGGAGGGGTTAAGGAAGGCCTCCCAGCCCAGTTTGAGAATTGCTGACAAGGAATACGCACACCCTATCAGAAAGAAAGAGAAGCACTGAAGCACACGTGCATCATGCAAACATCCTTTCTCCCCTTTTGCAATCTAATTCAGACAGAGTCAGCCCGAGAGAGGCATCATCTTTCCGCATGTGTCTTTTTGTCTCCATCTCTCTCTGCTATTGCCAGCTTCCCCATGACCTCAAAGGGGTAGTAAGGCCATCAGACATGACAAGATGGCAAGGCAGGACACTCTAGGTCAGGCCAGAGTGTCAGCAGCTATGGTCTCTGATCTCTCTAATGTCCACAGCTGGCTGGGTGCTGTGCAGGGGTCATTGATGACAGGGTCTTAGGGGAAGCCTGGAGTGACATTCAGGTGGACACTAGAGGAACCAACTTGAAGCCTCGCACTGCACATTGGGAACAGGAAGTCACTGCCCGCCCAACAGCTTCAAAGATGCCAATCATACATTATAATGGGCTCTTTTAAATGAAAGACAAATAAAACAAGCACTATTTGTACAAAATCAATCACATGGATGCCTAAGAGATGATTCTGACAGGCTTCTCTGAAGACAGTTCTAACTAGAACCAATGATATCATAGATGCCCTCTTTGACCTGAGGAAAGTGGTCTGGAGGACCCTGAGAAAAATTCCCTCTCAGCTAAAGCTGTTTGCCTGCTCTGCTACTGTGGTGCCTCCAACCATCAGCATCAGAGTCATGCTTCTGGCCTCCAAGGATCTCTCCTGGAGTTCTCTACACTCTTAGGAACCAGAATGGTTTCCTTTCCAATGCAAAAAGCCCGGGAAAGGTGCCACATTGAGCTACTATCGCCTTAAATACGTAAGTATTAACTGAGTTATCATACTTTCAGCAGAGGAGGTAGTAGCTTATCAGTGTCATAAGACAGCTGGACACACAGGTAAACCTTGATGGTGAGCTGTGCAGTGAAACAGATCTAGATGACAGTCTTAACATCAGGATCCCCTGAGAGAGTTTGTGGAAAAGATGGATGTCCTGGCTCCAGCCCTAGCAAATCTAGTGAAATAGATCTGGGTTGGGGAATGTTATTTTTCAGGTGATTTGGATGTAGTTCTTTTTAAAATTTTTTAAAGAGTTATTTATTTATTTAATTCTATTTGCTATTATTATTTTGTAATTTGACGAGAGAGAGAGAGAAGGAAAGCGAGAAAGTAAGTCATCAGGTCTGGGTCTCAAACTGCGATAGGCCATGTGGTAATCCAGCACCTCTAACCAGCACACTATCTGCCGGCCCCAGGATGTAGTTCTTTTAAAATATGTTGTTTTTCCATGAGAGAGAAAGACTTACACTCCCACCAGGACCCTCATGCTATGATCCATCCACAAGTCTCAGCATATACACATATCCTGCTTATTCAGGGAGGCCCTTGGAAGCAAACCCAGGACCTTTCTCAAGTGAGTCAGGTTGTGCTATCACTGTATCACTGTCTGACCCAAGGACGTAGCTCTTCTGGAATCAGTCCATGGAACTGCTTTTAGGAACCACTGGCCTATAGGTAAGAGTCAAGAAAGGTCTACCCAAAGGGGCTCCCATGGTGTCAGGGCCACCAAGACCCACTTTGTATGACATATTCTGGTGAGGTTCAGCCTGCTCAAGGCCTGCTATCCTGCCATCTCATTCTTGCTACTGAAAGCTGGTCAGAACATGAAAGCTACTACCAGGAGTCCTCAAAAAAAAGTTCATGGAAAAATTCTTATTATGAGAAAATACATATATGTGGCTTTCTACAGTTTTTGTGCCAAAATAAACTTGTATTTTAAATTCTCCACGAAGTTTTTGAAGTCTCCTCATATTAGAGGAATCACTCTAAACCTGCTCCGATTTATAACTAAATCTTTGGCAAATTTTGCTTCTTGGTTCTGAGGAACAGGTGCTTTCAGAGACACTTCCTGGCTCTTCAGTGGGAATGCTGGGCCTGGGAGGCAGAGCATGTGGAGGGTGAGGATCACAGTGGGGAAGAAAGAAGTCTAGGGAGAGGAAGGGCTGCTTCTTCTCTAAGAGTAAGGTTTGGTTAATTAACCAGCCCTGCCTCCCTTTCACAGAAGCCAGCTTGCCTTCAGCCCCATGGCTGTCACCTCCCAGTCAGACATGGGTCAGCTCCCAGGTTTGCTGGAGGCGTGTGACTCATTCCCCCCTGAGGAACCTGCTGGGGCTGACTAGAAGACTTGCCAGGATCTTTACAAACATGCCCATCCCTACACTGATCTCAGCCAGAACTCACCTGCCCCTATCATCATCGCCCCAGCCCATGGCCTGAGAGTACCTCCCTGGCAAGGAGGCAGCCCCATGTCTCACTAACTCCCCTCTCCTAATTGGGAGCAAGAGGGAGATTTGCTGTTCTCTGTGGTACACATCCAGCTTATGCTTTGGTATTTCATTTTATTTTTATGTTTAATTTACACTGCCTGCTAGGTTTGGGGCTCAAATAAACAAAGGCTATATTCCCCCTACCCTGCAAGGCCTGGACTTCCTGGTTGATGGCCAGCAACAGAATGACCCTTTTAACCTCTTCTCTTGCTCCTTGAGACAGTCAGTGTTGAGGGGGGGGGGTTGAAAGAGAAAGATATTTTGGGTAAAAGACTGGAAATTCTTAGTGCCAGCCTAAAATACCACCCTTAGTCCTTCCTGACAACATGAATGTTAAGCACCAGAGCCACCTTACTAAGTACAGATTTCTTTTCAAAGCCACAGCAAAGCTGTAAGGACAAAGCAAAAACCTAGAAAATTCAAAGCACTGGCATTGGGTTTTTGAAAAATCTACTTATAGACATCTTTGTACCACCAAGCAGAGACTGATGTACCCAGGTCTTTGTGGGCAGAGCCTTTGCAGGCAGGAACAGCCTTAAAGACCTATAGACAGCAAAGCGTGGTGGGCATGACCAGGAAAACCTTGCCAAAGCTCATGCAGCTAAAAAAAAAAAAAAAAAAAAAAAAAAAGGAACACTA
>NW_006159543.1:368125-387579 GCF_000334495.1 Tupaia belangeri chinensis
TCAAACAAAAAAAAAAAAAAAAAAAAAAAAAAGAGGAACACTAGTCCCTGTGTCCCAGGATAAAGCTCTAACAGCAAACTAATGAATCCTGGTCAACAGTTCTAACATCCTGTTATTTGCTAAAACTAATAATACCATGGAGTTTGTTGACAGAGTTGCAGAAGCGCTAAAGTAAATATGGAAACTGAGAACAGCCAACTATAGACAATCACCAGCTCAGCAGTTGAGAAGAAGGGAGTTTCACAGATACTCCTTGGACATCTTGGGGAGCTGGGACATGAGCACAGTGAGGAGATAACTCAGAGGCATCTGTTACATCACCAGGCATTTTCTTTCCAGCAACAGACTACAGTCAGGCCAGCCTGCAGCCTGGTGGTTGTGTGAGCTGGATCTCACATGACTGACTACGTGGTTCAAGTTTCAGACCCAGATGGTTGAAAAACACAATGGGCATGTGCACATGCATGCCTCGAATCCTGAGAGAAGAGATAAATGGAGGGAAAGAATTGCAGCATGACTATTCCCCATGGGAGTGCTTTCTTGCTTTCCCTCTCTTTCTCCTCAGAG
The DNA here is from genome assembly GCF_000334495.1 of Tupaia belangeri chinensis. Classification (NCBI taxonomy): domain Eukaryota; kingdom Metazoa; phylum Chordata; class Mammalia; order Scandentia; family Tupaiidae; genus Tupaia; species Tupaia belangeri. The sequence goes on from NW_006159543.1 coordinate 368,693, forward strand.
AGCACAAGTATCCTCTAGCTTATTTAAAAAAAGAAAAAAGCTACTGTGATGATGGGCTTGGCCCACAGAGCTGGTGTGGAGCCTTCACACAGATATTTACAATAAGAGGAACTGAGAGTGACTTTACTAATACATATATAAAGGGAGGTACTCCCTGAGAAACAGTTCTAATACCCATTCTTACAGGCCTTAATAGGGATTTCTTTTCATTTCTTTTTTTTTTTTTCTTTTTTTAGAGATAGGGTCTCAGAATACTGTACTGATTGGCCTCAAGTTTACAATCCTACAGCCTCAGTCTCCCAGAGTAGCTTGGATTACAGGCACAAGGTACCATACCAGCCTTCTAGCATCCATTCTAAATGAACTTGGTTGAACAGGAAGAAAATATGTCAAGAGACCAGAGTTCTTTTTCCACTTCAGCCACTAACCAGTTGGGGAACTGCACAGAAGGCTTCTAAACCTGTTCTATGCTGCTATATCCTCATTCCTGAAGTGGGAATAATGCTTTCCCTATCCCATATAACATATAAATCACACAAGGTGTATATGTTCATGGACACCCTGAAATCTGGAAACACATATAGTATAATTTTTTTTACAGATTGAAGATGTTCTTGATGACTATATATACACATATATATATATATACACACACACTGTGTGTGTATATATATATATAATATATATGTAGTCATAATACATATATATGTATGTATGTATATATATTATATATGTAGTCATAATACATATATGTGTATATATACATACATATATATGTATATATTTATACACACACACACACACACACACATACAAAGTCATTGGGAAAGCCATGATGTATTTTTCTATGCAAAAATGCATCATAACTTTCCCTGATGACCCGAAAATCATGATGTATTTTTACATAGAAAAACAGAAAAATACATCATGACTTTCATGATGACCTAATATATTTACTTATGCTTCTAGATGAGTTCTTTGGAGAATAAAAAAGGGCCATGTAAACGTGATACACTCCATGATGTGAAAGAATCTTGATCCCCAAACACCACTGGCAAAATGGGTCCCCAAATGAGAAGCCCTTTCAATTCCACTTAAAAGTCTTACATTTCAAAATCCCAAGAGGAGAATGGATTGTGGGGGGTGCTTTCTCACGTTCTCTCTCTCTTTGTCTGTATCCAGTGATTGCACAAAAAATACTATTAGAAAAACAACAACAAAATCTTGCATTTCTGACCTTCTGCCCAGTTTCAGTTTTTGTTCCCATGCTGCTTATGGGGAGGGGACAGTTTGAAGAATTGATGTTAAAATGGAATCAGTATTTAAATTCTTTTCCTGATGGTCTTACCAATCTTTCCCTGTAGGAATAACTTCTAAATTGCACAACGTTTTGACCTTGAGCGCCTTTCCAATGATACAAACAACCAGCAAGCATTAGCAGAAACTCTGTTCTTTCAGACAGAGTTAAAGGCACAGCCAGACAGGATCATGACTACAAGGGGGCAGTGCAAGGTCTCATGTGAGCATCAATGGGCTCCCTATACTAGAATATCAACTCATCTTATTTACCAATGTACACCCAGGGCCTGGACCAGTGCCTAGCACATGGTACAAATATGGTAAATATGTGCTTAATAAAGAAAGAAAGGGGTTGGCTAAGTGCTAGAACTTTGCTAGTTGTCTCAGTAGAGAAGAGTTATAGGCAAGTTTATAAATTAGCCTTCTAATCCTAACACCTGAGTGTGGAGATGATCATTGAAACTCTGCAGTTAAAAACACCAAAGACCTGTGAGAACAAAACAAATGTGGGATACCTAAACACAATTCAATTAAGTGGTCGCTAATGAATTGGCAGCAAGTCTCAACCTCTTAAATAGAAAGGATAATTTACCAATGTGTGGTTCTCCACTAATGCTGGGACTTTGGTCAGTTTCCATCTTTAGCTAAAGGGGCTAGATTGGTTGGGAATAAGTTACCCACAGGGAGCAGTAGAGAGTGATAAAGCCCAAGAGCAAGGCAGCCAAGTCTCAGCTGGCACCAATATCAAAGAGGGTTTTAGGGCTAGAAGGCCTTCTTAGAGTAAGCGGCAACCATATAACCAGAATGATGGGAGGCGAGAGTGGCAAAAAAAATGTCCAGACTAAAAGTACCCTGATGCCCACCAAAATAAAGGAAATTCTCACCATTAATGTCACCCTTGGGTTTGAAGTTTTGAGGTGTCCTATTGAAAGGAAGTCTTGTTCAGAAGGACACCCATTCAGTTTTTCTCAGAGGGAAGGACCTGCTGAGCTTGGTCTGAATTGTAGGGGTCTCTGCGAGAAGGAAACTATACTGTATAAGCAGACACTGGTTGGTGTGGGTGGGTGCTACCTAGGGTGGGGTTTCACAATAGGTCCTGGTTATTTGATGACCTTGGACTTTCAGGGCCAAGAGAATGTACCCAAATATTCAAGACCATCTGCCAAGAAACCAAACTGGCTCTCAGTGGGTAGCTCTAAGAGTAGTAGTATCGATGGCAAAGGAGATTTCCTCCTTTTTTGATAAATAAAAGCAAGTTGTTATGAAGATACAATGAGAAGCAGCAAGGCTACCTTGGGCATATTGGGGACATTTACCTTTAGTGTTCCCTGTCTCGAAGACCCCTTTGGTTTGCTCATCAAACCATCCTTGCTGGACGCATCTTACTCCAGCTCAACTACCTCATCGATAAAATGGCATAGCTGGGAAATTGACCTCCAGCAAGCCTGAGGCTGATAGGGCTTGATGGATTCTCCTTCCCTGGGGTAATTTCCTTTTACCAAGAGCCTCCTATTAACACAAAGAATGAATCTCGAGGGGCAAATTGCAGGCAGAAGAGCAAGTCACTGGGAGAGCTTTCTTTGGCCATTTTGGGCCAGTCTTTATCAGCAGTAACCTTTACTGCCTGTGCACCAGGCCGCCCTGGCATCAGACACAATACTACCCACACCAGAATTGATGAGAGTAGTCTTTGTCCCTAAGCACCCCTCCTTCTTGTCCTTGTAAAACTCTGGAAAAACCGCAGCCCTGGGGCTCCCTCTAGCTTAACTGACTGCCTGACACCAGACAGAGCTGAGCCAATAGAGGGAGGCAGGAGAGTAGTACTGGGCATCCCCCCACCTCCATGGCCCTGTTGTGAGGTGCTGACAGCTGGGAGAGGACCTGAAACCAGTTAGCCTGGGGCTCCCAGCCAGCAATGTATTTTCATCTTGTTTTGACTGGGATCATCCTCCCTTGTGTAAACATGTCCATAGGGGGGGGGGGGAAGAAAATGTAGAACAGCTTAAAATAGGTGGGTGGAATTCATCCCTCCCATGAATCACCAGTGCAGGGAATGCCCTGCAGGTGGGTCTTGCTTTAAGCAAACCTGACATATGAAAATCGCAGTTTAACAAGAGGGCAGGGATGGACAGCTGTTAAGTCTTGACCTATCACTGGGAGATCTCAAAGCCTCATCTGGTCCAAATAACACCAGCAGTTTTCACAAGCTGATTGCTTAGAGGGCACTATGCTAAGAACATTATATACATTAGCTTTTTCAATCTTGTCAATTGTATTAGGAGTTGGGTATTATATTATCATCAGGCCCTTTTGTGGGAAACTGAGGCTCAGAAGTTAAATTACTTCCCTTGGGTTGCACAGCTAGTAAGCAGCAGAGGACAGATGGAATCCTTGGTCTCTGATTCTGAAGCACTAGGCTATCTCTACCTGGGTATTGTACTTCATTGTGAGGACTATTCCAGGCACATCTGTGTTCTAGTCAAGGTCTAGAACTTGCCAACAGTATCCTTCTCACTGAACCTCCTTGCTGTGATGAAGGAGAATCTGAAAACAGGTCTTTATCATGGACAGGGCCTGGGAGTGGGAGAGCTCTTGGGCAGGGACTTATTGTTTTTCCCCATTGACTAAAGAAAGGATTCTCAAGGCCATACATTCCCTGGAAGAGTGAGGCCCCACCCCCCACCCCCAAATGTCAGAATGGGATGGGTCTGCATTTCAATTCAGGGACTGGCAAGTTGTTTAAGGGCAGCTACTTGACCATTCTCAAGGAAGGCCCTTCAGTAATCACAAATGAGTACAAACTATCCAGACGCCAGGCTGGGAAAGAGACAAAAGACTCAGTATATCCAGTATAAGGAAAGACCAAATGTAAACATGTATTTTGAAACCAAATGTCATGATCACTGGTGTCTGTGCAGAGCTGGCTCCCAGGCTAAATTATGAAGCAGGAGTCTGCCTTTGGAACCTTCCTGCTTCCTTTTTGGGTACCTTCCTCCTGCCTGTCCCCTCAGGCAACCTGCACCCTCTTGCTGCCTAGAATTTCATGGGGTCCATTGCTGTGGGGGTGTGGGACAGTATGTGTGTAAGGAGACTGCCCTCCCTAGCAATGCCCTCTTTAAGAGAGACTTCTAATCTCTCTCCTTCAAATCAGACTTACCTCGCTTTTCGGTCAGCCCTAAAGGACAAATCAAAGAAATATCTTTGTGTAAATGGCAGGCAATGGCTTAACAGGTTCTCCTTAGTCAGATTACAGGAGTTTTAATCCAAACATTGCAGTCAATGGTATAATTTTAATAGTAGGTTGGAAGTGGAAAGTAGAGACCAAACTGGGGGAGGCAGCAGTGATAGGACATTGCTTATGAAAGATCTTTAAATCTTGCCAAATGGGCTACATTCTACTCTGACTATAGGTATAGGCTTTGGGTATAAGGACACATACTATGCGTTTACACTTACTTTGCTTTCTTTCCAGAACATTGTGGAAAAAGCACTAGAATAGTAGCCAAGAAACCTGCCTTCTTATGTGGGGTTTGCCCCTGGTTATCAGAACAACCTTGAAAAGGCCCCAGTTTCCCCTAATTGTAAAATGAAAGGTTTGAGGCTGCAAATGTATATTTATTTGGGTGTTTATTTGATGAATGATACCCCTATTTACACTGAGAGTCCCATGAAGCCAAGAGCTATATACCAACTACCTACAACAATGTTTGGCAGATAGAACATGCTCAACAAATGGAATAACTGAATGAATGAATGGCAAAAGTGAGTTCCTAACTTGCTGTCAGTTCTAATGCTCTCAGCCAGTATCTCCTCAGACACAGGTATCTACAGCCATACCTCTGAGTCTAGAGGCTTAGGTCAAGAGTTGGGTGGGACCTTCAGGCCTTTACCCTCAGAACCAGGACATATCTGCACCATTAGGTACAGCGGCAGCCTGCGCTAGGGAAGGGCAGATCAGGAACCAAAGGCAGCAGGCAAGAGCTTCCATGAAGCACAGGAGGCTTGTGGGATGCTGGATTTGGGGTAGGGGGAGGGTAAGTACTGCAGAGTCAGTCAGTTGGAGGAGCCAGGGGACTAACTTTTACACAGATTTCAGTAAAACGGGAAGCTGGTTACCAGAGACCTGCTGGGTGTCTGGGCTGAGGTGGGAAAAGCACCGAGTTGCATGGTGACTCAAGGTCAGGAGCTGGAATGGGGCCCAGAGCTCTCAGGCCTCTGCTCACTCCCTTGGGACTGGCCCCTGGCTTCAGGCCAGCTCCCTGAATAGCTCCCTCCACCCCCACCCTGCCCCTCCACAATTCCACCTTCTTGAGCCAACCCGCTTCCTTGTCTAGCTGCGCAGCCCTTCCCTCTCCCCACTCTCCACCTCCCTCCAAGGACTTGGTATTGGGGCAGCCACCTATTTAGAGCTCTCCAAGGCCAAGTCAGCTTCTGGGCAGGCTTGCCCCCTTTCCAGAGTTGCAGCATTCACATTTTGACAGCACTTCTCCCCTTCTGACCCAAAAAGGGGCATTTTTTTTTTTTTGATAGGTTTTCTCTATAGGGCATGTGCGCTCGCCAGACAGACAGAGAAATCCTTCCTCTTTCACTCTCCTCTCAGGATCTTGGGCATGCACGCCGACGCACCTGGCGTGAGTTTAAGCCACCGGGTCCGGGACTCGAACTGTGGTCGACTACATGGGATTCCAGCGACACACCCATTACGCTAATTGCTGGTCTCAAAAGGGGCATGTTTGCCAGCACTGCCTCCCTCCCCTCCTAACGCATCTCCTGCCCTGCCCTACCCCACTCTGTAGCCCAGGCACTGGCCTTGGAACACTCAAAGGCATTACTCTGAGATGTTGAGGTGTTCAGCCTGCACCCCCCCACACACACAGACACACACACACACACACTCTTTTCTTCAGCAGTATCTTTTCATGTTTTAGTAGGGGTCACAGTTTTGATCCAAAAATACTAATCTTTATGAGTGAAATTTCAGGTATTAGTGAGTGGAAAGAGAGACATTTATGGAGTAGTGGTCCTTCCCAGAATTCTCGAAGTAACACTATGGAGGTGGTTACCTACTCTGGATACTCATTAGGCCAATTCTGGCCCTTGGCATCTCAGAAGTTGGGAGACCAAAGTTCTAGTCCCACCTCTGCCATTAAAACAATTCATGTGGGGACCCGCAAATGGTGTAATTGTTCTATCACTGGACTCCCACATAGTAGACTGTGGTTCAAGTCCTGGACCCAGTGGCTTAAAACTCACACCAGGTGCTTGTGCTTGTATGCCCAAAACCCTGAAAGGAGAATGGAGGAGAAGGGATTGCAACATAGCCATCCCCCCTGGGGGGGGATGATTTCTTGCTTTTTGTCTCTGTGTCTCTCTGGCAAATGCATGTGCCCTATAGTAAAAATCTCTCTCAAAAAAAAAAAAACACCTGCAAAAAACAATCCATGTGACCTTGGGCAAATCACTTAATCTCTGTGTCTCAGATTTTAAAACAAACAAACAAACAAACAAACTTATTTATTTCTTCAATGAATATAAAAGAGACAGCACCCCTAACAGAGTCTTGACACTGTAATCCACTCCTAGCCTCAACCAGCCTTAAATCATGGGAAAGTGTGTGTCCAGTGTACTCAGGTAAATAAATATTCAAACAAGAACTGGGAACGTTCCCAGATGGGTCAGCCTTGTAGAGCACCATGTTTTACCTCTGCACCACTGTCTGGCCCTTCAATTCCTTTGTCAGATGTGAGGTAGTTACCTCTGCCCTATCCATCTTGGCAGGGCTGTTATAAAAATCAGAGAGTCTGTGTGTGTATGTGTGTGTGTGTGTGTGTGTGTGTGTGTGTGAGAGAGAGAGAGAGAGAGAGAGAAAGAGAAGGAGAGAGAGAAATGGGGTGGGGTAAAAAAGAATCTGGAGAAACATCAGGGTGATTATGCTTCTCCTACCCCTCTGTGCTTGAAGGATACATTCAGGTAACCTAGTAGAGTACTCTGCAACAAATGCCCATGTGCCATAGGCCGGCACCTTTCCTCTCTCTCAACCTCTATCTCTCCTTCAGGGCTTGGCTCTTAGCAATCTTGGTCTCCTGCTTTAAGAACATCTCCTATCCCACGCTTGTCCCCCTTACTGCCCATCCTGTCACCCTCAGGACTTTCTTCACTATGTAAGGGCCTCTTGCCACACTCTCTCTCCAGCTATCTGGGCTCATTGGTGTGTGCTGAATGACCCCGCTTTCCCAGCCCTGACCTCAGGCCCTCCCCATCAAAGCCTTAAAGAGGAAGGACCTCTCCCTGGGGGGTAATGACTGAACTTGACAATCTGCAACAGAGGCTAAGCACAATGCGGAACACCCAGCATGTGCTCAAGAAACACACCATTGTTTGGATACATGTGCTGGGGAAGATGTTTGGGGTGGAGTCTGCTTTGGGGCCCCTGAAATCTTGCCAGATAGACAATTGCCTGCTCCACCTCTGGGTTCGGCAGGCCCTGCCCGTCTGCTCTTCCCACCCATCTTCCCCTTCACCTCTCAACCTAGAGAATGGGTTGGGTTGTTTCATCTCTAGGACCTGCACGCTAGAATGTGATTTCAGGCTTTCCTGGCCTAGTGCCACCAAGTTTCTCTGGTGTCCCCACCTCTGCCTCAGGGATGAGAGGCTGAGGAGCAGTTTGGGGCACCCTCTGAATTTCCCAGCACAAGCAACCAACTCCCTCTGCAGGACCACACCCAAGAATCTTCTCACCTGAAGAAACCTGGGCTTCCCTCCCCAAAATTAAGGGCTACTGGGCTTTGGCCTAAGGCCTGCCATAGGACAGCATGAATCTAATAATTCTGCTTCTTTGAAAGGTGAGGGCATCCCCCTTGGCTGGAATATGTCTTGGTCTGAAAAATACTGGAGAGAGAGTCTCTCCCAAGTCATGGAGACGAAGCCCTTGCTTTCATCCCAATGTTCCCTCTAGTTGTGTTTCAACTCTATCCTACCCTCCCCAAAGGAGGAAATTAGAAGCAGAAGGTGACCTTGCTAGTCTTTGCCAGGGAACTAGTGACAGCATGGCAATGCATGGGCTCATTTTGTTGGCCCCTGCCACCTGTCTCACTCCCTCTGCCGGCTGCTGGGGCCCCAAGTTGGCAGGCAGGCTGGAAGGAGGTGGGACTCTGAAGAGGTCATCTGAAAAAGTTGGCCCTGTAATGGAGTGAGGTCCTCTAGGAGGACCAAGGCTCAGTAGTCAAACACGTGGCAAAGATTCCAAAGCAAGAGAGGGCAGAGGGAAGTGGGAGGTTAGCAAAAAAGATCAGACTGTCATGTTTATCACCAGTGATGGTAATAATAATAATAAACAGCACTATTTATTGAGAGTTTATTATGTACCAGGCACTGTGCCAGCCCTTTTCATGCATTATTTCATTTATTGTTTACAACAACTCTGCATTTAAAAAAAAAATTACAGATGACAGACGAAGAAGCAGAAACTCAGGGAAGTTGTGACCAGCCCAAGGTCACAGAGTAAGAGCTGGAACTTGAGGATTCAGTTGACTCTAGAACCCACACTCTTCCCCACTCAGCCCTCACTGCCCCTGTCCCAAATATGTGTCCTGCTGCTGAAGGGCCCACCAGGAACCATCCAACATGTGTTGGCCTCCTAAGGCCATTAAAGCCTCTTACCTGGAATTGATTTTTCTTCACTCCATTTATTTCCCTTAAGTGGCTAACATTCCAATTAGGGATTTAAGAGTAATCAGTGGATAGGGCAGGGGTCACACCAGATAGTACTGGACTCCTAATCAGGAAAGAGACCAACTTTGTTCTTTACTCTGCCATGAAATTATCATGTGACCCCAGGCAGGTTGAATTCCATCTCAGGGCTTTGGTTTCCATGCTGCTTAGACTCTATCTCTGGTCCTGAACAGGAATGCTATATATAAAATCCAAGAGTATCAAAGACTTCATGACGGGCCCTTGATTACACACACTCCAGTGGGAGGAGGCCTACCAGGGTGCTTCTAGCTTCTAGCATTGTATCTCCTTACCTTCCACTTGGGGTTCATGCTTTGAAGAGTCACTACCATCCTCAACATCTGATTCCGGCACCCACCTTCTTTTTCTAGAGAGGTTTTTGCTATAGGGTGTGTGTGCTCACCGGAGACACAGAGAGACAGAGACAGAAGGTGAAAAATCACCCCCCGGGGGGATGGTCATGCAACACTACCTTCTCCATTCTCGTCTTGGGATTTGGGGCATGCATGCACACATGCTTGGAGTGAGCTTCAAGGTGCAACTCAAACTGTGTGAGTCTAGCACCTTAACCACTATGCCACCTGCTGGCCCCCTAGAACCCACGTTTAAGACCACCATGCCAGGGAACCAGCAGTTGGCGTAATGGCTATGTCGCTGGATTTCCACATAGTCGGCCGCAGTTCGCATCCTGGACCCGGTGGCTTAGAACTCATGCCGGGCGCGTGTGCGTGCGTGCCCAAGATCCCGAGAGGAGAATGGAGGAGAAGGGATTGCGGCTTGACCATCCCCTCTGGGGGGTGATTTCTCACTTTCTGTCTCTATGTCTCTCTTTGTCTGTTTGGCGAGCGCACGTGCCCTATAGCGAAAAAAAAAAAAAAAAAAAAAAAACCCCCACAAAAAAAAAAAAAAAAAAAAGACCCCGCCACACCAGGCAGTAGCTCCAACCAAGCCCTTTCTCACCACACATGCCTTGATGTCCTTTCTGATCACTCCTTTGAGATGACCTTGGCTTGCTTTTCCCTTCTCCTCTTCTCAGTCCTTCTCGCCCCTCCTGGTCAACAATTGTTCTGAGAATGCCATTCATCTTTACTTCTACCATAAGTATCTGACCCATACCACCCACTGGTTTCTTCTTTGCATGCACAGTTGTCTCCTTTGGCTTGCTTGGTGTCTTCTGGCTTCTTTTTTGTTATATTTTGTTTACTCACACATTCAGAGAGGTGAAAGGAACCTTGAAGTTCAACTAGTTCAATTTCTTCTTTTCATGGGTAATGAAACTGAAATTTAGGTAGAGCAAATAACTTTCCCAGGGTCATACTGCCAGGTAGGGATAGAGTTGATATTCTGTCGAAGTCTGTCTAATTCTGGAGACTATACTTTTACTCTACTCCCTTGCTCATTAGAGCAGGCTGTATCCCACCAGCCACCATCACCCCCTCCTTCTTCAAATTTATCTGTTGTCCATGTTATACCACAGACAACATAGCACTAATTCTATTTCCTAATTACTTGCCATGTGTATATTTAGTTTTCCAAACAACAAAGTACCCTGGGTGGCAGGGGGCTAATTCATTCTTCTCACTTGAATGAAGTACAAAAAGGGAAAGTGACTTACTTAAAGCCATATAGCTCATTTGTGATAAAATAGGAAACAGGATCTTGGCCTCCAACACTCTACTTGGGGCCACTCCCACTATACCATAATGCAGCACACCTCTCTTTTTCTCCTACTTTTCTCTTTCTCTAGTGGAATTTTTCATTTTTGTCCCTTCTTCCCTTCTTTATATTTTTTCTCTTCCTTCTTAAATTCTGCATTTTTCACAAGCTTGCTGGATTTCAGAGCTGGAAACAACCTGCTAAGAACTTAGCAGAGGAAAACACTGAAACCAAGAGAGGACAAACTGATTACCTAAAATCAGACAGTTAATTGGTGTCAGAGCTGGGATGCTGTCACCAACTCCTGGTTCAGTGTTCTTTCAACCATTCTCTTCCTGGTTGAGTTTTATTTCTATGATCCTTCTTGCTTGAAAAGCTCCCCTCTGCTGACAGTCAGATTTAGCAAGATCTGAGAGTATCTGGGCCCAGGGTCTCACGGTGTCCCTGAGGAAAGATGGATGGAACTGAGAGGCCTGGAACCAGCTACATCCTCTCACATCCCAGCCCAGGAGGCCTAGCTTGGCCTTGCTGAGAGTGGCTATCAAGTATGTGTTGAGATAAAGCCATAACCTCTCAGATTCTCAGTTCATGGCCTAGACAGTGGCGTCAAAGCCCAAGCCGACTGCAAAACGAGGTCAGTTCACTGTCCTCCCAATGGAAAAATCTTGTAAAATCAATAGCACTTATAACGTCAACAGATCCAGGGACCTTTCCTCTGTTTGTTTTTTCCCTCTGGGCAGCTCTTTCTCACCCACCCTGCTGTGAAGGCACAGACAACACAGGAATCCTGCAAAGGCCAGACCATAGCTCCTAGTGCCCCTCAACCAATGGGAGTTAGGGGACATGTTGAAATGTGAATGAATGTGATGGCCCTGGCCAAGGGCCTCCTGATTTCCTCAGGCAATGCTATTCAGATACAATGCCTTCCTTGGCAACTGACCCCTGCTCAGGAATAACCAGGAGCTGCCCAAAGTTCTAGCAGAGATTCTGGAAGCTCAGCTCTGGCTCCACTTTGGCTTTCACTAAGTAAGAGAACAACCAGACGGCCAATTAGACACTACCACCATGGGGCCTTCCTGTGCTTTAGTATCTGAGGCTCTCAGACAGGAGTGGATGTTGACCTTTTTCCCAGACCTTCCCCTCACCAACACACACACCATGGGTATATCCTATCTTCCTTCTATGCGCACAGAGGGTGACAGCCCCCATGCTGCTTTTTGCATGGTCTCAAACAGACTTCTTCCTGCCCTTGAAGTGGTCCTACCAGAGCCTGAAATTTCTACCATTAAATGCAGTCCTTTAAATGAGAGTATTGTGAGTTAATTCCAGCCTGAATTCATTCGAAAAATATTTATTGAGCACCTACTCTGTGCCAGGCACTGGTAGCTTCTATTAATTGTGCTATTGAAAACTATTGCGGGACCAGGAGGTGGCATAGTGGTTATGGTGCTGGACTTCCACATGGCTGACAGCAGTTCGAGTTCTGGACCTGGAGGCTTCAAGCTCATGCTGGGCACGTGTGGGTGCGTGCCCAAAATCCCAAGAGGAGAATGGAAGAGAAGGGATTGTGGCGTGGCCATTCCCTCTTGGGGGTGATTTCTCATTTTCTCTGTCTCTCTGTGAGTCTCCAGTGAGTGCATGCGCCCTAAAGCAAAAATCTCAAAGAAAACAAAACAAAACAAAAAACTATTGCATCCCATGAGTTCCCATGGAGCATATTAGGGCCAGATAAAAAGCAGACTTGTTGCTACCAGGCAGAGGAAGCTCAAGGATAAGATGTGATCATGCATCCTGAGAGTAACCTGTGCCATGGTGTGGATCTCTAGACATTGGGGTATTAAGGCATGGGCAACTAGGGCGGTGACCTGGGAGATGTCCCTTCCATACAAACTGCTAAGATAGAGCACAAAGTGAGTACAACTGCAGGACTTTCCTTAGCTGAGACATGTGTGCCTTCTGCCCTCAGTCCTGGCAGCGGGACTTCTTGCCTGTTGGCTTCCCAAATGAGTCAAAGGACAGGCCTTTTGGAAGAAGCAGCCCTCTCCTTTCTGATATGTCCCCTGCGAACCTAAGTTTGGTCCCATTGCTGATCAAAATGTATCCATGGCTTTTCAAGGCAAGTAAGTAGCTCTTCCATGGAAAGGTCTGCTAGTTACCCACCCTCCCCCGCCCCCCCACCCCCATACTTGAATGAGATTTTGCAGCTCATCTTATCCTAGGCAAGGTTTTGGCCCTGTGCCAGCTTCCCCAACCCTGCCCTCTCAGTGATCTTGCTCAAGGACGCCGAGGGAGTTTGTGGCAGGGGCTGGGAGCAGAGCCCAGGTTTCCTGGATCCTAGCCTGGCACTCTTGCCTCCAGACCCTTCTGCCACTCCCTTTCCTCTCTTACCCTTTGTGCTCAGTCAGCATCCCCTTGAGGCGCATGCCCCACACTCCAGTAGTTCTCACTGGGTGAGATGTTTCTGTTCAACACCAGTCAGTGGTTTAGCCATATGGGGCGTAGGGATTCTAGCTGTCTGCCACCCATGAGGTCAGGTCCAGGTGGGAGGAGGAAGGAGGATAAACCACTTTGCTGATCTTAGACCAGCAGAACTAGGTCCCTAAGGTATTCATTTTTACCAGGGGTCCTAAGTACAGCCCCTACACTTGACTTTCCAGAGCTAGGGCTAGGTCACTGTGGGGCCCCACCCCCAGCCTTGTTGCTATGACACATGGTTCTACAAGTGCTGAGCGGCATTGTCAGGGCCGGATGCAAACGGCACGCAGCAGGGTCTAGCTGTGAGCCAGTTGGCCAGCTGACATTTCAGGGTCCAAAGAGCTTGTGTGTACTGGACAAGCTGTTTATTGTGGTGTTGGCACTGTCTGGCCCTTCAGACAGCAACAAATGCTCCCGAACTGGGAAAGGAGAGGAAATAAGGAATCAATCGTAGCCAAAGAAGACCTGGAATCTCTTTCCTTCCACCATTTGCTCCCTGCAGCTGACGTGCTGCTGGTGCCAACCATCGGAAGTGCCCTGTGAGGAAACTGAAGGGGGAAAGACCCACAAACCTCTATTCGTGAAGACCTAGATTGCAAATCGTGTACATGCTCACGTCAGTATCCTTCTGGTTGCCCAGCTCTCAGAGGCTGCTGATGATGGAAGGAAGAGCAATCAGTATTTGGACTAGGGATGAGAAATCTTAATGTTACAATGTTTAACACACAGAGGAACTGGCACCCTAAGACTGCAGGCTCTGTAGTCACACACACGCAATCACACACCCCTTTGGGAAGATTGTTATAAACATGCCGTCATAGAAATGGCCCTTTTGCATCCTGACCTGGTGCTTTCAGATACATTCAAGGTGGACCACATGCTAAGGAAATGTGGCACAGGTATGTGTGCTAGAGCATAGGGTGAGGTGGAGAGTGAGACAAAGAGGACCCCAAATGAGGAAAGGCAGAAAGTCAGACTCCAGAGAAGTTATGGGGAAAGTGGAGCTTCCCAGAAGACATTTGTCCAGAAGCTAGTTTAGTCTGTCCTGTGGTCTGAGGGGAAACCCCACATGGCAGTGAGGGGAACATAGACAACGGGCTGAGCTGGGCCTCGGGCTCTTGACTTCTGTATCTTGTTCCATGCAGGATTGTGACTGCTAGGACTAGGCAAGCAGAACTGTCCTGGTGTCTTCTACGTGTCCTGGTCAGGGTCTCTGGACTATTCATGGTTTATCATGTGGTCAGTCCTATTAGCCCAGCTGTGTGTGTGACACATACTCTCAGCTTTCACACACACAAGGCAACGATAACTACATACCAATAACTACCAGTCATTGAGCTCCTGCTTAGGGTCTAGATGTGACATTGTCCAAAACATTTCACATACAGTATATATGTTATCTCAGTTAATCCTCTCCAAATCCCTGGGATCAGTATTGTTCACGTCATTCCCATTTATGAAGGGAGACTTTGAGGCTCAGAGAGACAAAATACCTTACCTTAAGTTACTCCAGGTATACGAAGTGGTTGACTAGGGATTCCAGTTAAGGTCTGTCTGAATCCAAAGCCCATGCTCATTACACTTAAGGGCTAGTTGTGACTAAGCATATGAACATCCTGTTCATATGAGAAGCCTCAGGGAAGGAAGGAGGAGAAGGGTAAGGGAAGATCCAAGAGCTTGGTCTGGGCAGAAGAGCCATGATGGTGGGAGAGTAGGTATGAAAGAGAGTGAAGATGGGCATCAGAATGCCTACCGGATGCCGGAAGCTAAGGTTATCTATGTTATCCCTCTTGGTAACCCCCTTAGCAGCCAGCATGGTGCCTGCTTCCAAGTATTCATTCCAGTAAAACCTTGCTAAAGAATAAATAAACTCAAAATAGACAATTGATCTGAATAGACAATTCTCTCTGGGACCAGCAGTTGGCGTAATGGCTATGTCACTGGACTCCCACGTAGTCAACTGCGGTTCGAGTCCCGGACCCGGTGGCTTAAACTCAACGCTGGGCGTGTGTGCGTGTGTGCCCAAGATCCCGAGGGGAGAACAGAAGAGAAGGGATTGTGGTGTGGCCATCCCCTCGGGGGATGATTTCTCACTTTCTGTCTGTCTCTGTCTGGCGAGTGCACGCGCCCTATAGCAAAAACCTTTCCAAAAAAGAAAAAAAAAATGAATAGACAATTCTCAAAGGAAGACATACAAATGGCCAAAAAGCATATGAAATAATTTTCAATGTCTTTTATCATAAAGAAAATGCAAATTAAAACCACAATGAGCTATCTACCCTCAGTCATAATGGCTATGATAAAAACAAAACAAAACAAAACAAGAACAATAAGTGCTGGTGAGGCTGTGGCGAAAAGGGAACTCTCCTGTACTTTTGGTGGGAATGTGGATTAGTACAGCTACTGTGGAAAACAACATGGACGTTCCTCAAAATTTACAAATAGAACTGCCATATAACCCAGTCATCTCACAACCGGCTACTTACCCAAAGGACAGGACATCACTCAGTCAGAAAGGCATTTGCACATCCAAGTTTATTACAGCAATTTTTACAATAGCTAAGACATGGAATCAAGCTAAGGGTCCCTAAACAAATGGCTGGATTTAAAAAATGTGGCACCTATGTACTATGTAATGCTTTACTCAGCCATAAAGAACAATGAGATCCTGTCATTCAATACAAAGTTGTTGAATCTAGAAGATATAATGCTAAGTGAAATAAGCCAGACTATGAAAGACCAATACTGTATGTTCCCAGTAAATATATGAGTCAATATATGCCGAATGTCTGCATTCTATGGCAGAAATTGAAAGACGCAAGAAGTAGAGAAGATGACTGTAGATATCAGAGACTATAGGGAGGAGGTGAGGTGGAGGGGCTCAGGGAAAAAGAAAAAACATTTAACAGACACAGGCACGCAGGTAGATGGGACAAATGGGTTATAGAATGGTATACTACAACTGTGTGAAAAAAAATTGCCAATCTTATATCAAAGAAAGAAAGAAAGAAAAGGAAAGAGAAGAAAAACAGTGAAAATATAGAATGAATCAAATGAAGAGTTGTTTGTTAAAAATAGTGAATATTGTATTATCCTTGATTTATTTATTGGACACGGCATGAATGCTTTGAAAAATCCATATTATACCCCACAAAGATGTACAGTGATTAAATATAAATAAGAAATTATAAAATAGAAAAAAAGAATGAATAACCTAAACACAGCAACCTTGGTGAAAATGCACAGACTAAACCAAGTTACTGCCTCTCACTTGGTTAAGACGCAAGCTTTAAAGTGAGTTTCTCCATTGTTGGCCCCATAGCACAGTGGTTAAAGGAGATAGATATGTATGTAGCATTGTGGTTAAGGGCGCTGGACTCCCACATGGCTGACCACAGTTTGAGTCCCGGGCCTGGCAGCCTGCTTTTTCACTTTCCCTTTCTCTTTCTCTTTCTCTCTCTGGTCAAATTAAAAACAAATAATGCATGGAATTAAATAAATAATTTTTTTTTTTAAAGGAGATAGATTTCACATGGCTGATTGTGGTTTGAGTCCTTGTCTTGACAGCTTGAGAAACATTCTGGTCCACATCCTGACCGGATGGAGAAATGGAGAAAAAAGGATTGCAGTGTGATTATATTCCATTGTGGGGTTCTCTCTCTTTCTCTCATGTGTGCACGCACCCTCTAGACATTACTAAAAATAATTTAAACAATAAAACCTAGTCTCTTAAAATAAATATGTAAATAAATAGTTTCTCCAGATTCCTGGTCACCAGGCATTGCTTATGTCTTGAATACATAGCAGGTATTAGGGGAATAGAGATAAATACGATAGAACCTTGAGAGATGGTCAGACTGGAGGGAAAGGTGTTAGATTTGCGTTGAGGTATCCCCAGGGGTCAAGTGAGGAAAGGAGTGCAGGCTGGGGTCAGGGAATAGAATGAAGCTCCTGGGGCTCCCCACAGATGGGGCTGTTGCCTTCAGCTCCTGGAGTCCAGCCCTACCCCTCACAGAATAGGCAGCCTCTGCTCGCACCATTCTCCATTGAGTTGTTTCTACAAACACAGCTCAGAGCAGCCTTTCAGGACTATGCTGGCCATGTTAGTTGGCAAACCAGGATCCTGAAATGGCTGGGGACTGGGAGAAGAGGTGGAAAATACAGGAGGTCCCTCTTGTTGTTTCTCTCTTTAGTGTCTGGCAGTGCACCCTCACAGCCATCCTAGGAAGCAGAAAACACCTTTCTTCAGAGTTCTTCCCTACCCCCACATTGTCTCCTCTCTCACTAGGAAGCCCAAGGCTTAGAGAAATGAGTCCAAGTAATTAACTAATTAATGAATATGAATGACAAAGTTGCTGAAGTTGCTGGAAAACACCCTGTTGCCGCCAACACACACAGCTCAGCCAGGCACCCTTCTCTTACTGTGGGTGAAAAGAAGGCTGAAGAGGGACTACTTGACTGTATCTCCCCAAGGCTCTGTCTGCAGCAGAAGTTCCTGCACCCGAACAGGCCTTTGCTCAATGCCTGGAGACCAGCTTCTGGGCAAGACATTCTCTCATAAGAACAGTCTTTCCCAATCCAGCTGAGGCTGAGATATGTTCAGTTAGTCAGCACCAAGGGCACTCTCTGTGATCCAAGAAGTCCATGTGTGGGCTCGCCCAGTCAAAGGGCAAGGCTGCAGAAGATGGATGGATGGAGATAGGAGAAGGGAAGAGAAAAGGAGGAGAGACAGAGAGGCACACACAGCTGGCAAGAGCCCATCTCCAGCTGTTGGGCGGGCTGTTTCCTTTGATAAAGCACTTGGCAGTACTCCCAGTTCTGTAGTTTCTGGCCTGCGAAAGCACACCCAGAGCACGAGTCTGCCTGTGGGAGGACTTCAGCCTTGCTTTGTTTTCTTTCTTTCTTTCTTTCTTTCTTTCTTTCTTTCTTTTTTTTAAGCCTTAGAAAATGTCCCTCCCCTTCTAAGGAACCTTGTCCCTCCACCACATCTGGGCAAAGTGAAGATGTAACAGCAGGTGATGTCAGCTGGGCCACTGGTGTCTTCACAGAAAGCCAGTGCCACAGGGTCATGTTCAAGGATCTGGGACAGGTCTGCAGTGATGTCTTGGCATGCACTTGTGTGTGTGTGTGTGTGTGTGTGTGTGTGTGTGTGACTGACAGGCTGTGTGTGTCATGGCTGACACTGCCTTCTGTGTGTCACCTCATCACTGTTCTACTGCTAGGATCCTCCCAGCTCACTGATGCTTCCCTGGAAAGGAGTAAGGAATGGGGGAACCCCAGTGTCACATTATCCTACAGAACAAGCCCTCCCTCTTAACTCTTGGTTCTGCGGCTTTGTGGAAGCCGTTGTTCCTCCTCTCATAAAACTAGGAGCTGGACTCAAGGCCTCCAAGTCTCTTGGAGAAGCCTGAGGGTAAGGCTTCCCGCCCCCCTCATTGACAGCCTAATGACACAATGTTGCAGGCCCCTGGTTTGAGCAGTCCCCACCAGGCCTCCCTGCGAGTTTCCCAGATTCCTGAGGGGAACCCGATCCCACCCTGGGATCAGCACACGCGGGCTCTTCACATCATCCCCGAGAAATCTCCGCTCCTTGGGAGGGAACTCGAGAACAGCTCGGGTTCCCACACCGCCCCGCAGCCGCCCAGGCAGGCCAGTGGTGGCTGGGATGGAGGTGGCCTCCCAGGGCCACTGGCAAAGCTGCCTAGGGAGGGAGGGGGCCCGCAGCC